>NC_044551.1:169812199-170130949 GCF_007565055.1 Rhinopithecus roxellana
AGGAGAAGGAGTCAGATTAGGAGGCTGTGATTATGGTGCTGGCAGGAAGCAATGGTAGCCTGGTGACATGGTGCCAGTAGGGCCCAAGAGAACTGGTGGGGAGTGTGTTTTAAAGTCCTGTAGATGAGCTTGATGTGACCTGTCCCGCTAGCAAGGAGATCAGTCTCCGGAATGCTGCCATTCCCGCTCTGCCACCCCATCTGGAGACCATGGATGGTGCCATGGGTTCAGGGTCCTGCGGGACTGCCTCAGCTGGACTACCGCCTCACCAGCCGGGTGGTTCAGACACACCACACACCCTCCCAGGGACCTCAGGGGAAGCTCAGTACACGTTAGAGCTCTTTCTGCCAGAACAGTTTATCTCTGTTCTGACCTGGGGAAGGTCAGAAGAGGACGTGACCCTGGGCATGGTAGCCTTTCTGGGCCTCAGTTTCCTCATCTGTAAAATGCACCTAGTGAGGTTGAAGCAGGGGTTACATGATGGTCTGGGGAACGCATTCATGGAGCTGCCAGCGCATGATGAGTGCTCAGGGAGGGAGCGATGGTTACTCTTACAGCCCCTCCTTCGTCTCGTCTGGGCTGCACCTCACGCCAGTCCCCAGGGCTCTGCTCTCAGGACCTCAGGCTCTCAGAATAATAATCCCAGCCTGAGCTTCCCTGGAGGCAGCTTGGACATGAGTGTGAGGAAAGGCAGCAAAAGCTGGGAGGAGCAGACAAAGACACAGAGCTTTCTCCCGCCACTGTCAAGTGTGTTGACGCTTTTGACTCCGTGAGCCATACACAAATATCCAATGGTGTGAAAGAGCCCAGGGTGAGAGGTCAGTCTGTCTGCCGCTCCTGCCCTCTGGCCATTCAGCCCCGCTACTCAGAAGCAACCCTGATGATCACTTCCTTGCACCCACACCTAGAGATGTCCTGTTTATACAAACAAAAGTCTACAAATCATTTCTACTGCATGCCATTCTATACCCTTTTAAAATGCAGCAATACGCCCTGGAGATCGTTCCATCTCAGAACTTACAGAACATTACCTTTTTCACAGCTGCATAGTATTCCATTTGCAGCTGTACCATCCTCTATTTAATCAGTTCTATCTGTGCCATTTCTAATACTTTTACTATCTCAACACTTCTGTGATAAGGACTGTTTTTATACCCCTCTCCTTTTACATATGTGTTAACATAGCTTCAGAATACATTTCTAGGAGGATAATTGCTGTGGCAATTGGCATACATTTTAAATCTTACTAAGTATTGCCAGATCACTCCCTAGAGAGAAGGTTCCAATTGATCCTCTCACCAGTGTGTAAGGTGACTGTCCTCATTGCCCTTCACACAGTAGGTCATGAGACTTTTTTCATTTTTTTAATCTGATATGATCATAATTCTAACCTTCGCTTCTTTTATTATGAAGATTAGCACTTGTAGCTACAGAAGTTAATCCTTGTTCATAATCCAGATATTTCAAGGCTATTTGTATTTTCTGTTCTGTGACTTCTTCATTCATATCTTTGGATATATTGTTTCTACTAAGTTGCTGATGTTTTGAGAGATGTCTTGTACGAATGTTTTTATGTCAAGGTATCTAGCTTTTGTGACCTGAGTTAGATATATGTTTCCTAGGTTGGCTTTGTTTTTGAGCCAGAGTCTCACTCTGTCACCGAGGCCAGGGTGCAGTGATGTGATCTCGGCTCACTGCAAACTCTGCCTCCCAGGTTCAAGCAATTGCCCTGCCGCAGCCTCCCGAGTAACTGGGATCACAAGCACACGCCAGCACAGCTGGCTAATTGGTTTTTTGTTTTGTTGTTTTGTTTTGTTTTGTTTGGGTTTTTTTGTATTTTTAATAAAGACAGGGTTTCACCATGTTGTCCAGGCTGATCTTGAACTCCTGACCTCAAGTGATCTGCCTGCCTCAGCCTCCCAAAGTGCTGGGATTATAGGCACGAGTCACGGCGCCTGGCCTAGGTTGGCCTTTGACTTTGCTTCCAAAACTTTCTGCCTTGCAGACATTTTTTGGGTTTATATGGTTGGATCAAGCCTGTCTTTTATGGCTTCTGGATTACAAACCATAGGTGGAAAAGCCTGCCCTCTCCAAGGCTAGAAAGGAGTATTCCCACGTTTTCTTGTAGGATTTTTATAGTTTTCTTAACCTGTAAAATCGTTGATCCTTTTGAAATTCATCCTGGTTGATGCTGAGGCAGGGATCCAATTTCATTGTTTCGTGGTAACTAGCGCTTATAACACATCTCCCCCTACTGTTCCCAGAGGTTCAGGTGTGCAGGCCCTGGGGAGGGAGCTAGGTAGCGATTTGGGGCAGCAGATCACCATGTGGAGGGCACCACTGGGTTCGGGCCTTTGTCTTAGGAACAAGACGATGAGGAGGGAAGTGTCAGGATCAGATCTGCATTTTGAGGAACATGACCCTGGCCCCAGAATGGGAGACTGGGGTGGCGATGGGGCGTCATTCTTGAAGCCATCTCTGATCCCAGGTGCACCCATCTCATTGCTAGTCGGTGCCAGCCCCTGGGTCACCAGCGCTCTCTCCCACAGTGCTTCTGGGTGAATTCTTAGGAATCTTGATAGCCACATAGAAGCCCCTTACACAGCCTGACCTCTGGACTCCATGGCCTCCTCTCCTCTGATAGACTTGGCCTCCTCTGACCACAACCTCTCCCTCCCGAGGTCTTGCCCGATATAAATGCAGCATCCACAGATTCTCAGTTCACAAATTCCAGCCCACTCCCTCTCCCTGACCCCTACAACCCTTCTGTCTCCAGCCTTCAGATCCATGGATCCCAGGCCCTTGCCCCTCACCCCTCCAGCTGGAATCCTGCCAGCTGCCCCATGCCAGACCTCCCTGCTCCTCCCTCCTCCCTCGTTCTCACTCAGCAAAAGCCCCACCCCAGACGGAACCCAGCCCCCTCCACATGCTCCACTCGGTGTGTGCAGATTACCCAGCTGGAGAGAAACGCCCCCAGCCCCCGTAGCCCTTTCTGCCGCCTGGCTGAGGCCACATTGTCCAACCCATTCAGCCTCTCCCGCTCAGTCCCCCAACACCTCCTGCACTGTCATCACCTGAGGCTGACGGCCTTGCTTCCTGCTTCACTGGGAGAGTTGGCACCATCAGAAGAGAACTTGCCTGAACTCCCACCTCCATGGCACATGCCTGGCAGCACCAGGCACTCTTCCTCCTGCCATCTCCACAGATGGACTGTCCAGGCCCCCATCTGTGCCAGCGCCAGGAGCCAGCCCTTCTCACCTCCTCAAGAACGTTGCCCCAGGAATCTCCCCTTCTCCCCCAACGCCGAATCCTCTCTCTCTGCTGGACCACTCACCTCCTACAAACACGTGGCCATGTCGCTCATCCTAAAGAAATACCCATCGCCAGGCCCCACCCCCACAAAGCAACTGTTGATTTCCTCCCCTTTGCTGCAGAGCTCCTCAAAAGCACCCGCTGTCCGCATCCCTCACCCCCCTTCTCTCTGAAACCCTCTCCCATCAGACCCCACTCCTGTCACTCCCCAGACGTGCGTCTGCATTGCTGCGTCCAGTTCCTGGTCTTCTTACTTGACCCATCTGCAGGGCAGTTCCTTTGCCCCGTGCACAGGCGATCGCTCCCTCCTGGGACACTTTCTCCACTTCGCTTCCAGGACTTCCTGATCTCCTCTTTACTTCCAGCCGTGCCACGTGTGCCAAGCTTCTGACCCCTTCAGCTGAGCCTGTCCCACCACTATCTCCCCACCGCTGTTGATGGCAGCCCCATCCTTTCAGTTGCTCAAGCCAAAACTAGGGAAATCCTTTGGCTGTGCTGTCAGAATCAATCCAGAACCCAACCACATCCAGCACTTCTACTGCCACCACCAGCTGTGAGCCACCGTCCTCTCTCCTCTGCAGCATGCGGTAGCCTCTGCATTCTACCCCTGCCACCCCACACCGGGGGATCTTTAAAATATGAGCCAGGTCACATCCTCTCTCTGCTCAAGGCCCTACCCAATTGCCCCACCTCATTGCCCCTCTGAAGCCGCCTCCCACTGTTTCTTGCTGTGAGGGAGAGAGCGGAGGAAGGGCAGAAGTAGAAGGGGGTGTGCGACCAAGGGATGGCTTTGCCATCCGAGGAATTAGAGCGTGTTTCAGAGCTGTTGGGCAGGACTTGTGTGAGAGGGCAAGTGTGACTGAGATCCAGAGGGACTGTGGATGGGGCCAGGCTCTGGGCAATACAGAGGGGACAGTGGCCTAATTGAAGGTGGGGTCAGTTCCTCTGAGTTAACCTGAAGGCACGGAGAGGAGGGCAGGTGTGGGTGCAGGTGCAGGAACAGATCGAGGGGGAGGGGCAGGTGGAAAGGCAGGTCCAGGTATAGGCATAGTTGCAGATGCAGGTGCAGGCACGGGGGAGGTACAGATGCAGGTGCAGGCTGAGGTGCAGGTACAGGCACAGATGTGTACAACCGGTGTTGGAAAGGTGATGGTGAACCTTTCCGGCAGCTTTTGTTTGCTTTGGAAAATAGGAATCAAGGTCATTGGCTGACAGTGAGGAGTCAGCTCAATGGGATGTCCAGGTTGCCAGCATCTTGCTCTGCTCTGCCTCTGATCTAGACTTGGGGAAACCACTGTCCCCCATGTCATCATTCTTGGGTATGAGTACATCAGTGTTTCAAGCCAAAAATCCTTGTCATCTCTCTCCTTCCTCTATGCACTGCTGCTGTGCGAGCCCCATCTCTCCTCTGACCAACATCTCCTGAGTCTCCATTCTCCCCTTCACCCACCAGCACCTGCACAGGGACACCTCGGCGCATCTCCAGGTGCACTCTTGTCCCTCCCCATCACTCCTCCATGCAGAACCCTTCACTGACTCCCCTTCACCCTTAGAACCAAGCCCCCCAGACCATGACATGGAAACAAACCCCCAGGCTTGGCCGGCCCTGCCTTCTCTGGCCCTCCCTCACTGCAGCAGCCTTCACTTCTCCTGGCTCCTCAAAAGCCCATGATCTTGGCATGTTCTGAGCTTGTCCATCTCTGCAACACTCCTCCCTCCTCTTTTCTCACCCTCTGGACTCGGCCCAGCCTGGGTCAGGGCCCTTGTGCTGTGCTTGGAGCTTCCTGGCCTTCTCCCTGTGTAGATGTCCTCTTCGGGATCTGTCTGCTTCATCAACATTCATGAGTCAGGGCTCTTGCCTCTTGCACTCACTACTGGTCCCGTGAGTTACCCCCATGGCTCCTGGCTCATAGTTGGGACATATAAATCATGCTGGTCACTGACTGCTGGGTGCTGCCTCCCCGGGTAACCTCGAGTGAGGTTTGGGGTCTGGTTTGCCAGCGGCATGGCTCAGTGCACAGCGCCTAGGGCTGGCAGAGTTGGGAGACCTCCTTCCATCCAGCACACGCTCACTCCACCCCTAATCAACAATGTGGCCCCACACAAGTCGCGGCTCTGTGAGCCTCTGCGTTATCCGCTGTCCGATGGAGACGTTCATCAGACCTCTCACGAAAGATGGTTGGGAAGGTCAAATGCAATAATGGGTATGCTACATGCCTTGCAAGCTGTGAGGTGAAGCCCCCGTGGGCCTCATCAGGGTTCTCTGTGAGCCCTCACCTGGTAGACAAGTCTCAGCCACAGCCCCAGCCCCTGCTACTCCTCATGCATTTCTAACCCTGGGGCTGGGCAGCAGGAACCCCTCCCCCAAAAAGCCTGTTCAGCCACACCCATCTGCTGTTCCTCCCAGTATTCTCTCTGTCCAAAATGTTTGCTCCCCTGTCTCCCCTCAGTAGAAACTAACCATCCCCTCAGGAGCATCAGAGCTTGTTCTTTAAGTAGGAACAAGTTCTGATTCCTACTCAGCGCCAGAACCCAAAGCTGCCTGGTGACATGAGTGCATACACCCATGCCTGTGGGAATTGTCACCACCACCCCTGGGACCACCCCGGGCTCTCCAAGAGCAAAGGTGCTCCTTCTGCTCTGCCCCCAGCTTCAGGCCATGGCAGGAAACAGCCATGGCAACATCAAAGCCTTCCAGGGAGAAGTGGCCAGGAGCCGTGCTGAGGACGGGCGAGGGGACTCTGCCTTCGACGCTGACTGTGGCTTCTCTGCTTGTGTTTTGCAGGTCCTCCAGTAAGTGTCCTGGACTGTGCTGTCTACTTCTGAAAGATAAGATGTTCGGTTCTCTCTCTGTTGCAATTCCATGAACATAATTTTGGTTAGGGAGGTGTGTCCTCAAGAAAAAATCAGTCCTATTAAAAAGCGGCCAGGCGCAGTAGCGCACACCTGTAATCCCAGCACTTTGGGAGGCCAAGGTGGACAGATCACTTGAGGTCAGGAGTTCGAGACCAGCCTGGCCAACATAGTGAGACCTCATGTCTCCTAAAAATACAAAAATTAGCCAGGCATGGTGGCGGGTGCCTGTAATCCCAGCTACTTGGGAAATCGAGGCATGAAAATTGCTTGAACCCAGGAGGCAGAGGTTGCAGTGAGTCGAGATGGAGCCACTGCACTCCAGCCTGGGCAACAGACAGAGCGAGACTCCGTCTCAGAAACAAAAACAAAAAAATGTGTTTTGGGGGAAAAAAATCAGTCCTATACAGGAGTCATGTTGTTTTTTAATTTGTAGATGAATGCAGGCACAGAATTCCACAGGCTTGACCTGTACACTGAAACGTTCTGTGACCATTTTCCTAGCAAGAGAGCCAGCGCACAAGCCTGGCTGTTCCTTGCCAAATCTTGGGCTCCCCTTGGTACACAGAGATGCTAGCGCCATGCCCATAGTTTTAAAATGCTCTGTGGGCCGGGCGTGGTGGCTCACGCCTGTAATCCCAGCACTTTGGGAGGCCGAGACGGGCGGATCACGAGGTCAGGAGATCAAGACCAACCTGGCTAACACGGTGAAACCCCGTCTCTACTAAAAAATACAAAAAACTAGCCGGGCGAGGTGGCGGGTGCCTGTAGTCCCAGCTGCTCGGGAGGCTGAGGCAGGAGAATGGCGTAAACCCGGGAGGCGGAGCTTGCAGTGAGCTGAGATCCGGCCACTGCACTCCAGCCCAGGCGACAGAGCGAGACTCGGTCTCAAAAAAAAAAAAATGCCCTGTGGCAGTTGATGTTTCTAAATGCTGCGGTGCCCCATGCTATGGCAGAAAGGGCTGCAGAGGACGGGCAGTTGTCCCAGGAATGAGTCGGGCTTGACCAGACCCTGGGGTTCGTTTTTCTTCTTTGCCAGAATGTGGCTCAGACAGCTGAGACCTTGTGAGCACAGCTGGCTGGTGAGGGCGTTGCATGGGAGCAGGAGGGAGATGTCACTGCATTTGTGAGGGATGTGAAGGGTATGAGGGAAGCACTGGGTGGCTCCGTTGAACTTCTGGCCGGCCAGAGGCAGCTTTGAATGCAGGGATTGCACGTGGCCTCAGAAATCCCATTCATTCTCCAGGGCAAAGGATGTGCCTGCCTTTGATTCACGCTGTCAGTTTTTCAGAGCCCGATAAATCCCAACTAATCCATTCAAGAAGCACACTGACAGTCAGCTAGAGCCAAAACCAGACTTCTCAAGGAATTTCTTTCAGATGAACCATTTTATTTTTTACTTCCACATACCGTGATTCGTTTCCTGGTCGGTGCCCTTCAGAACCTGGGCTTCTCGGTGCATGTAGCCCCACCGTGAGCCACGCAAGCCAACAGGATTGTGTTGATCTATTGGCCTCAAGCAATGTTTGGCAGCTGAGTTCTTCCTGGCTGTCTCAGGGAGGCTGGCGTGGGTGAACTTGCTGAAGTACCTAACGCCGGGGGCTATGGAGTGTTTTTTGTTTGTTTGTTTGTTTGTTTTTTTAACTTGGCAGTGAAAATATTAAATGGATTAAACAAATGCAGAAATTCTCGAGCTGCAAAACCTGCAAGGGTCTGACCGAGGAGATGGGTGCCAAAGTGTGGCACCCAGGCAGGGTGGTCACTGCTCCAGGGACCAGAACTAGGGGGCAGAGAAGCCTCCGGCCACAGTGAACACCCCCCGTAGTCCTGGCTTCTAAGGCTCGCTTTCTTGGTTCACCCCATCCCAGTGGCAACTGAGAGGAAGCAGGCTGTCTTCCAGGCCTCTCTGCAGGCGCAGTTTAAGGAGCATTTGCGGTTCCTGGTTGGGTCATGTGGCTGTGGCTCCACCCTCCAGAACCCCACGTCCCCACGTGGCATTTACTCTTTGCCCGGCCAGCGTGGGGAGGACACTCATGTGACTATGCCTGGGACCCCGATAAAGCCCCGAGGCTCCTGGTCCCACCAGCCTGGCCCTCCGAGGCAGGAAAGGGCTGCTCTGCCCCCAAGACCCCTGGAGCCCTTGAGTCCTCCCCTCAGAGCAAGTCACCAGCCAGCTGTCGGGGGCGGCGCGGGACTGGGCCCCGGCTGAGCTGTCGGGGGCGGTGCGGGACTGGGGCCCTGACTGAGCTCTAAGTGTTGCCATATGGTTTCTGCCGAAAGTCTGATTATTAATGACGTATTAATTACCACAGGGGCAATCAGGACGAGATGGCTACCCGGTAATTTGTCATTTATTTTTTGCTCTCTTCGCCCTTTTCTCTTAAACCAATACTCTTTCCCTGAGCCTTGATTTAACTCTGTCTGCGCTCCTGTCTCCTCCTCGTCTCCTCTGCTCCTCAGCAGTAGTGGTCTTTCTGTGGAGGGGATTCGCGTGAGCTCCAGGGCTGCACAGATCTCCAGGGCTGCCCTGGAGGCAAAGCAGAGCACCTCGCTCAGGTGTCTGGGTGGCACTGAGTCCACCTAGCACTGCTTCTTCAGTAAGTCCAGCCAAGAGCCAGCAGTCCAGCCCCCGCACTGTGGTGTGCTCCACTGGACAGGCTGGGCCTCTTCCCAGTGGGCGGAGGACTCCCTGTCCCAGCCACCACTCCTCGTCATCACTCGATAACAGGAGACTGGCTGGTTCCAGTTTGGCCTTGTGGTGTCATCCCTTGGCAGATCTCTTAAAATTAACCCAAAAGTTAGCACATTCTTGGAATACATGTCCCAACCCAGGCCAAGTGAGTGCCACATCAGCAGCAAGACACAGTGTGGCTGTGCCACCGCCAGGTCCTGCACAGGGGTTGAGGGTCGTGGCAGCAGCATCCGGAGGTCCTGAGACATCAGAAAGAACAGGGGGAGCCCAGCAGAAGAAGAGATTGGCAGGGCCATCAAGGGAGGGGCAGATTCATTCTGTGCCTCCAGGGCAGGAAGACGCAAGGAGGGAAATGCTGGCTGATTCAGGGGCCAGATCTGTGCAGTCAGGACGGCTGGCAATGAAGAGGGGTGGTCCCTGGTCCTGCAGTGGAGGAGAGGAGTCCAGCCCCAGCACCAGGGAGACTTGGCATGGCGTCCACTCTGCTTCCTCCTGGCTGAGTGACCTTAGAGAATGTGCTCACCTTCTCTGAGCTTTAATTTTCTGCTCTGTGAATGCAGAGATGAAGGCACAAAATGTGTCACAAACCCAGCCTTCCAGGACTTGGTGGTAACTCTGGGGAACATTGACTTAATGCCAGAGTGGCCCCGTGCTGGGCTGAGTAAAGTTTGGGATCTCCCAGGCAGTCAGGGCAGCTCCCCCAGCAGCAAACAGCCTGGCCTCTCAGACTCCGCGGAAGTAAGAATGCAATGTGAAAAACAGCTGTGATCCACCCTCATCCCATGGCACACACTGGGGTTAGGGCCCTGCCATAGTCCCCAGCTGCTCTTCTGACTAGGCAGGGTCAGGCTTCCGTCTCCTGGGCACGGCAGCCCGGACCTTTGGGTGTCCAGCGTCTTGAGGAAGCACAGGCTTTTGCTGCAAAGTTCATCCCCGTGTCTTGGCATTATTCGCTGTACCAGTACCAGCTCGGGAGGACCGGAGACTAACAGAACCACTCCTGGCACGACCCAGTTCCCTTTGCCCCAGTTACTTTGTATTCACAGGTCCAGAGGGGAGAGGGGGGAGTGGGTGAGCGGTTTTCTCTCCCTCTTCTCCGTTGTTTCCTCTGAGCAAATAGTGACCCAGCAGTCTACAGCCACAGCCTCAAGCATCAGAGAAGATGCTGCCTGCTTCCCCAGGGGAGGGGCAGGGGGCTTGTTCTCAGTCACACCAGAGCAGCTGCCAGGGTCTGCGTCCCACAGAGGCCTCTTCTCCCTCACTCCTTCCTCCCAGGACCCAGCTGGGTGGGGTGGGCAGCTGGCCCTGCGGCCGACAGGCAGGAGGCTGGGTGTGGATTAAGTAGCTGGGCATGGTTCTCATCTCTGCAGCTTACTTGCTGTGAAGCCTTAGGAAAGGAAAGCCCCTTGGCTTAGAGCACCCAGAACGTGAGTCAGGGCAAACCCGGGGCTGCTGTCCCTGGGGCCGTGACAGGACTGTCGGGAATTAAAGATAAAGTTGAGTGTGGAGGTGGTATCGGGCTCCCTCACACCTGGGCCTGGCCTGGAGAAAGAGCGCTGTCACTGTCGGGGCTGGGAATGGACAGATGGATGTGTGTGGAGCCCCGCGGGTGTCCCTCAGGCTTGACACTGGGAGCTTTCTTGGAAGGAAGAGAGTTGGGGTCCAGCAAGCCCCCCCACTTCCTGTGTGTAGGCAGCTCTGGCAGCCGTGCCACTGGTCCTACCAGCAGCTCCCCAGTCACTGGGAAGCCTGAGCAGGCTGGGCCTGGTGAGGGGTGAGGGGACCCCTCAAAGTCTCTGGGAAGCTAGTATCACAGCCCATGATGGCCTCCCTGAGGTCACCCAGCCCCAGCTTACACGCAGACCCCCGTTTCCACACGGAGATCAGCGTCTTCCCTGGGTGGGCTGGATTCAGGGCGTTCCTGTCGCCAGCACCAGGAGCAAGCCCAGCTGTGCGCCTCCAAGCCCCTCCTCCTCGCATCGCCACCCGGGCCATTCCTTCTGCAAGACCCACGGGTGGGGCAGACGCCCTGCTCAGCGTCCCCTGCAGGAGAAAAAGCAGCCCCATTTGAGGAAGAGGGGCATCTTTTGCAGGCTCCTGGGCCCAGGTCCTGAGCAGAAATTCCTGTCTCTTGGCCTGTGGAGGACAGGAGGGCTCTGCCCAGCTCTCAGCCTGAGGTGTATTTGCAGATGGCTCCATGTGGTCATCCCAGAGGCTAGGGTGACTGCCTCCTGCTAAAGGGCCTGGCCACCTCCGAGGCCCCTCGTGCAGAGGATCACCGTGGCTTTGAGTCAGTCACCTGCGTGGACCTGGGCCGGCTACTTGACCTCTGGGGCCTGGGGAGATGACACCTGCAGAGCTGGGGTTAAATGAGTGTCAGGCACAGAGGCCACATCCAGTCCTGTATGTGGCAGCCCTTCCATAAATCCCGCTGTCTTTCCTCGTCGTTGACAGTCTCAAGAGAAGAAAAGATGGGTTTCAGAAAGCGTTCTAATCTACCCAGTATAAAATTGCAATATTTGGAAAAACAACGTAGAGAATGGTCAGTTTTAGAAAAAGGTTTTGTTTGTTTGTTTTTGTAGCTTAGTAAACTTCTGGACCGGCCTCAGGGAGGACTTCTTTTTTTTTTCTCTTTGTGCCTGTATCTTATCCCTTTGTAAGAGCAAGGATCGAGTCCGGCCGGGGGCGGTGGTGGAGACTGTCAGTGCTTTTCTGGATTAACTCAGGCCAGTTCCCTCAGCTGAAGCCAGGTCCGTATGTGGACCTGATAGGAGTGGCTGGAGGACACGGGGCAGAGAGGCCACCCACATCTGTGGGGCAGGTTGTGGACTTGAGGAAGTCAGAGCCGACAAGGGCCCGGCTCGCCCTGTCCATGCCCTCCTTGTACAGAGGCTGGCCTGTCCTCTCTGCTCCCAAGGATTCATTAACAGCCTCTTCTGATTACAACAAAAAGCATGTTTATCGTAAAACATTTGGACAGTAGAGAAAAACACAATGAGAAAGCATCTCTAATTCTGCCACTCACAGATAAGTCTTCTTATCTTGGTGATTGTTCTAGTATTTCTTTTTTTTTTTTTTTTTTTGAGGCGGAGTCTTGCTCTGTCGCCCGGGCTGGAGTGCAGTGGCCGGATCTCAGCTCACTGCAAGCTCCGCCTCCCGGGTTCACGCCATTCTCCTGCTTCAGCCTCCCGAGTAGCTGGGACTACAGGCACCCACCACCTCGCCCGGCTAGTTTTTTTTTGTATTTTTTAGTAGAGACGGGGTTTCACCGTGTTAGCCAGGATGGTCTCGATCTCCTGACCTCGTGATCTGCCCATCTCGGCCTCCCAAAGTGCTGGGATTACAGGCTTGAGCCACCGCACCTGGCCCTCTAGTATTCCTTATATGCAAGTTTGCTTTTATATTTATTGCCTTTAAAATAGAATTACAAGTGCCTTCTTAGCACAGTAGGCAGCACATCAGTCTCATAATTTGAAATACAATTACATTGGACTTTTTTTGTACTATTTTTTTCACTAAAGATAGCATGAGACTTTTTTTTCTGCATCATTAAAAATCCTTAGAGAATGTAATGGCTACATTGTATTTGTTCCGATATATCATTTATTTAACTAGTCTCAAAGTTAAATTATTTATATTGACAATTTTTCACCCTTACATTCAACATCCTGGGAATAAATATAGCTTATTTCCATGATTATCTCCTTAGAATAAATAACTGAAAGTGGAATTGCTGCACCAAAGGGTTTGCACATGTTTAAGGCTTTTGATCTACATTGCCAAATTGCCCTCCAGGAGACTATACTAATTTACATTCCCACCAACAATGAATAAATGCTGCCTATTTCCCCAAATGCTGGCCAACTGTGGGTATTATACTTTTAAAACTATGCCAATATAAGTTTTAAAATATACGCATATATGTATGAATATTGTTTTAATTTAGGGCATATTTTAATTAGAAGTAGTCAGAGATTAAAGTAGTTTTGATAAGGTTTGTGTAATCCTGTCACCTCGTGGTAAAGGTTGGAATTGCAGGCATAGGGTTTAAAGAGGAAATCACCCGTGTTTAAGACCTTTTGGATCCCAACTAGTCCAGGGACAGAAGATATCATGGAATCAACAGCATAGGGATAATGCTTAACTCAGAACATTGTGAATCAAAGGTTGGGCCTTCAGAGGAGCCCTAGGCATAGCACTCTTGCATTTTGGGGTAGTAATCAGTATTTATGTTGATAAAGTGATTTTGCCATCTCAGAAATAGGAGGCTTGCCTGTGTTCAATAAATCTGATGGGTGTCATACCCTGGCCTGGGCACTGGGGTAGCACAAAGATGGATCAGGCCCAGTCACAGTCTTTGGAGAACCATATGGGAACGGGAGTTTGCCCTGGGAGAGAGAGGAGTGAATAATTAGAAGCTCAATGTCATCTTCCTAGAGGTATCTTGTTTATTACAAGCCCTTTTTTCTTCTCTAAACTGTGATTTCTGACTAAGATGAAAGCACCTGTCACTCATGCAGGGCTTAATCTTGCCTAAACTTTTACTTTTACACAGAAAACATTAGACCTTCTCATCTCCTATTTACAATGTCACAATGTTGGCTTTTCCTCTTCTTTGGTAGTTTGATTGTCTTAACTCTTAACATTAGGCTTTAGTGACCTTCTGGTTTGTTTTACACATTCAGAAACCTATTTAAACTTTTCTTAGATATCATTTAATGTGCTTTAAAGAGAATAAAACAAGGATATGATGAGAGTATTGGCTGGGTGAATGGACAGGTATAATTTGGATTAAATAATCAGAAGGCTTGAAGTGAGATTTAAATGATGAAAAAGCTGCAGAGATCTTGGGGGAGATCCCAGCAGAGGAAAAAGCAAGTGTGCAGGTCATGAAGTTGGAGCAAGCTTTGTGTGTTCAGGTACACTCAAGGTCAGTGTGGCAGAGTGAGTGAGCAGGTGACAGGGAAACAATAGAAGGTGAAGCCAAAGAGGTCTCCCAGAGCTGCACCAAGTAGAACCAAGACAGAGGCAAGGGCTGGGGGATGGAACTTGACTCTGTGTTTATAGAAATCACGTGTCCTGGCTGGGCACAGTGGCTCATCCCAGCACTTTCGGAGGCTGAGGCAGATGGATCACTTGAGGTCAGGAATTTGAGATCAGTCTGGCCAACATGGTGAAATCCCATCTCTACCAAAAAAAAAAAAAAATCCAAAAACTAGCCAGGTGTAGTGGCACATGCCTGTAGTCCCAGCTACTTGGGAGGCTGAGGCAGGAGAATCACTTGAACCCAGGAGGCAAGTTGCAGTGAGCCGAGATCACACCACTGCACTCCAACCTGTGTGACAGAGCAGAGCGAGACCATGTCTTGAAAAAAAAAAAAAGAAAGAAATCACTTGTCCCCAGAGACAGACTACCAAAGGGCCGGAGATACCCCCCTCGCGATGCTTCCTTTGGGAACAGAGAAGAAAAGACTGTCACCCTTCATCTCCCAAAGCCCTTCCAGTGTGCCAGGGAAGCAGGTGCAAGTATTGAGTGCTTGCTGGGTGCACACTCATGCATGCCGTCCCACCATGGGAGGCTAGTTGTTTCAGTCCTACCTGATGGATAAGAAATCTGAGCTCAGAGGGTGACAGGACTTAGCTGAGACGTGGCCTGCTTGCATGCCAAAGGCTAGATTAGCACCCAGGCTATGTGACCCCACTCCCTCACACCAACCAGCCGGCCTCTCAAGCTGCCTACATTAGCAGGGCCGGGGCCAGGATGGTCTGCGTGTTGGCAGGAGAGTGCTTCTCAGACCACCCCAAGAAATGGATGCTTGGAGTGGATGTTTGGTTTCTCCTCCTCATACCTATCTGTATCCAGCCCAGCTGCTCCCTTCCCAACTACTGTATTCCACCCCTGGGATCAATTGTTAGGATGCTTTCCTGCTTTCTGAAAAAAGAAAAACAAAAACTAAGTCTAACTTAAACTTAAAAGTCTATTTCTTCATTTCACCTCCTCTCCTGTTCCTCATTCGTACCTCCATTCATACCTCTGTGTCATAGCCATTATTAGAAATTAGGGGGCGTGGCTGGGCGCGGTGGGTCACGCCTGTAATCCCAGCACTTTGGGAGGCCGAGGTGGGCGGATCACGAGGTCAGGAGATCAGACCATCCTGGCTAACACAGTGAAACCCCATCTCTACTAAAAATACAAAAAATTAGTCGGGTGCAGTGGCGGGTCCCTGTAGTCCCAGCTGCTCGGGAGGCTGAGGCAGGAGAATGGCGTAAACCCGGGAGGCGGAGCTTGCAGTGAGCCGAGATCACGCCACTGCACTCCAGCCTGGGCGACAGAGTGAGACTGACTGTCTCAAAAAAAAAAAAAGAGGAAGAATTTCTAAATCTTCCCCTGGTGATGAAATACCCAGCTCTGTCTCCCTGTCCAGGGTGTCTCTGCAGAGGAGCAGCTGAACAGAGCAGGGCATGCTCAGCCTGGGCAATATGGCCAAACCCCATCTCTTTTTTTTTTTTTTTTTTTTTGAGACAGTGTCTTCCTCTGTTGCCCAGGCTGGAGTGCAGCAGTGGCATGATCTTGGCTCACTGCAACCTTCACCTCCTGGGTTCAAGTGATTCTCGTGCCTCAGCCTCCCAAGTCGCTGGGATGACAGGCACGCGCCACCACTCCTGGCTAATTTTTTGTGTTTTTAATAGAGACAGGGTTTTGCCATGTTGCACAGGCTGGTCTCAAACTCCTGAGCTCAGGCAATCTGACCACCTCGGCCTCCCAAAGTGCTAGGATTACAGGCATGAGCTGCCGATCCTGGCCAAAACCCCATATGTTTTAAAAAATAAAATTTTAAATCAATCAATTATTAAAAAGTAGAAAAGGCCTCCCTGCCTACAGGGCAGAAACTGGAGGAAGGGGTGCGGTTAGGAGGCGGTTGCACTAATTTGCTAGTGAAGCCTGAATGAGAAACGAGGGCTGGCAGGTGCTGCAGGTCAGCTCTGAGCAGGTCCGGAACCACACACACTGCACCTCCTGGTCCCGGAGTGCCGTGCCCAAGCCCCTCTGGAGTCCAGGGAGCGGTAGCTGCACTTCATCTCCGGCCTCAGTCCTGGGAGCAGCGACAGCCAAGGCCCCAGAGGACTGAGAGCTCTGGGCTGAAATGTGGTCTGTGAGACGGGGCCTCAGCCTGGGACCAATTTCAAAATCAAGAACTCAGATGGACAGTTTGGAATTAATCAAGTGAACAAAAAAGGCCCACGGAGCACCACACTTTCACATGCTCTCTTGCACTCTTGTAGTTCAAAAACAGCTTTGATGGTAAAAATGTTATCAGTTAAACGATTTATCTGAAATATCCCAGATTCATCTGTTTTTAGATTTCAACATCCTCCATCTCATTTTCGTCTGACCCCTGCAGAGCTGCCCCGCAACATCCAGATTCTAGTGGAGCTGGGACGAGATGAAAGCAGACTCCGGAGTCCCCGATAATGGCACCCAGACTGGAACCTCAGGGAGATGCACCCACGGCCACCATGCTGGCCGTTCTCCCCAGGGCCCTGAGCCAGCACAGGGCAGGTGTCTCTTGAGTCCAGCCCCTTGTCTTGGTCCAGCACTCTGTCCACAGTGTCCCCATGAGTGTCCCATGTGAGGCAGCCCAGTCACAGGAGGCAGCCACCCCAGGTCAGCGGGGCCTGGGCTGCTGCTCCACCCTCGGCTCCCAGATGCCTCCTGTATCTCCTGCAGTTTTTTGCATCCTCCTGGCAGCAGCCCAGGTACCTTCTGTCCACACCTAGCTCTGGGAGGTGACTTAGCAGGGAGAGTAGTGTAGGGGGCCCAGCAGAGGGGATTGGTCCTATGCTTTGCTGGTTTGTCTGTGATATGTTTGCAGTGTGGTCACTGGCTGGAACCCACTCCCGCTTCCCCAGGCAACAGACCAGCCCCACAGCATCCTCGCCCCATCGCAGGGAAGAACATGTTCACAGACCTGCACAAGGTCACTGAGCCAAGCCCAGATCTTTGAAGCAAATAGACTAAAGACAAAGCAGTGATTTGGGTACGAAGCTGCCCTGCCTAGGACCAGGGCTGGCACCATGTCCAGCCCATGCAGTGGAGACAGAATGGGCCCAGGGGCCTATAGTCCATGTGTCCTCAGGCACCTCCCTAGCCCGCCGAGCCTCAGCCCCTTCAACTGTGGCGGGAGCCAAGGAGATGACCCCAGGAGAGCTTCAGAGTTGGGCACACAGACTGGGTTCAGGGACCATTCCGGCTGCCCTGTTACCGACTCCAGCCAGGGGGGCCTGTGAGGCTGAAGGCACCCCTTTTGGGCCTGAGTCCTCAATGGCAGCGTCCTGGCTGATCTCCCAGGCTGTGGCCGGAGGGCAGGAGTCCGGCGCAGGAGTCCACCCGGGCTGGAGGCAGCTTTCAGCAGGTCAAGAGCGCCCTCTAGCGTTCCCGGCTGGGCACCAGAGCCCGCAGGATGGATGGTCATTGAATCATTCCCTTCGCCGTTGATCCATTCAGCAGGCATTTACTGCGTTCTCATTCTGTACGAGGCACTTCGGCATTTGGGATACAGTAGCAGGAAACGCATCCAGGGGTCCCTCCCCACTTGGAGCCTGTGGTTGAGTGGGAGAGAGAACAAAAAACCCCCACAAATTCCAGCTTCACTATGCCTCGTGGCCTCCTGTAACCCAGACCTGGCCTGGTGGGGGTCGGGGCACCGCCTTGAGGAAGGGAGGTGTGAGTCGAAGTCAAAAGGTGAAGAGGATGCTGATAAGTGGGGAGTTTCGGGGGGAACATCCAGAGAGAGGGTGCACCCAAGATGGGCCGGGATGGTAAGGGTGTAGGGGGAGGTGAGAAGCCCATGGCCCTGGAGCACCCAGCCTTGAGGAATTGTCCATCTCTTGTCCACTCTGGGGTTCCACTCCGGGTGGCTGGAAAAGGGGCCTACAGCCCTACCCAGCCAAGCTGAGAGCCCTCCCCGGGCTGGAGCCTGAGGCCTCATCTTCCCAGCCATATGTGCAGGTCCTGGGTACAGTTGAGCCAGGCGCTGCAAGGTGGAGGGTCTAACCTGAGAAGGACCAGGCTTAAACAAAATATTTGCAAACCCATCAGTCTGCCCCAGGAGCAGTGAGTTCCACATCACGGGGGGTGTGCAAGCCAAGGTTGCACATCCACCGGTCAGGAAGAGCATCTGTGGTGGGCACTGGAGCCTTGTGGATGGTCACTGTGGGAGGAGAGGTAGCAGAAGACAGAGCAGTGAGTCCATAAGTGAGAAACTGGAGGGGGCGGGAGCTGAGGAAGCCTCTTCAGAGGAGGTGACACGTGAATCCGGAAGGAGCCGCTTGGAAGGAAGAGGTTGCCCTTCAATGCCGGGCCGGGGGTACAGCTTTGCCCTGAGGGCAGTGGGTGAGGGTGTGCCGGGTGCTACAGCAGCCAGAGGAGGGGCAGTCAGCAGGAAGGGCACAGGGCTCGAGCAAAGCTTTGGGCTGGTATCCTGGCCTCTCCAAGCTCCAGATGTTCATCTGTGAAATGGGGATGATGAGGCTCCTGCCTGGCCGGCCTGTGGTCAGGGCCAGTGACATCTAGATAGGGAGGGAAGGGCCCACATCACTTCAGCTCCACTCCGTCCCCTGGCTTCATTTGCCCCAGGGCTGGCCCAGCACATCGCAGCTACTCTCATCAACCCAACCTCCCTCTGCTGCCCGCTGTGAGCCCAGATCCAGGGAGCCATTCCATCCACAGCACACTCCGTTTCCAGAGGAGGAAACGGGCTCCAGGGAAATTCAACAGCTCACTTCAAGGTCTACGGGGCAGGACATCGTCATCAGGATGTGCCCTGCTCCTTCACTGTGCAGGAAGGATGGGTATGTGGGGCAGTAGGCAGGGAGGCTGGCAGAGGCTGGCCCGGGGGGGTGGGAGGACTGGAGAGATGGACCTGAGCTAGAATTGCAGGTTCATGGGCTCACCGACGCTTGCAGCGGCCAGCAAGTGAGAAAATAGGTGAGGTTGGTTGGGCGCAGGAGAGCAGAGAAAACGGCAGGGCTTGGATCAGGGGCACCTGTCCCATCGGGGTGCAGTTCCGCCAATGCAGTCACCACTACCACATCTTCCACCATTTCCAGAGAAGCTGGAAATCCAAATTCTATAAAAAACTTTTGCATTTTTAAGGGTTTCAACCAGTTCTTTACCAGTGGGTGACAATTGTCTGTGGAAACCAAGGAAGGCCCACCCCACAGCCTAGGGGGCAGCTCTCAGGGAGGCTGGGAAACCACCCATGAGAGAGGCCCTGGCAGGCAAGGGTGGGGCAGGAGGGCAGAGCTTGGCCTGGGCATGGTCCAGGGGCCACAGGCGAGGCAGAGTGACTGCAGCCTCGGTGTGTGCTGTGAGCTGTCCTGGTCACGCTGTCTCCCTCTAGACCACCTCACAGAGTTAGGCCACGCTGTAGCAGTCACCCTTCTGTGACGGTCATGCTTCCAGTCAGCTGCTGCTCCTTCTCCAGATTTCCACCCCATCCATAGCTGGCACCAAAATGGGTTGATGGTGTGTTCCCCCAGACTTCCTTCCACCAGAACAGCCCGCTGTACCTGAGCTGGTGACCCGGGCAGCTCAGTCAGACACATCCCTGCCCGCCGGTCCCATCCTCCATCCTCCCTTACCCTGTGGGAGCCAAGCTTTTTCCTCTCTGCCACCCTGATGAGGAACAGTATTTTCTGATACCTGACAGGTAATCGTGTCTCTCCCCACCATTCACGGGCAAATGTGTCATTTCAGCAGGTATTTTGGGATCGGTTCAAAGGCACAGTGCTGTAAACACCACCTCTGCTAGCCATGATGTGTGACATGGACATACGTGTAATTACTTCCAGCACACTCGGGCATCACGGAGCAGGCCCTCTCCCCAGAATAGAAGCCAGCTGGTTTCACAGTCTCACAGCATCGTAGAGGTGAGAGGGCCCTGGGAGACTTTCTAGGGCAAGGATTACAGATCAGATGCCCTGGAGAGCTGGCGAGTCACTTCGCCATGGGCAGCGGGTTAGGTGTGAGACCACAGGGAAGGGTGGAGCCTGTGGGCCAGGGTCTACGAGATCTCCCAGCTTTTCAAGAAAAGCCCAAACTCTGGACGTTTATGTAAAAGGTTGCAATTTTTAAATGTTGTGACTAATTCATTTGGTTTGGGGTTCTTTGTTTTTTTGTTTGAGACAAAGTCTCGCTGTGTCACCCAGGCTGGAGTGTAATGGTGCCATCATAGCTCACTGCAGCCTCAACCTCCAGGGTTTAAGCAATCCTCCTCCTGCCTCAGCCTCCTGAGTAGCTGGAACTACAGGCATGTGCCACCACACCCAACTTTTTTTCTTTTCTTTTTTTTTTTTTTTTTTTTTAGAGATGGAGTCTCACTATGTTGCCCAGGCTGGTCTTAAACTCCTGAACCCAGGCGATTCTCCTACCTTGACCTTCCAAAGTGCGGGGATTACAGGCCTGAGTCATTATGCCCAGTCTGGGTTCTTTTAACTGCACGGATCAAATAAAACCTGGCTCCAGGAAAGACATTGCCCAGTTCCAGCCCCTCACGTCACAGATGAGCAGCACAGAGGGAGGCAGCCCCAGCAGGGCCAAGGAGCACCTGAGGGGCAAGTCTCTGGCCTTGGTGCAAGCTTTTGGGACCCCACCCAGCTGAAGCTCCTACAGTTTGCTGACTTGAGGTGCAGAGGTCACTACAGAGCCCACTCTACAAAGTGCCCTAGGTCCCAGGAAGAAGCGCTCCAGGAGGAACACTGTGCCACCCTCAGGGCACCAGCGACAGCTGGGCTGAACCTAACTGTGAGGGTCCTTTCTCCCTTTCCCTAGCACAAAGAATTTGAGTTTGGGAAATTGCTAAGCCCCGGACAGTCTTGCTGCAGCTCATATGTGTACAAAGAGCCTGGGCTGAGAAATCAGGACCATATGGTGCTGACCCGCCCTGAGGGGGGCTGCCCACCCACCCCTCCTCCACCAGCTGGGTCTAATGAGCTGGGAGGAGGCTCAGGGAAGCTTCACGCAGGAATGTGCACTTCCCAGGCTGGGACCCCAGGCCCCACCAGCCTTGTAATTTGATGAATTGTCAACATCTGGAGCATAATTACTAGGCCCTGGCCTGATAATCCTGGTAAGCCCTTCTTCCAGGGGCCTCGTCCTAGTGCATTTTGAGGGCTCCATTCCCTGACAGGAGCCGTCAGCATTAATTACAGCCAGAAAGCAAGACAGGCACCCAACTCTGGCCAATTTGATCGTTTACTCCTGTCTGCATCTAAACGCAGCCAGTTTATTGATTTGGTTCAGTTCAGCAGATGCTGGAGCCGATCTTGGGGAGGGCTGGGCCAGAGTCAGGAGGACAGGGCCAGCGCTGGACCTTTCCCTGACATAGAGCAAGAGGGTCAGCGCGGGCTTTTCCAAGACACTCCAGGGATGGAGCCACCATCCTCCACATCCCAAATGTACTTCACCGGGAAACCTCCCCTCTTCAGCCACACGGTTGTAGGACCACCAGGTTCAAATGCCTACTGCGTTAGCACCAGGCCAATTATACTGAGACAGCAGGGTTTGCTGCAGAGAAAGGGTTTAATGATTGCAGGGCACCCAGCAAGGAGATGGAGGAGACCCCAGGGCAGGGGGCTGAAATCAGCAGGATGTGGAGACTGCACTCCTCAGTGAATCAGCTCCCGTGGGATCCTTCAGACCGGCTGACTTTGTAGTTTCACTGGTGTGCAGGCTCTGAAAGAATATCTCAAAGGGAAAGGGTAGTTTTTCACATTCAAATTGCCATCTACAGAGCAGTTCAGGGGAACCATGACCCTGTAAGAGAACCTGCGATTCTGAGGCAGCTAGAAACCAGTTCCGAGGAAGGGGTCGGGAGCGTGCCGACCTCATGATGATGCCGAGTGGGCCGCCAAGCTTGGTTTATTTTTGTTCCTCCCCCTCCCTTCTTCCCTCTTTAATTGTATAAAGTTTATAGGGATGGTTTCAACACTTGTTAATATGCCTCAAAAGATGGCTCTATGAACCCGGCTTAGGAAATACTCAACAGGCCGAGGGAGGGAGAGAGCAAAGCCTCAACTTCACAGATGGCAGAGCTGGCGGCACTGTCCAGGGTCCTGCTGCTGGCCTCTTGGAAGGTCGCACACGGGTTGCTCCCAGCACTGCCCCCCAGGGCCAGGGCAAACCCTAATCCAGTGTCTGCTTGCCTGTGGGGCCTCGCGTCTTGCATTGGTCTGGGAAACAGAGGCCACTGACCTGGGACCCAACTTGAACTTGTTGTTTGAGAGGAGAATGGCATGACCTGCATTTCACAAATGAGGAAACCGAGGCTCGGGGACACTCCGGTCCCTGAGCAAGGCAAGGGACCGAGGCAGCACCAGGGCTGGGGGAGGGCTGCCCACCCGGTGTCCCAGGCCAGCTGGCCACCTGCTCATGTGCAGCCAGAGCTTTGTTTGTTTCTCACACATCCGGAAACATCCCGGAGCCCAGCTGATCTCCACGGCGAAAGAGTGATTTAAAGCAGAACCAAGGCTTGTGAATAGCTGTGGGGTTTCTCGGAGGGCAGAAGGCGTTGAAAACCTCTGGTGGATTCAAGGGCTTTGATCAGGCAGGGGAGCGAGCTGGATGGTCATGAGCATCTCCAGGCACAGTGTGGTGACATCCATAGATGAGGAACCTGAGGCTCGGAAGAGGGATTTGAACTGGGCCCTGCAAGGCTGAGCCCTGGCCTTTGCTCTGTGAGCTGCTGGTAAACCTCCCCAAGCTACTTTACTTTCCACTCTTTCTGTGGGAGATGCTGGGAGAGGAACAAGACAGCTGATGGCCGGTGCCCTATTGTCTGAGGCAGGGGAGGGCTGCCTGGATAGGAGAGACCCCCACCACCACCACCACCCAAGGCATGCCCCCGCCCAGTCTGGGGCTCTGCCCTTCCAGACTGCCCAGCTGCTCAGAATAGCCCTCATTCTGCTCAGAAGGACCTGCCTTGGGCTTCGATACTTGGACACTTGCCCTGCCATGCCTTTGTCCAGCCTGACCACGTCCCCACCCCACGCGTTCCATGGCTCCATTGAGACCAGCCCAGGCCCTTCCCTGAGGCACTTGTCCTCCTCTCTAGAGCACCCAGAGCCGGGCTCGGCCCCCGCTCCACCAGTAGAAACACCTGGTTTGTGGATGGTATGTACAGCCTCACGCCTCAATTGCTTTGCTATGGCTCAGCCAGGCACTGAGTCCATTAAGGCTGAATCCACTGAGCCCATTTCGGGGGTGGAAGGAGCACTGTCCTTTTAAAGACCCGCAAAGTAAAATGACGGCTCAGACAGCCCTTCAGGGAAGAAACCTGTTCCGCAGACTGTAACCCAGTGTTTCTCAAACTTACTCAGCCATGGAATCCCTGTCTCCAGGCAAGCCTGCAGGCCAGTGTGCTGTGGGGCACCAGTTTGGGAAAGGCATTCTGTAGGGTCCATCCCCTGGAGGTTCACAGCCCAGGGTCCCCCGGCCCAGAGGGCAGGCCCAACTTCCCCAGGACAGGAGGGGAGGTCAGAATCACATCCCCAAGCCAGGCAGGTGCATCTGACTCCAAAGCCAGGCTGTTCCTTCCCTGCCCACCTCAAGAGTCCCTTCCTCAGTGACCGCACCCACCCAGCAGCTTCTCCAAGGTCAGCCACTGCCCCTCACAGAGAGCTCGGGGGCCTGGGGACGGCTTTGTTGCCCAGGTGTCATCCTGGCTGTGGGTCGGCTCTGTCCCAGGGGCTGGCCCAGCCCGGTCTGCTCTGTCAGTTTTCACACAGGGAGCTTTGGTGCCGCTGCAGGCACTGGCTCAGCTTCCCAGAATTGGAATTGACTTCCCTTCAGCCCGCGGTGGGGGCTCCCAAGAGCACTGCGAACACCCATCCCTCTGCCTCTATTGGGAAGCTAGAAACTGAATTCACTCAAAAAACTCCCAGGGCTCTGTGATCACACATACAGGCAGGGCCTTTGATGTGAAAATTGGTTTTCTGTCACAGACGGGGCTTCTCACACATCAGAAAGAAGCCTTGGGGACCAAGGCTGCACCATCAGTGACACCCAGGAACAGTCCTGGGTTGGCAGAGGGCAGCGTCCAGCTCAGGAGGCAGGAGGCCTGTGGCCATAATAAGGTTCGGTTGGTGGACACTTCCAGAAACAGCTGGCAGCACTGAGATGCTCCCTTTGGGGTTGAGGCCAAGGGGACCGCCTGGGCTCCCTTCCACGGGCACTTCTAGAAAGGCAGAGCCCTGTGCTTGTGCGTTCTTCACATCCAGGGGACCGTGGGAGCAGGGAGGATTTCACAGAGGTATGCAAGGCCTAGAGCAGGAGAGAGTGGCCGGGAGGCCAGACAGTACCGTGGCAGGGGCCTGCAGTGCAGACAGGATGGAGACCCGGGGCCCAGACCCTTTCCATCTGCATGGCCCTAGGCAAGGTCTTCCCCTCACTGGGCCTGTTTCCTTCTCTGTAAGAGGGGGAGGATGACACCTACCTTACAGGGTTGCTGTGTGATTGAGACTGAGTGGGGGCCATGAAGAGCTCCTTGAAGAGACCCAGGAAGGACTGGTGCCCATGTGTGTGGGGTCGGGCCCAGGGGAGAAGTCCAGGGTGGGGATGCGTAATGGGACATGACCCTGAGGACACCCGGCAGGACCTGGGTCAGGGGATAGGGGAACAAGGGGCAGGGCCCAATTTAGTGTACTACCGAGGGCAGAGGCCTGGGGGTGTGGACCCCGGAATCAGGACAGCTGGAAACTGGCAAGAGGACACTGTCCAGCTAGGGCAGCTCCTGGGAGGCTCATGGCAAGGACTAGAACTACACCTGTGATGGGGCTGAGGCCCTGACCTGGGGCCCCCAGGGCCTGAACCCCCAAGGCTTTGGAATGCCCCCACTCCCTCTCCCCTGGGACCCCAGCTGTCCCCAGGCCATCACTCTGATGGCCAAACCCTCAGTGACCATGAGACTGGTGGCCAGAAGCACTTAGACACCAATTTTTAAGAACTGTCTGGTTTCCTACTGCCAGCAAGGCCCTGGCCACGAGCCCCACCTGGAGTAGCCACTCCCACACCATCTGGGAATGGGCAGATGGGCCATCTCCACACGAGGCCGTCTGGAGGTTGAGCCGGGGAAGCCAGCAGCTTACCTCCTACCTGGCAGGCACGGGGCCAGCTCCCAGCTGTGTCCAGAACCAGAGACCAGGAAAGTCTTCCCAGAGCAGGAGGCTGTCCCGGGGGATGAGCTGCCTGCTACCAGGTGGAGACGCGGGGAAGGCACTCCAGGCAAAGGGAACAGAGAGCCGAGGGATGAAGATGGAAAGGAAGCCAGAGATCTTGGGGACGGACAGGGGCACAGAGTGACCAAATGGCTGAAGCTGGCCCTAGCCACGGAGGACCCTGATGCTGGGCCCGGGAGTCCGTCCTCAGCCAGTGGAAGTCCAGAGAGGCAGGGACAACCTGAGCAGGGGCCACAGGTCAGGGGCCGACGAGAGGCACTGAGACCAGCACAGCCCCTCTGCTCCTCCACCACCTACAGGGTCCCCCATCCCGCCTTGGCCAGGCTGCTCTCTTTTGCCTACGGTGCCCTCCCCCACCCTCACACACACACTTGTTAGGTCCACATACCCCAACGTTACTGTCCCCACAATGTGTCTTCCCGGCTAGGGGCTGACAGAGCCTCCACCTCTCCTCCTTCCCTTTCTACTATGCAGTGCACGCATTTGCGGCATTATCATTCTTGCCGTACTTCCTTGGTTTGACTTCACACACGTTTTCCCAGGCACATGCTGCCTGCCAGGCCCCACCCAGTAACAGGCACAGGGATTAGACCCTTTTCCCGACTCCACAGAGGAAGAGTTGTGTATACCCCACATTAACAATAGGTCATGTCACATGGGACAGAATATACATGGTGGGAACAGGGACAGATGGCCTGACTCTGGGAAGGAGGAAACCCTAGAAGCCTTCCTGGAAGAGGAGGTAACTGAGCTGAAGATGGACAAAGAAGGGAAGGATGGCAGTGAGTGTGTGCAAAGGTTCAGAAGTGTGGAGCTGTGTGCGTCATTGCTGCAGCCAACAGTGAAGTGTATGTGGGGGTGAGGGGACCGTGGTGAGGAGGAAGAGGGGACTGACAGAGACCAGGCATCCCTGGTCCCAGAGTCCCTTCCAGCTGGATTCCTCCCCACTCCCACACAGAGGGGAGCTAGGCGAGGCTTTGTTGAGTGGGTGGTAGGTGGACAGGGGAAGGGGTGTCCGGCACAGGCTGCTGTGCAGCTGGTCCTCTGCAGACTTTGCAGGGGGCCTGGAGGTCCCTGAGTGCCCCCACTCTCTGGACCCGCCCTGGTGTGATTTGGCTTTTCTCTGGCTTTATTTTGTCTGCAAAGGCTGCAGCAATGTGGGAAGTTGAAAGAGCTTTGAAGACTGCCAGTTACAAATGACAGGAACTCAATTCAAGCTGACTTAATGAAGGCAAAACAAAAGCATTGATTAGCTCAAACTGGTGTGTGCAGGGGTAGTTTCAGCTTCAGGCCCTCGACCCTGTCTTTCTTTCTGCCTCTCAGCTCTGCTTTCCTCCCTGTTGGCTTATTCTCAAGCCATGTGGTGGTCCCTGGGAGCTCCAGGCTTAGCCCCATCAGAAGAAAAGAGCCCTTTTCCCCTAAAGCCCCACCATTAGGTCCCAGGCAGGATGCTCATGGCTCGCCTTGGATCCCAGGCTCATCGCTGACCCCGTCACCCTGGCGGAGGGAATGTGGTCACGTGCCCACCCCAGCAGCCCACCCAGACCCCATGGGTTGAGATGGGGGGTGGTCTTTAGAGAAGAACTGGGCTCTCTTGTCAGAGGAGGGATTCCAGGCAGCAGACCACACACAGATGCCTTCCCCTCCCTCAGCCCCAGGCCGCATGGACTGAACCCAGACCTGGGGCTCCCATAGGCTTTGTTTTCTTGTCGCTGAATAATGCACCTGGGTCATAAGACGTGGAGGAAGTGCCATCCCCGTGTGTAACCTGTGTTCTCTCTCTCTCGTTTTCCAGGGACCCCTGGGTTTGGATGGCAAGCCCGTAAGTGATGACAGGGCAATTCCAGGGTATCCTGGGCTGGGGCTGCCACCATGGGGCTGGGAGTGACCACCAGGCACTGGAGGGAAGCAGCCACTGGAACTTGGTTCAGCAGAGAGAGAAGCCTTTTGGGTGTCAGACTTGAGTTCAAATCTAGCTCCACTACCTGCTGACGGTGACCAGGGGAGGCCTCCTCACCTCCCAAGCCTGAGGCTTCTTGTCTGTCAAGTGGGCACATGTACCCCTCTCTCCTAGGGATGCTGCAGACCTATGGAGAACTGTGGGCAGCACAGTCCCTGGGGTCTAGTCAGCCCTCAAAGCATGCAAGCCCCTTCCAGCAGACACAGGCACAGTGTCCTCGCTACATTCTCAAGACTGCCCTGGTGGGCATCAAGCTGAGTTCTCAACATCTGGGCCAGGAGCCTGTGGTCACAGGCAATCCTCAGCAGAAACAGCAGGGAGACATGAGCACAATTAAATAAGTAATTTGAGGTGGATGGGTGGATGGGCGAGTGGGTAGATATATAGATAGATGCATGGATGGATGGATGATGACTGGATAGATGGATGGATGGATTGGTGGGTGGTTGGATGGATAGTGGATGAATGGGTGGATGGGTGGGTGGGTGGGTGGATGGATGGATGGATGGGTGGTTGGGTGGATAGTGGATGAATGTGTGGATGGGTAGGTGGGTGGGTGGGTGGATGGATGGATGGATAGTGGATGAATGGGTGGATGGGTAGGTGCGTGGGTGGATGGATGGATGGATGGATGGTTGGATGGATGGATGGATTGGTGGGTGGTTGGATGGATAGTGGATGAATGGGTGGATGGGTAGGTGGGTGGGTGGGTGGGTGGATGGATGGATGGATGGATGGATGGATGGATGGATGGATTGGTGGGTGGTTGGATAGATAGTGGATGAAAGGGTGGGTGGGTGGGTGGATGGATGGATGGATGGATTGGTGGGTGGTTGGATGGATAGTGGATGAATGGGTGGATGGGTAGGTGGGTGGGTGGATGGATGGATGGATGGATGGATGAATGAATTGGTGAGTGGATGGGTAGATGGATGGATGGATGGATGGATGGATGGATGGATGGATGACTCATACAGGGATGGACAGTTGGAGCCCATACTCCAAGGAGCTGCTACCATTAAAGAAGAGAATGCTGGCCGGGCGCGGTGGCTCAAGCCTGTAATCCCAGCACTTTGGGAGGCCGAGACGGGCGGATCATGAGGTCAGGAGATCGAGACCATCCTGGCTAATACGGTGAAACCCCGTCTCTACTAAAAAATACAAAAAACTAGCCGGGCGACGAGGCGGGTGCCTGTAGTCCCAGCTACTCGGGAGGCTGAGACAGGAGAATGGCGTGAACCCGGGAGGTGGAGCTTGCAGTGAGCCGAGAGCCGGCCACTGCACTCCAGCCTGGGCAGCAGAGCAAGACTCCGTCTCAAAAAAAAAAAAAAAAAAAAAGAGAATGCTTTTTTTTTTTTTTTTTAAGAAATAAGGAAGAAAAAAGAAGAGAATGCCTCTGGAGAGAGAATCTCTCTACTGCCTGCTTCTCAGATTCCAGAAAGATGGCTTGTTGTCAGTGGTCTCCCACTGACAACGACAGGGTGGGAGCTGAGCAGTGGGGGACCATGTGTGCTCTCTGGGAGGAGTGGCCAGTGCATGCGCCCCTTTCTCTGCTGCAAGGATGCCAGTGGGCCCTTGCTGGTCACCCCCATATCCCTCATGCTGAGGACCGAGGTGTGGAGCTTCCTTGGGCCAGCCAGGGCAGCTCTCACTGATGCTGACAGCTCGTGTGTAATTTTCCACTTAGCCGCCCAAAGTTCTGCTCAGCATCACGGGCCCTTCTGCCCTCAGAGGTACAGGGAAGCCAGAAGGGGAGCGAGCCTAGGCCCCTCACTCAGGCCTGTTCTTTCTCCACTTTCCTTCTCCAGGGACTTCCAGGCCCGAAAGGGGAAAAGGTAAGTGAAACCAGAGGCTCTGCAGATGCAGTAGGCAGGCGAAGAATCCCAGAAACCTCCCTCGGAACCGCAGTTCCAGTGTGCCCTCGAGCACCTCACAGCCCCTCCTGGAGCCTCAGTTTCCCCATCTGTAGAGTGGGAATCACAGTGCCTACCTTCTAAAAGGGTGACAAGGCTTATACTTGACAATACAGAGAGTTGAGTCTGAGTTCTCCTGGGACCAAAACATAACCAAACTCGGAGGCCCAGTGTTCCCAGAATGACAAGTGTCCAGAGGACTTCATGGTGAAGGGGGGTGCCAGGAGGGCTGGGGGATTGAACCATGACTGTTAACGGTATTCTCTGTGGGAAGGGCACCCCTCAGGAAGACATGGCAGAGAGCTATCTCTGCGGCCCCTTGGGAGGAGGGCTTCCCTGGCATCAGGCACTAAAGCCCCCTAGAAACCAGGGACCAAGTGCTTCAGAAGGGGACAGAAGAGATCTGTGTTACCCACGGTAAAATCAGGGGAGGGGTCAGAGCAGGCCTAGATGTGCCAGGGCCAGCTGGGTGCTCCCACGGCTGGACCACGTCCACCCCCCACGCGGAATTTGGAAATGGGAGGTGAGAGCCGTAGATGGGCCCTGCTGTGATTCGGCAGCTCAGGCCAGGGCAGGCAGGGTTCCCACCCAACCACCAGGGCTGAGGGAGCCGTGGGGAGGCATGGGAGCTGGTGTTCAGAACCTCAGCTTTGCATTCCAGCTCCACCACCAACTGTGTGGCTTTGGCCAAGTTGCTGGGCTCTGTGGGCCTCAGTTTCCCCATCTGTAAATTAAGACCAATCTCACAGAGCCACAGGAGAGATTGCATGAGGTCATGGTCTCAATGTTCTTGCCAATGATGAGAGACTAGTGCAGTTGGCAGGTGGCCTGATTGCCTTCCCGCTGGCCTTGGCTGATGCCACCATGTCGTAGAAGTGATTCCATCAGGGGCTTTGAAACCAGAGAGAATTGGTGTCTTGGTGTCTATTGCTACTTAATGCACTGCCCCAAAACTTGGTTGTGTAAAGCAGCATTTACTCATTAGCATCCCTTCCAGAGGACACAGTGGGAGGGGCTGTCTCTGCTCCACAATATCCGGGGCCTCGAATGGCTGGGGCTGCCCTGAGATAAGGGAACACCTGCCTTCAAGCCCCGGATCCGCTAGCTGTGTGACCTTGAGCAGGTTAAGTGGCCTCACTGTGTTTGCTTCCTCATTGGAAATGGAAATAAAAATAGAGCCTGCCTGCTATTTTTGTTAGAATTAAGTCATACCATGTCTATGAAGCACTGGGCACAGATGCTCAATGGGAAATGATAAGAAATGATGAAAGCAGTGGTGATACCTCTCCATGTCTTTTGTTCCTAGGGTGCACCAGGAGACTTTGGCCCCCGGGTAAGAACCAGGCATGACCTCCCTCACTGCCCATGTGGTTTGTTTGACTTAATAATTAGGCATAACTGGCGCTGCTTCTGGGTCCTGGCTCCCTGCAGCTCATCACAGAAAGGCCAAGAGGCCCCTTCCCCACCCATAGCACCGGTGGAAGCCCCCAGGGACCTGGGTCATGGGGCTGCCACTTCTTGCGCAAGTGGGTGTCTCTGGAAGATGTCCAGGTCTCCATGCTTACCACTGTGGATGCCGAACAGTGGGGCTGGCACATGACCCAGACTGGAGACTGAGGACAGCTGGCACCCCAAAAAGAGGGAAGGCTCTGGGGTCAGCAGAACTGAGCTCAAAGCTCAGCTCTGCCACCTGCCAGCTGAGTGACCCTGATCAAGTCACTTTGCTCCCTGAGACTCAGTTTTTTCAACTGTGAATGGGAGGACAGCCCCCACCCCAAGAGGTTGTTGTGGGAATGAAAAGGTAGTGGGAGCAGCAGTGCAGAGAGCGAGGCTGCAGCTTGTGGTCAGGGCTGGCTGGCCTGGCGCCTGCTTCGTACCTCTGTGGCCCTGAGCTGTGAGCAGGAGCAAGGAAGGGGGCTGGCCAGGCCAAGCCCCACAGACACAGCTGCTCTGTGCCAGCCACATAAAGCTGGTGAGATTGTTCTGCAGTCAAAGAAAGGGTCTCATGCTGAGTTTTAGCTGCTGAGAAAAATCCTTCCGCTTGCTTCCTGGTGGGTGTGTAGAGCTGATAATCCAAAGGGGATGCCCTCTCCTCAACAGACTAGAAGTCCTGAGGCCCAGAGGTCATGGAAGAGTGGATCTCCTCCCAAGCCCCCAACCCTCTTCATGGATACCTTCCCTATGTTCCCAGTGTCCCAGTCATCGGGAACATCGCCCCCCAACACACACACACACACACACGTGCACACACAAAGTTTAGTGGCTTAATGGCCGGGCACAGTGACTTGTGCCTGTAATCCTAGCACTTTGGGAGGTCGAGGCAGGTGGATCACTTGAGGTCAGGAGTTCAAGACCAGCCTAACCAACATGGTGAAACCCTGTCTCTACTAAAAATACAAAAATTAGCAGGGTATGGAGATGGGCGCCTGTGGTCCCAGCTACTCGGGAGGCTGAGGCAAGGGAATTGTTTGAACCTGGGAGGCAGAGGTTGCAGTGAGACGAGGTGGCACCACAGCACTCCAGCCTAGGCGACAGAGCGAGACTGTCTCCAAAAAAAAAAAAAAATGTTAAATAGTGGCTTGGCCGGGCGCGGTGGCTCAAGCCTGTAATCCCAGCACTTTGGGAGGCCGAGACGGGCGGATCACGAGGTCAGGAGATCAAGACCATCCTGGCTAACATGGTGAAACCCCGTCTCTACTAAAAATACAAAAAACTAGCCGGGCGACCTGGCGGGCGCCTGTAGTCCCAGCTACTCGGGAGGCTGAGGCAGGAGAATGGCGTGAACCCGGGAGGCGGAGCTTGCAGTGAGCTGAGATCCGGCCACTGCACTCCAGCCTGGGTGACAGAGCGAGACTCCGTCTCAAAAAAAAAAAAAAAAAAAAAAAAAAAAAATAGTGGCTTAAGACTCCAATTGCCATTCTCTCTCATGGCCCCTGGGTTAGGGTTAGGCTGTCTCGAGAGGCTGTCGGCAGCCAGGCCGGGAGCCGGTCCCAGGCCGGGGGTGACGTGGATGCTGGTGGGTGTTCCACTGGTAAGCGGCCCTCCTTGGAGAAGGAGTCTGCACACCTGATCACCTAATTGCCTTTCTCTGGGCTTGGTTAAGTGGCTTTGCCTCCAGGTTTCAAAAAGCCTTGTGGTTTTTCAAATCACCTTTCTGCCTTTCTGACCACACAACCTGTCTGCTGACTAGATGGTTTTCCCACGGCTCAATCCGGGCTTTATAAGTAGAGACCATCACCTGTACAATCGCCGGATCCTCAAGGTAGACTGCCTGAGTGGGGGTCTGGGCCTGATGACTTGCTGTGTTACCCCCAACTCACCCCAGTTTGCAGGGTTAGACCTCAGCCATCCAACCCCTGAGGGAGAAGCAGGCGGACTGGCCGGGAAAGAGCCTAAGACCCTCTCCCAGGACCTGCTCCAGTGTCAGGCCCATTTTCTGTCTTAATAAGGAGAGTCCAGGCCAGTAGTTCCCAGCCTGAGGGCCTTTATAAAAGGAACAGCAGGGAGCTAAGGGGGTGTCTTCAAATTCTTCCTGATTCAGTGCAGATTAAAACAGGAATTACCTGTCACCATCACCACCCATGCCTGGTGACCTAACCAAGCTGACAGTTTTCTTCCCTTTTGGCTGGAGCTATAACATTTTGATCAGGACCCTGGCCATGCCAGACCGAGAGGAAGACCTGAGTGGCGGGTGTTGAGAACTTGTGCTGATTTTTTAATTGGGAAAGCAAGTGAATTTGTGTTAAGTGCAGTTTGCTAGAGAGGTGAGCTATTTCAGATCAGGGAACATCTGTGGATGAAAAGAAGTGTCTCAAAGGGACCTCTTGCCTTGGCAGTGAGAGGAGGCTCCGCCTTCCCTAGCTCTGTAACCTTGGGCAACTGACCCTCTGACCCCCAACCCCAGCCATTCCATCTGTAAAGTGGGACAATAACAGTGCCCTGGCCAATTCATTGCAAAGGTTGAATAAGATCATGTTCGGCCAGGTGTGGTGGCTCACGCCTGTAATCCCAGCACTTTGGGAGGCCAAGGCAGGCAGATCACTTGAGGTCAGGAGTTCAAAACCAGCCTGGCCAACATGGTGAAACTCCGTCTGTACTAAAAATACAAATAATAATAGTAATCCCACCTACTCGGGAAGCTAAGGCAGGAGAATCGCTTGAACCCGGGAGGTGGAGGTTGCAGTGAGCCAAGATTGTGCCACTGCACTCCAGCCTGGGCAACAGAGCTAGAGACTCTGTCTCCAAAAAAAAAAAAAAAAAAAAAAATCATCTTCAGGATATCCTTGCTAGCTCAGTGCTAGGTCTTCCTTTCTTTGTTACAAGAAGGTTGGGAGCCACTGGCACCATGACGTGGGTGTACTCCATTCCTGTGGCTCCAGCCTGTGCCAGTGCAGGGTGGGCCCTGCTGGGGCAGTGGGTAGGTGCCAGTCACAGTGGTCTTCCTCCCTCTCGGGTCGGGCTGTGAGGTGGGGCTCTGGCTGCCTGAGGTCTGACCCAGTGCTAACATCAAGTTCTCAAGTTGGGGATTTAGTGCTGCATGAGAGAAACTGCGTGGCCCTTCATCATCCTTTTTTTTTTTTTTTAACTTTTATTTTGAGATAATTGTAGATGTACATGTAATTGTAGTAAATAACATCTGTGTACCCTTCATCCATTCTCCCCCAGTGGTGACATCTTGCATCTCTGAGTACAATCTCACAACAGGAAATTGGCATTGATACAATCCACCAACCTTATTCAGATGCCCCCAGCTGCATACACACTCGTTTGTGTGTTTAGTTCTGTGCAATTTTAACACACTTGTAGATTTATGTAAAGCATACAAAGGTCCCTCAAGCTATTCTTTTGTAGTTACAATCACCTTCATCCCCCCATCCCTAATGCCTGACAACCATTATGGGTTCTCCATCTCTATAACGTTGCCATTTCAAGAGTGTTACGTAGATACAACCACACCGTATTAAGCTTTTGAGATGGACTGTTTCACTCAGCATAATTCTCCTGAGATGCATCTGAGGTGTTGCATGTATCGTGGCCTGTTCCTCTGGGTTGATTATTGAGTTGTGTTCCATGACGTGGACGTACCCCAGCTCCTTAACCTTCCACCTACTGAAGGACTTTTGGATTGGTTTCCAGTTTGGGGCTGTTACTAACCAGGCAGCTGTGAACAAGGAAAAATGCCCAAGAGAGTGCCTCCATACTTCAAATGAAGCAAGAGTTGACCAAAAAAAAAAAAAAAGGTTCTCCAGGAAGGTCCTTCAGGAGATACTCAGGCCCCACTCTAGAGAAAAGAAGAGGCAGCTGGACACGCATGTTTCCCCCCATATGCAGCATGTGCCATCTCTCTCCTAAACACTGGATCTGGGCTTCAGGTGCTGAAGAGCTGGCACGTTCCTTGGCCTGTAAAAGGTCCTGTAGGGCCTCTGATACCAAAGTATGGGGACCTGTTCCTTCGTGCAGTCCCCAGTAAGTGGCAAGAGGCCTAGTCACAAAGTCCTCCCCTTTGAGCCTGCCCCAAGGGCTGGGAAAGGGGATGGCATGGGGCTGCCCATCTGAGGGTTTCTCTCTGGAGGCTGGACCCCCTCCCCCTCAGAGTCATGCCAAGCCCCATCTCTTTCAGGGAGACCAAGGACAAGATGGAGCTGCTGGGCCTCCGGGGCCCCCTGGACCTCCTGGGACCCGGGGCCCTCCTGGCGACACCGGGAAGGACGGCCCCAGGGGAGCACAAGGCCCAGCGGTAAGAGAGGGCCTGGAGCTTGGCCACCCAGAACTTGACCAAAACCCCAAATCTGGATTCCAGAGCCAGCCCCATCCCCATTTTTGTCTCTAGTGCAGACCCCATGCCAGCCTTAACCCCAATCCAGACACTGAACCTGGGCCCAAACTTAACTCCAACCAAGATCCAACCTCAATTCAGATCCTGACCCTGACCCCAGACCCAAACCCAGGCCTAACCTCAACCCAGACCCTTATCCCATTCAAACCTTAAATCTGACGCTAACTGGGTCTCTGATCCCAATCAAGACCTTGACCTCAAACTCATTCCCAAATCCTGGTCTACACGCCCAATTCAGACCCTAACTCTGACCCTTACAGACTCGGACACTGACCAAACCAACTCTAACCTCAAATAGACCCAGACACCCTAAGCTGACCTTAGTTGCAATCCCAGTCCCAATCCTGACTCAACCCTGAGCCGGAGACCCTTCTGGGGACACTGTCTCTGCAGACCTTTATCAGCCCCTCCCCTCGAGCTCCCCAATATAGTATCTCAGCCTCAGCTTTCCTCCCAAGTGTCTCCAAAGCCTGGAGGCCAGGCCCCATCCTACTACCCCTTTCCCTAACCCAGAAACCCCAGCCTGCCCTTCCCTCCAGTGTGGAGCCCACACCACCACCAGACTGCCACCAGGGTCCCCCCGAGTCAGATGGATCCCCCACCAAACTGCCACCAGCTTCCCCCAGGACAGCTACTCAGTTGGCTCATCCATTACTTGTCACGCCAGGCCAGTGGCTCCCCCAGCCTAACATTCTCTTCTGTGGAGTGGGGACAATGATACTCGCTCTTCAGGTTTGGCAAGGATGAAATGAGACAATGTACTTAGAGCCACAGCCCAGGGTCTGGCCTGAGATTTGGGCTCAGTTCAGTGTGACAACCTGCATCCCTCACCACTGTCCCCTCACACGTCCGCAGGGCCCCAAAGGAGAGCCTGGACAAGACGGCGAGATGGTCAGTATCCAGGGCATTCCAGAGGCCTGGGCTGGCAGGACTGTGGTTCCCAGACCTGGAAGCCCTTTTCTCACACACGCTGACAGCAGGGTCACGCGCACGTGTGTGTGTGTGCACGCCTCTGCATGTACATGTCTGCATGTGTGTGCACCCCTGTGCACCTGCCCCTCCACCCACCCTGGGGAAATGGCCAGGCGAGACACCAGTCGGGGGGAATTCCAGGAGCCCCACATTCCTGTGTGGAGGCTGTGGTCCACTTGCCACCGCCTGAGCCCTAATGCAGAAGCTGTCCCAGGCGTGAGGAGTTCAGGCCTAGGGTGGGCAGCTCCAGCCTGCTTCTGGCGGCAGCCCTGCCTCCTGCTCTCTGGGATTGGAGTCACCTTTTACAAAGCCAGGATGCTGAGAAGGACAGGCCCAGGATCAGCCTCTAGTATGACATTTAACACCTTCTCTTCTCTTGTTCCAGGGCCCGAAGGGACCCCCAGGGCCCAAGGTGAGTGCTCCTCATTCCCCATGCCCCTCCCCGGATCTGGTGGGATGGATTCGCCCACCACCACCTCCTTTCTCTTCCCCGCCCCCCCCCCCCCCCCCCCCCCCCCCCCGCCAACGAAGCCAAGGCAGTAGGGTCGGGAGACCAAATTCCCAGACCATGGGCAAGTTACTGCATCTCTCTGGGCCTCAGTTTACTCATCCGTTAACTGGAGGCACAGTAAACCTTTCCTGCCTTTTTCACACTGAGTTGCGAGAGTTGAATCATAAAACACATTAGCTTTTTGGCTTCAAATAGATTTTCCTTCTTTTTTATTTTTTATTATTTTGAGGCAGAGCCTCACTGTCACCCAGGCTGCAGTGCAGTGGCACGATCACAGCTCACTGCGACCTCCACCTTCTGGGTTCAAACAATTCTCCTGCCTCAGCCTCCTGAGTAGCTTGGTCTACAGATGTGCGCCACCACACCATGCTTATTTTTTATATTTTTAGGAGAGGCGGGGGTTTCACTGTGTTGGCCAGGCTAGTCTCGAACTCCTGACCTCAGGTTATCCGTCCACCTTGGCCTCCCAAAGTGCTGGGATCACAGGTGTGAGCCACCGCACCTGGCCCAAATAGATTTTATTTTTAGAACATTTTTTGTTTCACAACAGAACTAAACAGAAAGTACAGAGTTTCCATATCCCCCTGCCCCAGCCCATGCCCCCGCTCGCCCGCTATGAGCACCCCCACTTGTTAGAGATGATTTGCCTGCATGGACAGATCACCATCACCCAGATGCCATAATTCACATTAGGGTTCACTCTTGCTGTGGTACTCTCTGGATTTCGACAAATGTGTGTTGACAAGTATCCACCACTGTGGTGTCATGGAGTATTTACCCTGCCCTAAACACTCTCTGTTCTCTGCCTATTCCTCCCTCGTTCTCCCTAGCCCCTGATACCACTGATCTTTTTTTTTTTTTTTTTTTTTTTTTTTGAGTTGAAGTCTCGCTCTTGTTGCCCAGGCCGGAGTGCAATGGCATGATCTCGGCTCACTGCAACCTCCACCTCCTGGTTTCAAGCAATTCTCCTGCCTCAGCCTCTCAAGTAGCTGGGATTACAGGCGTCCCCCTCCATGCCTGGCTAATTTTGTATTTTCAGCAGAGATGGGGTTCCACCATGTTGGTCAGGCTGGCCTCGAACTTCTGACCTCAGGTGATCCACCCACCTCAGCCTCCCAAAGTGCTGGGATTACAGGTGTGAGCCACCGTGCTCGGCCACTGATCTCTTTTCACTGTCTCCATAGTTTTGCTTTTCCCAGAGTGTCATCTAGCTGGAATCAGACCGTGTGTGGCTTTTTTGATTGGCCTGTTTTACTTAGTAATACACATTGACCTTTCATCCATGTCTTCTCATTCCTTTTTACCACTGACTGATAGTCCATGTCTGAGTTTATTATTTATTTAATGATAAGCCACAGTTTATTTACCTATGCACTCACCTACTGAAGGACATGTTGGCTGCTGCCAGGTTTTGGCAATTTGGAGTAAAGCTGACGTTGGCATCCATGTGCAGGTTTTCATGTGGACGTAGTTCTCCACGTGTTCTCCACGTGTTAGCGGATCCGGCCCCCTGCAGATGCCAGCTCTTTCATCTTTGCCCTCTTTGGGGAGGATGTGAGTGGGGAGGAGGGCTCTGGTCCTCCCTGACGGAAACGGAGCCTCTGGCCTGTGGAGGAAGGATGGGAAAGCTGCTTAGCCAGTGCCTCATCCCCCAAAACCCTCTGAGACTGCAGGAGTCACCTCCCTGCTTTGAAGAACAGTGCCTTGCCCAGGGTCGTTGAGCTTGGGAGCAAGCGGCTTAGAAGTGGAATTCAAGACTGTCCGCCCCAGCTCTCTGAAGCACTCAGGGGTCTCTGGGCTGGCCCTGGGCATGGGTCATTCTACCCGAGGAACAAGAGGCCTGGGGTCCGGGCCACACTCCTACGACTCTCACGTTGCTCTTGAACCCCCCGTTGCCTCCCCCAGGGTGAGCCTGGAGTACCTGGAAAGAAGGTGAGAGGGGCCGATGGAGGAGCATCCGGGTCAGTGTTGGGAAGCGGCTGGAGAGAAGGGCAGGGGCTGGGATGGGGATGGGGATGGGGACGGGGACGGCATGGGGTGGGGTGGGAGCCAACCCACAGGGAAAGTGGCCTTCTTTTCCCCAGACCTGAGCCCTCACTGCGGGTGGCTGCCCTGTCCTCGCTCTCCGTGAGGCCAGAATTCATTTTACTCATTCATTTATTCACTCACTCATTCTTTCCCTTCCTCAAACACATCAAAATCATGCCCACTTCAGGGCCAAGCACACTAGTTCTCAAAGTGTGGTCCTGGGACCCACCCCAGACCCACTGAATCAGAGACTCTGGGATGGGGCCAGAGTTGGTTTGACCAGCCCCTGGTGCCATGATGTGAGCTCAAGCTTAAACCACTGAATGAGTGTTATCCTCTCCAGCCTCTTCTCCTGGGCCAGCCTCCTCCTTCACCTCATTCAGGTATCAGCAAAACCCTCCCCCAAGGCCAGCAGGCGCACTGGCTCACACCTGCAATCCCAGCACTTTAGGGGACCAAGACAGAAGGATCACTTGAGATCAGGACTTTAAGACCAGCCTGGACAACATGGCAAAACTCCATCTCTACTAAAAATCCAAAAATAAATTAGCCAGGCGTGGTCACAGGCGGCTGTAGTCCCAGCTACTCTGGAGGCTAAGGCTGGAGAATCACTTGAACCCGGGAAGCGAAGGTTGCAGTGACCCAAGATTGCACCACCGCACTCCAACCTGCTGGGTGACAGAGTGAGACTCGTCTCAAAAAAACAAAAAAAGACCATCCTGGACAATACACCAAGACCTCATCTCTACTAAAAATCAGAAAAACCAGTCGGGTGCAGTGGCATGCATCTGTTGTCCCAGCTACTTCGAAGGCTGAGGTGGGAGGATTGCTTAAGCCTGGTAGGTCGAGGCTGTAGTAAGCTATGGATTGTGCCATTGCACTCCAGCCTGGATAACAGAGCAAGACCCTGTCTCAAAAACTAAAAAACTGGGCCAGGCGCCGTGGCTCATGCCTGTAATCCCAGCACTTTGGGAGGCCGAGCCAGGCAGATCACGAGGTCAGGAGATAGAGACCATCCTGGCTAACATGGTGAAACCCCATCTCTACTAAAAATACAAAAAACTAGCCCGGTGTGGTGGCGGGCGCCTGTAGTCCCAGCCACTCGGGAGGCTGAGACAGGAGAATGGCATGAACCCAGGAGGCAGAGCTTGCAGTGAGCCGAGATTGTGCCACTACTCCGGCCTGGGCGACAGAGCGAGACTCCATCTTACGAAAAAAAAAAAAAACTCTCCCATCTTCTAGGAGACCTTCCCTGGCCACCTGCTGAAACAAGCTCTCCCTGCAGTCCCTCTCCGCCATGCCATCCTCTTCTCTTCTCAAAACTCCACTTCCTGACATGGTGCCTAGAATTTATTTGCATGTGTGTGTGTATATATATATATGATAGGATCTCACTCTGTCACCCAAGCTGTGATGCAGTGGCATGATCACAGCTCCCTGTAGCCTCAGGCAGTTGTCCCACCTCAGCCTCTCAAATAGTTGGGACTACAGGCGTGTGCCACCATGCCTGGCTCATTTTTTATTTTCTGGTTTTTGTAGAGATGGCGTCTTGCTCTGTGCCCAGGCTGGAGTGCAGTGGCTGTTCACAGGTGCCATGATGGGGCACTACAGCCACAAACTCCTAGGCTCAGGCAGTCTCCCCGCCTTGACCCACCAGACTGCTGGAGTTAAGGCGTGAGCCACCGTGCCAGCCAACCTTGTGTTTATTTGAACGTTTCTTTTCCCTTGGCCTCCTCTGACTCCACCTGAGCAGGGACCTCAGCTGCCTGGCCCACAGGGGGAATGAATGGATGAATGTACCCTCATTCATCTGCCTATCCGTTCTTTCTGCAAATGTCAGCCCTGGGCTGGTGGGGTCAGGCGACACAGAGAGATGGATCTGACCCCACCTCTGCCCTGGAGGGGCAAGGAGGGTGGGGAGGAGCTGCCTGGTAGCATGTGCCGGTGCAGGTGCCAGAAGCAGACTGGTGTACTGGGAAGCCCAGAGGAGGGAGGGGCCCACTGGCCACCTGAGGGTCTGACCGGCAAGCCCCAGGTGTTCTCTCCTCAGGGCGACGATGGGACACCAAGCCAGCCTGGACCACCAGGGCTCCCTGGACCACCAGGGCCCAAGGTGAGTGTCTGCCCCTCCCCTCGTGGCCCTCTGCCCCCACCTTCCATGGTTCCTGTCTGCCTGGTGAAGTCCCTACCCTGGACCTTTGGCACCACAAGGTCCTAGGCCAGTGCCCGGTGCAGGCCAGAGAGAGGCAGAAGAAGGCCCTGGCCCCACCACACAACAGGCCTAGCGTCTCACCCAGTCCGTGTGTCTCCCTGACTCCCTCAAGCCCTCTTGTGTCCATCTCAGGGGCCTCACTTTCTGCCGTGTCCCCAAGCCAGGAACTGGGTGTCATCCTCACGCCTCACTCCCCCAACCCCTCACAACAGCCACCAAATCCTGGCCAGCCAGTCTCCAAAGTACCCCTTGAGCCCCTGAGCTGCCCAAGTAAGTGCCAAGGCCCACACCCGAAGGTGGCAGCCGTGGTCCTGTGTCCCCTGGGCTAGCGAGAGCCCTGAGGTCCATCTGCACACACCCCCCATGGACTCAGTAACAATTTGCCAGGAGGCCTAATCGCAAGGCTTCAGGCAGCCCCAAGGCACCCGCCACGTGCCCTCTCACACTTGCTTTCACTGCAACTGTTTCTATTTCAGGGCGAGCCAGGGAGCGAGGGGCCTCAGGGCGAGAGTGGCGTGGGCGGTGCCCCAGGACCAAAGGTGACGTGAGGGCTTGCTGCTCTGGCACCCGTGGGCCCTGCTCAGACCGGCACCCAGTCGGGAGTGGGAGACGTGGTCTCAGCTCTCGTTTGCCCTTTTAAGTGAGGAGTCCCAGGAGGACCTGGCCCAGGGGTCTCCTTCAGCACTGTCGGAGCTGGTGTGGGGGCAGCAGTGGTGAATCTGGACGAGTGGCAAGGCCTCCACTGGTGCCCAGCTCTGTGGCCCACTCACCATGCAGCCTCCGGCTCCTGGACACCAGTGTCCCCATCTCTACACAAAGTGATGTCAGAGGAGGGTCTCGCAGGCCCTTCCGGGAGCCCCATTCCTGGAGTGCTGTTCTCATACATTCGGCTGTGAAGGCTCCAGCACTTGGGCCCTGGGCCCTCCTGGGAAGAGGGGACCAGGAGCAGGGTCGTGGGAGGTGTGTTTTGGCTTCACACCTGCACCGTGTGTCTCCACAGGGGGAGCCTGGCCACCGAGGCACGGACGGAGCTGCAGGGCCCCGGGTAAGCTGCCACCTCTCAGGCAAGGCCTCAGGGACGAGATCTAGGGCCCCCATAGCTTCAGAAGCCCCTGTCCCCACAGAGACCCCAGAGGAGCAGTGGAGCTACAGGAACTGGGAGTATTTTACTTTTTAAACTAATGTATTAGTGATTTTTGAAAATTCATAGTACGTGCCTTTTTTGGGTAAAATGTTCAAATACGGAAGTATAAGAAGAAGAGTCTCGGCCGGGCGCGGTGGCTCAAGCCTGTAATCCCCAGCACTTTGGGAGGCCGAGACGGGCGGATCACAAGGTCAGGAGATCGAGACCATCCTGGCTAACATGGTGAAACCCCGTCTCTACTAAAAATACAAAAACAACTAGCCGGGCGAGGTGGCGGCGCCTGTAGTCCCAGCTACTCGGGAGGCTGAGGCGGGAGAATGGCGTGAACCCGGGAGGCGGAGCTTGCAGTGAGCTGAGATCTGGCCACTGCACCCCAGCCTGGGTGACAGAGCGAGACTCCGTCTCAAAAAAAAAAAAAAAAAGAAGAGTCCCGACCCGTTCTTATGAAGCCAGATCTCTCTCAGTCCCCTCGAGCGCATGCCCATCTAAATTCCTTTCTTTATATATTCAGACACAGGTCCTCCATTTGTCCTGTGCCTGATCCTGCCGCAGTGGGCTGGGCCTTGCCTTTTCCCCACCCCACAGGGAGGTTTGTCCCTGCCACCAGGAGCACAGCGCCCCAGCCCACCCCAGATCTTTTGTGACCAGCCCCTAGCAACATACCTTATCTTTAGGGTGACGTCCAGGATCCTGGCCTCGGCTCTGTCTCCTCAGGCTCAGGAGGCTGGTTTCTTCCTCCAAAAAACAGGATCTGAGTCCCTGCCTGGCTGTGCAGGTGGTGGGGAGCGGGAGAGGGTTGGATTAGGCAGCCAGTGAGCCAGGCTGTTCTGGGCAGGCTGTGACTGGGGACCTGCCTTGTCCCTGGGGAGGGCTGGCAAATGAGGCCCAGGCAGGGGTCTCCAGCCTGCACAAGGGATTGGCTCCGGCCTGAACCAAAGTGCTCCCCACCCTTCACCGTACCCCAAGCAAAGAGCAGCCTGGGTGGGGAGTGAGGCTCACGAGGGGAGGGCTGGCCAGCAGCCTTGTGTGCACATGTGAGTGTGCACGTTGGGTGTGCAGCATGGGCATGGGCACGCTTACGTGCACCTGTAACCAGGCAGGAATAGGCGTGTGGGTGCGTGGCGTGTGCAGCCTCTACCAGAGGCTGGGAAATGGAGGCACAGGGGCCAGATCCAGCCTGCTCATGTTTTTGTGTTTTGGAGGGTTTGGGGCTTCTCTGTGTGTTGCCAACATTTAAAAATCTGAAGAGCGTCACATCAAAATCAGGCTTTCCGTTTTCCCCTGAGGACTCGGGTCAGGCCTGAATGCCCACATGACGGCAATTCCAGCCGCCCCTCAGCTGGACCAGGTGGAAACAGGTCCCTCAGCTGGCCCCAGCGCCTGCCTCCCCTTCCCTCCCATGCTGGGATCCACACTGGGGAGGGGCATGCATGTGGCCTGGGTGACAAGGCTCTTCCATTGCTTTGTCTCTGGGTGTGATGCAGGGACAGCTGTCACTTCACCCCCCAGTGTAGCTCTTCCCTGAAATTCTTACCCTTCTTCCTGCCTCAGGGTGCCCCAGGCCTCAAGGGCGAGCAGGGAGACACAGTGGTGATCGACTATGATGGCAGGATCTTGGATGCCCTCAAGGTAGTGTTCCTCGTGGGACCAGGATGTGCCTTAGATACGATTTTCCTTAGGGAACAATAACTTCCTTTGTAATTAATCCCGCACTTTTTTACACAAGGGACTCGAGGCAGCTTAGCACAAAGACCCCAACCGTTCCTAGGCGTCCGATGTGGAAATCAGGGCTATGTTGAGACGACCTCAGAGAGCCCCTGTGAATGTGGCCCATGTGGACTGAGCTCCCTAGAGGCCAAGTCAAAAAGTGAAGCTTCTCGCTCAGAAGCAGGAGCCAGAGCATTTCCTGGGGTCTGTTCCCACCAGTGTCTCCTGGGACCTTCCCAGAGGACACTGGGTGGAGGGGACACTGGGTGGAGGGCTAGGTCTTCTAATGATGTAATGGAGAGGATGAGAGTGGCAAGCCCGGCCCCCGGAGTCTTGGGAGATGTGTGACCCCCGAGCCCAGTGGCTGGTAAACTTGGGACTTACCACCAGTGGAGAGAGGCACTGGGTGCCAGCAGCTCATGGGTACCCCAGAAGGGAAGTGGGTGAGGAAGGAGTGGTCACCAGAGATCAGACCGGGAAGGGGGCCCTGGCCCCACCTGAGCATCATTTCCAGTTATGTCCCACAGGCTTTGGGAAAGTACAAGTTGGCAGTAACTGTGGCACCCACCCCCAGAGGCATGCATGGTGTGGCATGGCGTGGCGTGGCATGGCAGGCAGGCACATGCATGGTGTGTCCCAGGCTGACCGAGCCTATGAGTACAGGGAGTTGGGAGATGGACTTTGTTTTGTTTTTATTTTTGTTTTTGTTTTTGAGATGGAGTTTCACTCTTGTTGCCCAGGCTGGGTGTGATCTCGGCTCACTGCAGCCTCCCCCTCCCAGGTTCAAGCAATTCTCCTGCCTCAGCCTCCCAAGTAGCTGGGACTACAGGTATGCGCCACCACACCCAGCTAATTTTTGTATTTTTAATAGAGATGGGGTTTCACCATGTTGGCCAGGCTAGTCTCAAACTCCTGATCTCAAGTGATCCTCCCGCCTCGGCCACCCAAAGTGCTGGGATTATAGGTATAAGCCACCACGCCCGGCCAGAGATGGACTTTGGATGCCAGACCGAGATGCTGACTCAATTTGATGGGCAGCAGGCAGCCATAGTCCACATAGTCCATGCAGGGGATGATGTTAAAAAAATAAAAACATGCTGGGTGGGTGGCTCACGCCTATAATCCGAACACTTTGGGAGCCTGAGGCAGGCGGATCACAAGGTGAGGAGTTTGAGACCAGCCTGGCCAACATAGTGAAACCCCGTCTCTACTAAAAATACAAAAATCAACTGGGTGTGGTGGTGCACACCTATAGTCTCAGCTATACGGGAGGCTGAGGCAGGAGAATCACTTAAACCCGGGAGGCGGAGGTTGTGGTGAGCTGAGATCGCACCTCTGCACTCCAGCCTGGGCAGCAGAGGGAGACTCCATCTCAAAAAAATAAAATAAAAAATAAAAACATACTGGGGGAAGGCTAGCTAGGGAATGGTATGGACAGTGAACGAAAGCAGGTGTTGGAGCAGGTAGCAGGGGGACCCCAGGCAGGGAGGTCCTGGGCCTGGGCCTAGAGGAGGGTGGATAAGATGGAGGCCAGGGGCATCTCAGTGGGACACCAACAAGAAGGGCACAGGATAGGGAGGCGGGAGGTGGGAGGGGAGAGACCTAGAGCTTGTGGGGCAGGGGCTGGGCAGGATGCAGTTTTACAGAAGGGAGGGGAGGGGAGTGTGGAGGCCGAGCAGGAGGCCTGCAAAAAGTCTGGGTCAGGACAGGAGCTTGAGAGTGGGGTCGGACCTGGACACACTGGAGACCCCACCCCTACCTGTGAGACTGAGGAACTCCCTAGGTCCAGCAGATAGCAGGCAGTGGAGCCAGAGGGTCAGAGAGCTCATAGGACAGTCAGAGAGGGTGGTGCTGGGCCACTGTTGGGGATGTCATTCTTGGCAGGCCTTGAATGCCAGCAGGGGATTTAAGCTTGCTTCGAGAGGCAATAGGGAGCCAAAGCAAGATCTTGAGCAGGGGAACGTCGTGACGAAATCTGGATTGGGGCAGAGAGCCGTTCATGGCAGCAGACACCTCCTGGCCTCCCCCAAACCTGGGTAGCCAGATAAAGCCATGCACAGTGTGGCCTGACCTGACGGGAAAAAGTGGTCCCCGAGGACCCTGCCCCTGCTCAGCTCAGCTGGACGGGGACTTTGTTCCAGGTGGGGAGCTGGGCGGGCAGCAAAGGGAGGCCCTGCCTAACCAATGACACTGACTGGCTTCACTTTCACACACAGGGGCCTCCCGGGCCACAGGGGCCCCCAGGGCCACCAGGGATCCCTGGAACCAAGGTCAGTGCCAACACAGCTGTGTGGTCCCCCAAGCATTTGTCTCCAGTGCTCACCTCCCACTTCCCGTCTGCTCTGTGATCCTCTTCCACTTCCCTCCTGGTGTCCTGGCTTCTGAGAGCTCAGAGAAAGGGCCTGGGCTTCCAGGCTGAGTGCCTTCTCCCTGGGCTCTGTCTAATCTGGGAGATTTCTCTGGGAAGCCTCATTCATACGTTTAAACTGAAAAATCATGCAGCTATAAAAAAGTCATTTGCAGCCACATGGATGTAGCTGGAGGCCATTATCCTAAGTAAATTAATACAGAAAAGAAAATGGGCTGGGTGTGGTGGCTCACACCTGTGAATCCCAGCACATTGGGAGGCTGAGGCAGGTGGATCACCTGAGGTCAGGAGTTTGAGACCAGCCTGACCAACACAGTGAAACTCTGTCTCTACTGAAAATACAAAAAATTAGCCAGGTGTGGGGGTGTGTGCCTGTAATCCCAGCTACTTGTGAGGCTGAGGCAGGAGAATCACTTGAACCTGGGAGGTGGAGCTTGCAATGAGCCAAGATTGTGCCATTGCACTCCAGCCTGGGCAACAAGAGCAAAACTCCATCTCAAAAAAAGAAAGAAAGGGAGGAAGAAAGGAAGGAGAGAGGGAGGGAGGGAGGGAGAGAGGGAGGGAGGGAGGGAGGGAAGGAAGGAAGGAAAAAAGAAAACCAAATACTGCATGTTCTCACTTAAAAGTGGAAGCTGAGCCGGGTGCGGTGGCTCACGCCTGTAATCATAGCACTTTGGGAGGCTGAGGCAGGCAGATCACCTGAGGTTGGGAGCTCGAGACCAGCCTGACCAACATGGTGTCACCCCATCTCTACTAAAAATACAAAAATTCGCCATGTGTGGTGGTGACCGGCACCTGTAGTCCCAGCTACACGGGAGGCTGAGGCAGGAGAATTGCTTGAACCTGGGAGGTGGAGGTTGCAGTGAGCCGAGATCACGCCACTGTACTCCAGCCTGGGACACAGAGCAAGAGTCCATCTCAAAAAAATAAAAATAAAAAGTGGAAGCTGAACACTGGGTACACACAGACACAAAGACGGGAATAATAAATACTGGAGATTCCGAAAGGGAGGAGGTGGGAGGACAGGGATTGAAAAACTACCTATTGGGTGCTATGTTCATCACTTGGGTGACAGAATCATTAGCAGCCCAAACCTCAGCATCATGCAATACACTCATGTGGCAGCCCTACCCGTGTACCCCCAAATCTAAAACCTTTCTAAAAGCTATGAATTTTCCCGTAAGCACTGCTTTAACTGCATCCTACAAACCTTGATATGTTGAATTTTATTTTTATTCAATTCAACCTAATTTCTAAGCTCTCTTTTGATTTATTCATAGATTATTTAGAAATACTTGGGGATTTAGAAATACTTGGGAGATTTTTTTCCAGACATCTTGCTTTTTTGTTTGGTTTTTTTTTTTTTTTCATATTTAATGTATCCAGCTGACCAGATATTTTATTAATTTCTTATTTAATTATTATGTGGCCAGGCACCGTGGCTCATGCCTGTAATCTCAGCACTTTGGGAGGTGGAGGCAGGTAGATCACAAGGTCGGGAGTTCAAGACCAGCCTGGCCAATATGGTAAAACCCTGTCTCAACTAAAAATACAAAAATTAGCTATGCGTGGTTGTGCGCACTTGTAATCCCAGCTACTTGGGAGGCTGAGGCAGGAGAATTGCTTGAACCCAGCAGGCGGAGCTTGTAGTGAGCTGAGGTTGTGCCACTGCACTCTAGCCTGGGAGACATGGCGAAACTCTGTCTCAAAAAAAAAATTGTCTTGCAGTTAGAGAACATATTCTTTTTTTTTTTTTTTTTTTTTGAGACAGTCTTGCTCTTTTGCCCAGGCTGGAGTACAGTGGCGCCATCTCAGCTCACTGCAACCTTTGTCTCACGGGTTTAAGCAATTCTCCTGCCTCTGCCTCCTAAGTAGCTGGGATTACAGGCCTGTGCCGCCAAGCCCAGCTAATTTTTTGTATTTTTAGTAGAGAGGGGGGTTTCACCATGTTGGCCAGGCTGTCTCAAACTCCTGACCTCAGGTGATCCACCCACCTCAGCCTCCCAAAGTGCTGGGATTACAGGCGTGAACCACCATGCCCAGCCAGAACATATTCTTTTTAATACAACATTGATCTTTTTAATGTATTAAAACTTGTTTTAGAGTCAAAGTGTTCTTTCTTGTTGAATGTTTTATATGCACACAAATTAAATGTATATTTAGCTGCTATTGGGTGTAGTGTTTTATAAGTATCCACTAGCTAAAAATAAAGAACTGAAAACCCAGCCCCTGTGCCCACATACCAGTCCGGTGGATGGACAGCTATGCACACCCTGTGACCTGTACCATTCGTTCGCATCCTGCCCGTTTGTCTCAAGAGAAAGAGCCAACAGCTTTGAAGTCAGGCAGATCTGGTCCTGGCATCGTTGTTCCTGGGCTCTGTGGCCTGAAACCAGTCACTTAACCCTCCAAGCCTCAGCACCCGAATCTGTGACATAACACCTTACTGGTGATAGCCATGGGCTACATCTGCTCGTGATGGACTGAGGAAACAGAGGAGGTGGTGGGTACTGACCCACCCTGGGCCGGGTACACAGTGTGTCTTGGCCCTCTGGCTGCTGACACCTCTCTAGGAAAGGAAGACATAACCCCTCTTGCCATCTGTTTCCTTCCAGGGTGAGCTTGGATTGCCTGGTGCCCCAGGAATCGATGGAGAGAAGGTCTCTGGGCCTTTCATTTCCTTGGTGATGCCAGTGCCTGGTATTGGGCTGTGTGGGTGTGTGTGTGTGTGTGTGTGTGTACAGAGTTAAAGACCATGTGTGAGAGAGGCAAAAATCATGGATTCTGGTGCCAGGCCGCCTGTGTGCAAACCCTGGTCTGCCCTCAGGTCCCGGGCAAGTTGCCTGCTCTGGGGCAGGGCTGAGTAACTCTGTATGGAGAACACTCAGCACAGTGCCTGGCACGTGGTGAAAAGCCATAAAAGCTAAGAGCATCACTGCCATCATAGGTATTGCCCCAGTTCTAGTGTGTGTGTGTGTGTGTCTGTGTGTGTGTGTGTGTATTGGTGTGTGATATCCTATACAGACGTAAGCATATTCACGGGGTCACTGGCTATTTGAGGGTGAGTCTTTCCCACTGGGTCCGCAGTGTGTGTCTCATCCTGGACATTATGTGATTGGTTGAATGGAGGGATTCGGTGGCTGGAAGAGTTTGTGGGGTGGGGAGTCCCACCACTAGCTTCTGAGGTGTGAGCACAGAGCAATGTGGCCCCATGAGTGCCCCGAGGGGCAGCTCCAGGCTCACATGCTTCACCCGTCTGCCCCTAGCCCCTGCCCTCCACTGCACTCAGCTAAGGCTCCCAGCCACTGTGGCTGGAGGTGAGGCCCCACAAAGAGAAAGTGGGGACCTGCCATGAACTAAGCTCTGGGGACCTGCTAGGGTGGGGAAAGGGGGAGGACCTCCTAAGCCCCACTAATCCCTTGTTCTTGTGGCTTTCAGGGTCCCAAAGGACAGAAAGGAGACCCAGGAGAGCCTGGGCCAGCTGGACTCAAAGGGGAAGCAGGCGAGATGGGCTTGTCTGGCCTCCCGGTATGTGACTGGGCTGGGCCACATTGCACCTCCTGTGTGGAAGCCCCGTGCTGTGGGGAGGCCAGGGCGTGCCTCTGACGGCCCCTGCAGTCTCAGTGCCCGGCCGGCCGGGGACACTCTAGGCTCTGGGCCAGCACTGCCCTCTTCTCTCCCGGCCTCCACTCCTCATCTGAAAGAGGCCTTCCGCCTGCCTCAGAGGGCAGCTAAAATCAGGAGGTGTGGCCATGGAAGTGCGTTGGCCAGATGGTTATGCCACGTGCTCTGACCTAAGCTGCCCAAGTCTGCATCCAGCTCCGGGCAAGCAACCTAACCTCCTGGGGCCTTGGTGTCCTCACTTCCAAAGTGGGGTGATCATCCCCCGCCCTCAAGGGCGTGCGTGGCTGGGCTGACAGTGGTGGCTGACACACAGCAAATACCCACTGTTGTCATCCTCATCATTTTTGTTGTTGCTTTTGTGGCCCGATTGGAAGAGCCACCAGGTGTTACGCCACGACTGGGACATCCACTGTCCATCCCTGATGATCACTGGGCTAGAGGGGGCACTGGGGTTTGACCCCGAGGTCTTTGCTTCAGAGCCCCTGGTTGTTCCCTGCACCCCAAGAAAACAATCTGTGCAGCTGCTCGTGTGCTCTCTGAAGCCCACGCTGCTGACCACCCAGGGCATGGTCCATGGATGCAGGGAGAACTTCAGTTGCAACAGCTAACTGAGGACTGCTCCCAGAAGCCACATGGGGGACGGAAGGGAGGTCGCTAAGCACCGTGGGTGGTGATGTAGGTGCTGGACACAAAGGACTCACAGGCCATGCCGTCCTGCAGGGCGCTGATGGCCTCAAGGGGGAGAAGGGGGAGTCGGCATCTGACAGCCTACAGGAGAGCCTGGTAAGGGGGGTGTGGGGGGTCAGGGCTTCCCCCAACACCCAATCCAGGCTGAGTGGGGATCCTGAGCCTTGGGACAAAAAGGCCACCTGGCCTGAGCAAACCCAGGGCAGTAGGGGAGGGAGAGTACGGGGAGCAAGGCCCCTCTGAGAAGCCACAGGCCAGCTGCCACCCGCTCACCAGACTCTGCCCTCTGGGGGCAGGAAGGAGATTCTCGATCCAGCAGTGTGCGATGAGCTGGGGGGCGGGTGGGTGAGGGTGACAGGCGGTGGGTGACTAACCTGTCTCTCACCCTCCCTAGGCTCAGCTCATAGTGGAGCCAGGGCCCCCTGGCCCCCCTGGCCCCCCAGGCCCAATGGTAAGGATGGTTTGCTTTGGTTTGGTTTGAAGCAGCCAGGAAACCAAGAGGCGGGATGGGGGCTAGTCCCAGAGCCGTGACCCAGGAAAGCGCGGGCTTCTCCAGTCAGGGAGGGGCACATGGGCAGAGGGCAGAGCCCAGGACAGGGCCCCAGGGGCCAGTGAGTGGCCGCTGCAAGAGGGTCCGGAGCCAGCCTTCTCACCTGCTTCCTCCTCCTGCAGGGCCTCCAGGGAATCCAGGGTCCCAAGGTGAGTGGCCATAGCCCCCTCTACTGGCCTCAGACTCACTGCCTGGGCAGTTTCTAACAGCCTTGCCAATGGGCAAAGCAAAGGGCCTGATGCTCCGCCCTGGCCCATCCCTGAGTCTTCCCAGCACCTGAACGTCCCAACTCCCCAGGGCATAACCTCCCTGATGTCATTGGGGCCAGTGCCCCCTCTCCACCCTTGGGGCTCTCTTCTCCACCTTCTCCCTCTGCCCAGAACCCCAGTCTGTACCTCTCTCCTCCTCGGGTCCACCACCCACTGTTTCTACTGCTTGTCCTCTTCTCCTTTCTCTGTGCCTCTCAGGTCCATTCACTGTCCCTACCTTTCCCCATCCCAGCCCACCCCACACACATCTGTCTCTCAGCTGCCACAGCCTGAGCACAAAGTCTTGGGCTTGGTGTATATTACATAATGGAGTGTTGCCTGCTCTTACATTAAATCCTCGAGTGTGGGCTGCCCGCATGCCCTGCTCCAGGGAGGCAGACACAGACGGGGAGGCCATCTGGCCTCACTCCTTGTCACACCACCCTCCTGGCACAAGCACATCTCTGCTTCCCCAACTCAGAGGCCAGATGTGGGATTGAGAGTCATGGAACCCCAGGCCTGAGCCCGCAGCCCCACCAGACGCACTGCTTCTGGTTCTGTTTTCTCTTAAGACCACCATAGTTCATGTTTCAAAGAGGCAGCTGCTATCAGGGACAGGGTCCAAGGCTTGCCACAGAAGCCTGATGGGGACCCAGCTCTGCTGCCTCCCACTGTGTGGCTGGGCCCGTCCCCGCCCCTGTCTGCACCTGCTTTCCTCATCTTTGAAATGGGTGTGACCGTAATCACCTTCCATGGGGTTGAGAGAGCCTGTTCGGGAAAAGGTGCAATGTGCATGGCCAGACCTCCTCCTGATCACCCTCACCAGGGAGTAAGCTGGGGTCAGGTCTGGTGGAGCCTGGATCTGTTCCTCTGTCCACATCCCAGCTCCCTTGCAGTCTCCAAGCTTGCCTGTCCTACTCTCTGTCTAACCCCTTCCCCTTGACTGATTTCCCTCCTTTGCCTCCAGGGCTTGGATGGAGCAAAGGGAGAGAAAGGCGCGTCTGGTGAGAGAGGCCCCAGCGGCCTGCCTGTGAGTCTCACAAGCCTTGTTTGTCCCACAGGTGTTAATTCCTGTAACTAGCATGCCTCTTGACTCACTCCTTTTCTATCCAGGGGCCAATTGGCCCACCGGGCCTTATTGGGCTGCCAGGAACCAAAGGAGAGAAGGTAACCGCTTCATTCAGAACCCCCTCTCCAACTATGGCCACACGGTCATGGTGGCGCTCAACCCGGGAACCCCAACCCTGTACCTCACTGGGTCCCTGCACTTCACAGGGCCAGAGTTCAGGCTCTGTGCATGCCAGGTCTGTTGTGGCTCCATCTATGCCTGCGTGGTTGGTGGGTCTCCTTGCCTCCATGTCTGTGGCCAACCCATGGGGCTGGACTTCCCAGCAGCGGCATTCCCAGCCCCCCTCCCCAACCCCTCTCACCCACTCTGTGTCTCTCCTCAGGGCAGACCCGGGGAGCCAGGACTAGATGTAAGTGTCTCATCATCACTTTGAGTAATCGGGTGCCTCTTGCGTGTATCTTCTGCCCTCATGCAGTAACCTGATCTGGCTACTCAAGTGTGACCCCCTTCTCCAGGGCTGGGACTGCAACTGACTGGTTCCCCCTGTGTCCCCATTGCCAAGTCCAGTGCACAGCCCAGAGTAGGTCCTTTGTGGATAGATGAATGGATGGATAAAGGATGGATACATTGGCAGATGGATGATGGATGGACAATGGAGGATGAATCGATGGATTGATAAATGCATAATCGCTGCAGGATTGATGGATGGATGGATGGATGGATAAATGGATAGATGGGTGAATGGATGGATGGATGATGGATGAGTGGATGATGGGTGGGTGGATGATGAATGGATGAGGGATGGATGGGTGGATGGATGATGGATGGATAATGGAAGAATGATGGATGCAGGGATGGAGGATTGAATGGACTCATCCATCCATTCATCTGTCTATCCATTATGGATGGATGGATGGATGGATGGATGGATGGATAATGGATGAATGATGGATGGATGGAGGGGATGATGGATGATGAGTGGATGGATATATAGATGGATGGATGATGCATTGTAGCAAGGAAGTGAAGAGAGCAGTGAGGAACCCACTGCAATATCCTGGTGACAGATAACAAGGCTTTAGCTAGAGCAGTAATTTGAGAAGAAGAGGAAGGGAAGTATTAGCCCAGGCTAATTATATCAAGTCTCTCTGGTAGCATACATAGAAAACATAGTTTAAACTGGCTTAAAATGACTCATAATTGAAAAATCTGGAGGTTCAACACATGGATCCAGGGCTCAACTGTGTCAGCACAACTCAGCCTTTCACCCTCTCTTGTCCGCTTTCCCTGTGGAAATCAAGTTCCGCGTGGTGGTGAGGTAAAGCCAGCAGCTCGAGACCATCATCCTCCCAGGCCCAAACTAAGAAAGAAAATTTGACTCACTCCAGTGTTCTACAGGAAGTCTCACAGGCTCTCCCTGGTCCCAGTTAGGTCAACACTGAACTGTCACTTGACCGTAGGAATGCAGTGCCCTGACGAGTCAGACCATGGACTGGGGCGGAATCAATGGGTTGTGAGAGAGGAGGTTGTTCTCAGGAAAATCAGGTAGCTATTTTGAGGGACATGGGACCAGATGCAGGGCCGCAAGGACTCTGGTGTCCACCCTAGACTTTAAAAAGAGAACATTACCGGCCGGGCACGGTTTCTTATGCCTGTAATCCCAGCACTTTGGGAGGCCGAGGCGGGCCGATCATGAGGTCAGGAGATCTAGACCATCCTGGCTAACATGGTGAAACCCTGTCTCTACTAAAAATACAAAAAATTCGCCGGGCGTGGTGGCGGGCGCCTATAATTCCAGCTACTCGGGAGGCTGAGACAAGAGATTGGCATGAATGCAGGAGGCAGAGGTTGCAGCGAGCCAAGTTTACGCCATTGCACTCCAGCCTGGGTGACAGAGCGAGACTCCATCTCAAAAAAAAAAAAAAAAAAAAAAAAAAGAAGAAAAAAAAAAGACAACATTACCTGGGAGAGCAACTGGAGGAAGGAAAGGAAGAGCTGTAGCTTGTGTGTCTGACTGGGAGGGCTGGGATCCATTGATGGGAAGGGAGGGGAGAGGACAATGCTGAACCAACTGCAGGCTGTGGGCCCAGTTGGGGGTGGAGCTAAAGAGACTCCATACCACCATGAATGTGGCTACAGCTGCCTTCTAGGAGGCCTGGTGCTCAGGGTAGCATCTCAAAGCCATGCCCACCCTGCTCTACCTGGCAAATGCCAGGCCCCTCCTCAACCCCAGCAGACCCAGCTATAATAAGGACCGTGCTCAGAAACTCCCTTTGACCCCCCACCTGTGATAGAACAGCCCTTCCCCTGAGAGTCCCACCACCCGTTTCAACCTCTGTCACTGAGCGTTGACTGTCATCAGCACTCTCTTACCGACCTCGTTACACATGAACAAGGGAGCATGTCGAATCCAATTCTCTTTTTGAAATTGTTTTCTTTCTCTTTTTTTCTTTTTCTTTTTCTTTTTTTTTTTTTTTTTTTTTGGAGATGGAGTCTCACTCTGTCACCCAGGCTAGAGTGCAATGGCACGATCTCGGCTCACTACAACTTCTGCCTCCCGGGTTCAAGCGATTCTCCTGCCTCAACCTCCCAAGTAGTGGGGACTACAGGTGCATGCTGCTAGGCCGCTAATTATTTGTATTTTAGTAGAGATGGGGTTTCACTGTGTTGCCCAGGCTGGTCTCGACCTCCTGAGCCCAGGCAATCTGCCCGCCTCGGCTTCCCAAAGTGCTGGGATTACAAGTGAGAGCCACCATGCCCGGCCTCTTTGTTTTTTGAGATGGAGTCCTGCTCTGTCGCCCAGGCCAGAGTACAGTAGCATGATCTTGGCTCACTGCAACCTCCCCCTCTCAGGTTCAGGCAATTCGCCTGCCTCAGTCTCCCAAGTAGCTGGGATTACAGGCACGCACCACCACAATCAGCTAATTTTTGTATTTTTTAGTAGAGATAGGGTTTTGCCATGTTGGCCAGAATGGGTCTCAAACTCCTGACCTCAGGTGATCTGCCTACCTCGACCTCCCAAAGTGCTGGGATTACACCACGCCCGGCCATGATGACTCCAATTCTCTGCCCCCAGTGTCCAGCCAACAGCCCAGTTCCTAGTGGATGTTTAGCCACCTTGGTTGGGTGGATGGACAGATAGATGAATGGACAGATGGCTTTTGAACCAAGGGCACAGAACAGAGGTCACCATTTCTCACCCCATCAGACAGCGACATGACTTCCATGGTTTCCAGGGTCTCTGTCCCCAGCCAAGCCTAGACCAGCGCCAGCTGCCTCTGTGATGTCAGAGAAAGCCCCTTGCCAGCAGCTCTGCCTAAGTGTTGATGTCCAGGGACTACTTTGGAGCAAGCCCAGCTGGCATCCTAAATGCATGCTCTTCCTACCTCAGCCTTGTGCCCAGCAGTGTATCACTGCAGCTGGGGCTGGGCCGGCGTGTGTCACGAATATGCGGGGGGGAGTGGGCGTGTGGATGGGAGAGGAACGGAGATGAGCCGGTAACAGAGGTGCAAACCTCCAGCCTCATTTTCGGGTTTAGCCTCTAATCCTTTTGTCAGGGTTTTCCTGGACCCCGAGGAGAGAAAGGTGATCGGAGTGAGCGTGGAGAGAAGGTGAGGGCAGCTGGACGGGACTGGGGCAGGAGGAAAGGGGGAAGGAGGCAGGTGGGAGTGGAGGCTCAGGCGAAGCAGGCAGAGAGAACCCGGGCTGGGCAGGTGGGCGGGAGGCAGGGGAGGCTGACCCCAGGCGCGTCTCTCGGAGAGGTGTTGGAGGTTCCTGAGCCTGGCAGCAGATGGCCAATACCACCATCTCCCCTCCTGCACAGGGAGAGCGAGGGGTCCCCGGCCGGAAAGGAGTGAAGGGCCAGAAGGGCGAGCCGGGACCACCGGGCCTGGACCAGCCGTGTCCTGTGGTAGGTGTCGGAGGAGGGCCCTGCCCCCAGGTCTTTTTGGCCTCCAACCATGGTCAGACCAACATCTTCCCTGTCCTCAGAGCTCAGCTGCAAGTCCCAGAGGCCCCACTGGTCACGCACCAGCCTTGCTCACTGTCAGGGCCACTGCTGCTGCTACTGCCATCACCAGGGTTCCCCTTGCTCTGGTCCTAACCACCCCCTACCATGGGCATGGCTCAGGGAACCCAGCCACTCTGTAGAGACGGAAGCCCAGCCCCTCATTGTTCAGCCCCAGGACAGGCCTGGCTTGAATAGGAACCCATTGTGGGCCATCTTGGGCTGGAGATGGACAGGGTCTAGACAAGGAGTGGAGGGGCTTTACCTGGAGTCGTCAGTACCATCAGCGGTACCCTGGGAGGGGCTGGACCCTGAGGAGGGAACCAAAGTCAGCACAGGCACACTGCTGCTGGGGACGGAGGCAGTGAGTTCCCAGGCCCCCGCTCTGGCTGCCTGGGGTCAGAGTCAGGGTCTGACTCCCACTGGGCTTGAGGCCAAGTTGGGCTGAACCTCAGCTTCCCCAAGCATAGACAGTGGGACCACTCTGACCTCTCTTGCTGGCTGTCCCTCCCCTTCCTTCATCCTTCCCAGAAGAGTCTCTCTGGGCTGCGGCAGCAACTCCCTCTTCCCCACATCCCCTCTACCTGCCTCCATACCCTTCCTTTACCTCCTTCCCTGCTCTCTCAGTGGCCCGTGGTAGCCCACCAGCCCGTGTCCAGTGCCTAAAACAACCACAATTCAAAAGTCAGTTCCCTTTATTTCTTTCCGGAGACAGAGTCTCACTCTGTCGCTCAGGCTGGAGTGCAGTGGTGCAATCATGGCTCACTGCGGCCTCAATCTCCCACGCTCAAGTGATCCTCCTGCCTCAGCTTCCCGAGTAGCCAAAACTACAGGCATGCACCACCATGCCCAGCTAATTTTTAATTTTTATAGAACTGGGGTCTTACAATGTTGTCCAGGCTGGTCTTGAACTCCTGGGCTCAAGCGATTGTCCCACCTTGGCCTCCCAGAGTGCTGGGACGATAGGTGTGAGCCACTGTGCCCTGCCTAGTTCCCTTTTTCTAGAAAGTAGGGAGGGTTTACATGTCACACTCTTCCAGTGGAGCTCAGAAAAGACAGGAAAAACAAAACAGCTGGGTTTTCATACTACAACTGGACAGATACTCATACCTGGCCACTCCAGCCACGGGAATGGGGAGGGGGGCCTTCCGCGGGGATGTGTGCAGGCCAGCCTCAACCTCCAGTGGTGCCAGAGTTAGAGACCCCCTCCCAGACCTCTGGCCTCTGTTCCTCAGTGTCCTTATCCCTGCAGTGGGGGGTATCCCTCCCCTCGGACAGTTTTGAGAAGTCAGTGAGAAAAGGACTTGAAGAGGAAAGTGTGGGGACAGCAGGGGCAGGTTGGCCCAGCCCTGCAGCTCCAGCCCCTGGCCCAGGACTCCCCTCCAAGTCAGTAAGCCCTTGTCTCCTTTGAAACAGGAGAATCCCACCTGCAGAGGCCGGAGAGGGGCACCAGGCTGGCGGGGCCCTGCGAGGGGCAATGGACCATGCCCTGCGGTAGGCGGTCTGGCCTGCTGTGTGCCACGTGCCGTGTGCTATGTGGGCCTTTGGGGCAGCCAGGGCCCCGGCCTTCCTCGCTTCTGCCTTCCTTTCCATTCTGCCCTCCTCCTCACTTTCCCTTTGGTCCCTAGCCTGGTCCCCTGGTGTACACATGGGAATATTCCGGGGGATGCCCAGCGTCTGAGGCTCATGCCTGTGCTTTGGAACAGAATGACATGTTTTGTGCCTTGGTGTCCCTGATAAGTTAGTCTTTGTTCCTCTCCAGTTTCCCCACCCTTCAGGCTGCCTGAGGAAACCTGGACCCTGCTTATGTCTGGCTGCTGAGTGGGCACCACAGGTGCCACTAGACAGCCCCACCCCACGCCCAGCCCCAAACCCCAACAGCCTGAGCCTGCCCTGTGCAGGGCCAGCACAGGCTGAAGCAGGATGCCAACTCCTGGCCATCCTTAAAACCCTCCAGGAGCCATTCCTGCCCAAGGCCTGAAAGCTCGCAGGCCCCAGGGTGAGGAGCCAGAGTCACTGTCACATCAGGCAGGAAGCCACGCGGCTCTCAGCAGGACCCAGGCCAGCCTGTGCATGCCTGGCACAATGCCCATCCCTTCCTAGTGCCCTCCTGTTCCTGCCCACTGCACAGCAGTCCCCACAAAGCACAGAGGGAACACAGGACAAGCTCAGTCAGAGGCCGTCATGTCCCCATGACCGCACTACCTGGGTGGACAGAGGAGGCACTGTGGCCCTGCCTCAGTGGGGCCCAGCAGCCTCACATGGCAGCTCCCTGACCTGTACCTCCCTACAGACCAGGGGAGGGTATGTGGGGTGTAGAGGAGCTCCCCAGGCCCCATCCCCATCACTGAAACCGTCTTCCTTTCCAGGGCCCCGACGGGCTGCCTGTGCCTGGCTGCTGGCATAAGGTACCTTGCAGGGAAGAGTCTCCAGGGCAGGCTCGGGGGAGGCAGGGGAGGGTGGCGGAATGGGGAGGGCCCTGGAGCCTGGGTGCTGTCACTCAAACCTCTGGGTGTCTGTGGCTTCCCGCACAGTGACTGAAGAGCCAAGTTTCCCATCATGACCCTGGTTTTGACTCTCCCGTCTTGCAGCTGAGGCGTGGGACTGTGGTCCTGGGTGATGGTGCATAACCCACCCTGTGGGTCACATGGACTCAACTGACACCTGGCCCAGGCAGAGCAAAGCCATCAGTGCCTCCTGGGATATTGTCCAAACAGGCCCACGGAGAGGGAGTGCGGGGGAGGGAAGAGAGGAGGGATCTGCACCTGTTCCCAAGGAAATGAGCAGGATGGGGGATGCCAGAGCAAGGTGGCCTGGATGGGGGCGGGGCCTCTCGGGCTCCTCATCACCTTCAGTCTCTTCCTCCTCTTCCAGTGACCCACAGGCCCAGCTCACACCTGTACAGATCTGTGTGGACATTTTTAATTTTTGTAAAAACAAAACAGTAATATATTGATGTTTTTTCATGGAATGCGCTACCTGTGGCTTTTTAACATTCGAGAGTGTGCCCACCCAGCCCCAGAGCCACTGGCATGTGAAGCTGCTGGAAAGTGGACAGGCCAGCCCCGGGAGGTGTATACCTGAGGGGCACCCTCGGGCCTGGGCTTTCCCAGGAAGGAGATGAAGGTAGAAGCACCTGGCTCGGGCAAGGCTAGAAAGATGCTACATGGGGCCTTCAGTCACCTGATCAGCAGAGAGACTCTGAGCTGTGTAAGAACCTGCCCCCAAACACTCTGGAGTCCCTGGGACACACCCTATCCAAGAAGACCCAGGGATGGAACAGCGGCTGCTGCTCCTGGCCTCACCAGCCTCCAAACTCAACCACAACCAGCTGCCTCTACAGTTGGACAAGACTTGGCCCCTGGACAAGACTCGCCCAGCACTTGCAGCTGGGCCTGGGGAGCAGTGAGTGAAAATCCCCCAAGAGGGTCTAGCTCCTACTGCATTCAGTCGGCCTCAGGAGGCCAGCCTGCCCTGAGAACACATGTCCTCTGGCCAGAAGTAGTGGCTGAGCTCTGTGATCGCTGTGATGTGCACCCAGCTCCAGGGAGCAGAGTGTCGGGGATGAAGGGGCCCAGGCTGGACTGACTGCTCCTTCCTGTGTCTGTTCCCATATCACCCAGAGAGAGATAAGATGGGACATGGCCTGGCCCAGGGAGGAGGCCTGCCACTCAGAGTCTGGGTCTCACTGGCCCCAAGTCTGTCACCCAGAACTCTGGCCAAAAATGGCTCTCTAGATGGGCTGTGCAGGCAAAGCAAACCTCAGGGCTGGTTTGCAGCTGTCCCGAGCAAAGGGCCTGCCACCAGACCCACCCACGCTCTGACGAGAGGCTTTTCCACCTCCAGCAAGTGCTCCCAGCAACCAGCTCCATCCTGGCTGCTTGCCTTCCATTTCTCTGTAGATGGAGATCACTGTGTGTAATAAACCACAAGTGTGTGTCTGGGTGTGCCTGTCCTTGCGGACTGTCCCTGGGGCACCTCTGGCTGTGGTTTCATCCTGGCCACTGCTGGGTGGGGAGGGAAAAGGGGACTCTCCCTGAGTAAGAGCCATCCCAGAAACCAAAGGAGGAAGTTCAGGGTCAGGACAAAGATGGGATTTGGAGTTTGGAAGACACAGATTCATGGCCTGGTCCTGCCACACATCAGCTGAGTCTTCTGGCAAGTCATTACCTGTCAAACTGAGCCCCTGTGTGCTCCTCTATTGCGGTTACCAGACTGCTGCATAACAAATCTCTCCAAAGCTTGTTGCCTTAAAACAATGGTCATTTTGGCCAGATACAGCAGCTCATGCTTTTAATCCCAATACTTTGGGAGGGCAAGGTGGGAGGATCACTTGAGCCCAGGAGTTCGAGACCGGGCTGGCAGCATAGTGAAACTCCATCTCTACCAAAAGTAAAGAATTCACACTAGTAGACTGGGTTAATGCATGCCTGTGGTCCTAGCTGCTGGGCAGGCTGAAGCGGGAGAACTGCCTGAGCCCAGAAGTTAAAGATCAGCCTGAGCAACGTAGAGAAATTCCTCTCTTTAAAAAAAAAAAAAAAAAAAATTCAATTTCTCTTGTACAGTCTGTGGTTAATGAGCTCAGTGTGGGTGCTTCTCACTCAAACTCTCACATGGTGGTTGTTGCTGGCTATAGCAGGGACCTCAGATGGCAAATACTTATTTGTGGCCTCTCCATGTGACCCAGGCTGCCTCCCACATGGTGGCTGGATTCCAAAAGTGACTGTCCCAGGTCAGCCAGTTGGAAGCTGTGTCACCTTTTAGGGCCAAGTCTCAGAAGTCACGTGGTGTCACTTTCTGAAAGGGTGGAGGGAGGAGAATTAGACCCCACCTCTCCACGGGAAAGTGTCAACATCATATTTCAAGGAGAAAATGTGGAATTGTAGATCTTGTTGCAGCCCCCTCTAAAAAATACAAAGTGCCACCTCAGCTGTGAAATGACAGGGTACTGCTTGGAGATTGTGGTTCCGTGAGGATCCAGTGCAGAGTATGCGAAGAATGTAGGGTGTGTCCCTCACCCAGAAGCACCCTCGGTTCTGATTTTCATCTCTCCTGACTCCAAAGCTGCTGAGCAAGGGCCACAGTCCTGAAAAGTGTTCCCACTTCTCACCACAGCTGGTCCCTATAACAACCCTAAGAGAGAGACCCTGTTACAGATGACAAAACCAAGCAAACCCAGGGTGGCCTAGACCAGAAGGGCCATGGGCTGGGCATGGTGGCTCACGCCTGTAATCCCAGCACTTTAGGAGGCTGAGGCGGGCGGATCACCTGAGGTCAGGAGTTCAAGACCAGCCTGACCAACATGGAAAAACCCCATCTCTACTAAAAACACGAAATTAGCCAGGCGTGGTGGCTCATGCCTGTCATCCCAGCTACTCAGGAGGCTGAGGCAGAAGAATCGCTTGAAACCGGGAGGCAGAGGTGTGGTGAGCTGAGATCACACCATTGCCCTCCAGCCTGGGCAACAAGAGCGAAACTCCGTCTCAAAAAAAAAAAAAAAGGGTCTGCAGTGATGGTGTCTCTGCAGTGATGGTGTCTCTGACAGTGCTGGTGCATTGCACTGACGGCATCTGAGTCTCCAAGGACTGAGGCCTAGGGCAGGCCACAGTATGGGCAGTCCCCCTCAGACTTCTGTGACATGGCCTTGCTAAGCAGAAGAGGCTCGGCCACACACTAAGGAGGGAGGGATATATCCAGTCCCCTCCTCTGTCTCCCTAAGGAACTGGCAGTAAGTGGCAGGCCACATCACTCAGCCAGTTGTCTCAGTCAGCAGGGAAGCCAGTAGTAGGAAAAGGAAGAGAAACACAGTGGGGCTGTGATGACTGATGGAGGTCACTGGGTGTCCACGCCTCCTCTGGAGTTCCAGCATACCTCACCACCTGCATGCTACACTTCACAGTTCCCTCCTCCCTCCATCCAGGAACCTCACTTGATCCCCTCACCAGCCCTGCGAAGTCCAGGGCTTGTGTGACAGGTGTCGCTGTTTCCATTTGACATAGGGAAAAACTGAGGCTCAGAAAGGGTAGTCACCTGGCCAGGGATGCACAGCCAGGACATAGTGGCAGGCTTGGGACTGCACCTAGGCTCTTGGGTTTGTCCTCTAATTTGTCCTTCCGAAACTTGTCTGGCAGAGCATGGAATCTGATAGGCAGCTCCATGAGGCTGGGTGGTTGGCAGGTAGATCCTCGTGGGGGTAGAAGCCATGCGTTCCCCTACTTCCCCAGTCTTCTGAGGGGGGTGTCTCCTGCTCCTTTGGGCAGGATGGGGCATTCTTGGCCCACTGCTGCCCCCTTGCGGTCTCATACCTTGTATCCTAATGCCTGTAAACTTGTCAGCTGCAAGCTTAAACATTTAGAGTCTGCTGAGTCCTCAAAGCTCCCAGAGTGAGCACAGAGGCACAGAGGAATCAGTGATTTGTTCAAGGTTCCATCTGAGACACTGGGGAGCACCCTGCTTCACAGCTGAACCTCAAGGACTTGGGGGCCTCAGGCCTCCTGCCAAGAAAGGCAGTAGAGCCTCAAAGTACCCCTTTCTGGAAGAGAGAGAAGTACATTTACTGAGTGCTGCTGTGTCCCATGACAGCTAAACTAACCACAAGGATAACTATTCCTTTTTATAGCTGAATCTGAAGTGAACTTACCCAAGTCTCTTTCCTCCTGGTCCCTAGGAGGCCACTAGAAATACATGGGATGCTTTTGGTTATCACGATTGCAGGACACCCTGGCATTCAGGGGGCAGGGCCAGGGATAGCAAACACCTAAAATGCATAGGACAGTCCTACCCAATGACAAATCATCTCAACAAGAATGCTGGTGCCAACCCTGCTGAGAAACACCACGTCCTGGGTTCAAATCCTGGCTCAGCCACTTCCATCCCCTACCTTCTTGGTCTCCAACATTGCCTAGAGGGCCAGGCATGAGATAAAGGACAGATGATTGCTTGCCACAGGGCCAGAGTCAAGGAGTGGGCTTTTCTGAGCAGGAAGGTGAGGCCTCCTGGTGTTGTCCTGTGCCATGCCATAAGATACTCCTGGCTGAGGAAATGGCTTAGCCTGGTCTGACCTCCAACTGTATCACCTCTTGACCCAGGAGCAGGTGAGATGTTAGCTGGGCCCAGCCACAGCCTTCTCACCCTCTGCCTTAAAGCAGGAAAAGCCCCTGAGCCAACCTGATTTCTCTAAGCTGCACGGGGCCACAGTTGTGGCTGGAGTTTGAGCTGCAAGACAGGGCTGAAAGGTGGACCCCAATAGGACTCACACACAAACACACACACTACTTTAAAAGCTGGAACTGCAGGGCATGGAGGCATCATAGGTCTCTCTACTAATGAGGAGGAGCCAATCCACTAAGAAAACGGTGACCACGGTCCCACTCACACACACACAGAGTCTGTGAGGCCTTGATCCTCAGAAACGAAGTACAGGCTGGGCATGGTGGCGTGCACCTGTAGTAGCAGGTACTTGGGAGGCTGAGATGGGAGGATCACGTGAGCCCAGGGAGGTAGAGATTGCAATACTGCACTCCAGCCTGAACAACAGTGAGACCCTGTTAAAAAAAAAAAAAAATACATATATATATATATACACACACACACACACACACACACACACACACAGACCACAAGCAGTTAACTTCTCAGTTAATTTGGGAAGAATGTTTTCCAAAAATCATGTAAAATATTCAATTCAGCTTTACAGTTAAAAATAAAACTCCATTCTGTTAGGGAAGATGAAAAAGTCCTGTTGCATGGATGGTGGTGATGGTTGCACAACGATGTGAATGTACTTTGCCACTGAATTGTATCCTTAAAAATGGTTAAAATGGTAAATTTTGTTATGTATGTTTTACACAATAAAGAAAAAAGGAACTCCAAATGTTCTTTAATAAATGCCTTAAGCGGGCGCGGTGGCTCAAGCCTGTAATCCCAGCACTTTGGGAGGCTGAGGCGGGCGGATCACAAGGTCAGGAGATCGAGACCATCCTGGCTAACACGGTGAAACCCCGTCTCTACTAAAAAATACAAAAAACTAGCCGGGCGAGGTGGCGGGCGCCTGTAGTCCCAGCTACTCGGGAGGCTGAGGCAGGAGAATGGCGTGAACCCAGGAGGCGGAGCTTGCAGTGAGCTGAGATCTGGCCAGTGCACTCCAGCTTGGGTGACAGAGCGAGACTCCGTCTCAAAAAAAAAAATAAAATAAAATAAAAATAAATGCCTTAAGTGGCCGGGCGCGGTGGCTCACGCCTGTAATCCCAGCACTTTGGGAGGCCAAGGCAGGCGGATCATCTGAGGTCAGGAGTTCAATAAAATTTAAAAAATAAATTCCTTAAGCATCTTACAACCATATTGGGAAGAGAAGAAGAAATCAGCAATGAGGGAGTGAAGCAGAGGCCTGGGAATCATGAAGATGTGGACAGAACAGGAGGGACAATCAGGAGCCTCCCCTGCCCCAGCCCACACCGGCTGCAGTCCCAGGCCCGTGTTCCAGGGTTCTTCAAGGCAGAAAGCTCCAGTGCCCCCGCCCAGGAGGGGGCTTCTCTCACATCCCAGCCCCTTGGGACGCTTTTTCTTCACTCCCTGGGCTGCGAGTCAAGAAGTCCTCAGTAGGAGTCCAGCCTCTGCAGCCTTGCTGCGTGTCTGACAACAAAACCCTTTCCCTTTCTGGGCTTCAGGGTCATGCACATGTACCACAAGGAGGCTTCCCAACCTCTCTTCTTGCCCAAACACTGCATGATTCTCTTAGCGTTGATATAGCTCGTCCAGTTCACCCTGCCTGGATTCTAAGAAGGAACCATGGTGCCCTGAAGGTCAAGCCCACGGGGATCTCCTCGGTCAGCCCCAGAAGGGACCCTGGGCTCTCCTTCTGCCCTGCCTGCTGCCCCCTCACGGGGCTGGGAAAACCTAGGACCTGCTTCTCCCACCCTGAGGCCCCTACTGTGTACCCGGCCCCGGGTGAGCTACCAGTCACATACTCGCATTTAGGCCTCACAGCTGATCCCATTTTATGCCCAAGCTGACTCACACACTCGCACTTAGGCCTCACAGCTGATCCCATTTTATGTCCAAGCTGACTCACACACTCGCACTTAGGCCTCACAGCTGATCCCAATTTATGCCCAAGCTGACTCAAAGACTGAGTCCGGCCCACGGAGGCCTGCAGTAGCTCCGAGCCCCGCCTAGGCCGCAGGAGCAGGGGCGGGGTCGTCCGGGACCCTTTTCCGGAAGGGAAGCCGCGGGAGCCTGCAGGACGAGGCCTGCGGCCGGTCCCGGAACCAGAGACGGGGCAGCGCTCGAGTTCCTGCGCGGCACTGCCAAGGCACGACCACGGGCCAGAAGGCTGCCAGGCTCAGTGGGCAAGCGAAGAAATCAACCACCGCTACAAGGGCGCTTGGGGGCGGGGCCCGAGTGCGAACCCGAGCCCCAAATCCCGACCCACGCAGGGGCGGGGCCCGGGGCGGGGCCTTGGAGGACCAGCCCGCGCGGCAACGTCTCCCCGCGGCCTCTTGACAACCACTAACAGCCACCCGCCATGGCCGCAGACCAGCGCTCGAAGGCCGACACCTTGGCCCTGAGGCAGCGGCTCATCAGGTACCCGGGCGTGCGGCTGGTGGCGCGGGGCTGCGCGGGGCTGCGCAGGGTGGCAGGCGCACGCACGCACGACGCACGCGCCTCCGACTAGGAGGCCGCTGCTCTCCAGCCCGTGCGACCCCGGACCCGGCAGCAGTGGAGTTTCGCAGGGCCGGGAAGGCGGCGGCACTGGGCCGTCCCGGTGGGTGGTCTCCGGAGGCTCCTCCCCGACAGCGCCGTCTCCAAGCCGCCCCGTTCAGGAGACAGCCCCGCCGTCACCGCTGTCCAGTCTGCTGCAGCCTCGCTTGGCAGCCTTTACCCCGGAAAAGACCTTCACCCTGGCGCCTGAGAGGACCTCAGCCAGGGTGGCCCGTCAGCCGCACGTGGGCCTGTCTCCAGAGTGACCAGGGAGGGAGCTGAAAGGGCAGACGAAGGGAGAGTCGGGGGAGTCGGTTCACAGGCAGCATACTTGACCTGTGAGGGGCCCTCGGTGGGAAGGTGGGTGAGGTAGCCTCCCACTGGAGCTTAGGGCTGGCACCCAGCGAGGGGCAGCAGGACCACGTGGCTGGCAAGGAGCGTTTAGGGCTGAGAGCCAGCCACCTAATGCTGGTGCCCTGCCCCATCCCATGGAGGACACGCAGCCTTATGGAGCCCCGTGGGCCGGGGCAGCCACCTTGTCTCAGGATCCAGGAGACTGACGTGACCACATGCAGAAATGAGCCAGGAGGCCACAGAGACTTAAAAAGCTTTAAGAAACAATTCTAAGTTTCCGCAACTTGTTTTTTTTTTTTTTTTTTTTTTTTTTTGAGAGGGAGTCTCGCTCTGTCACCCAGGCTGGAGTGCAGTGGCCGGATCTCAGCTCACTGCAAGCTCCGCCTCCCGGGTTCACGCCATTCTCCTGCCTCAGCCTCCCGGGTAGCTGGGACTACAGGCGCCCGCCACCTCGCCCGGCTAGTTTTTTGTATTTTTTTTTTAGTAGAGACGGGGTTTCACCATGTTAGCCAGGATGGTCTCGATCTCCTGACATCGTGATCCACCCGTCTCGGCCTCCCAAAGTGCTGGGATTATAGGCTTGAGCCACCGCGCCCGGACAAGTTTCCGCAACTTGTTACCCCATCTGCTTCCTCCTTTGCAACCACCTGTGGAGTGAGGAGACAAGGCAGGGAAGCAGCACCTTGCCCTTCAAGCTTTCGTTTTTTCCCCCAGAAACTGGGAAGGGGTGGGCGGGGGCCTGTGATGAGTGGACTTCACCCTTTCCGTCTTCAGACATGGCTGTCCACTCCTTGCCTGTCCCCACAGCTCTTCCTGCAGACTCTTTTTTCCCGAGGATCCTGTTAAGATTGTCCGTGCCCAAGGGCAGTACATGTACGATGAACAGGGGGCAGAATACATCGACTGCATCAACAATGTGGCTCACGGTCAGTATCGTACCTCAGGTTGGCAGGGCAGGAGAGGAGGCCAAGGCTGTGAGCCTGGTCCCAAGATGACCTGAGATTACTGAGAGGTGTGGAGAACCTGGGTTGAGTTGAGGCACTATCAATATGCAGAAGAGGCTCAGCCTTTGCAATATAGCTGTGGAATTCTGCAGTCTGGAGCTGTGCTAAACCAGGCAGGAGTCAGCAATCTAGGTCTGTGGGTCTAGTTCCACTTGGGACTGATGATGAACTCACAGAATGGCAGATGGCCCAGCTGTGACCAGCGGCGTAGCACAGTGCTGGCCAAGTGCTGGAGTCAAGGCAGCGCTTCAGCCCCACTGGCCATCTTAGGTGCTGGGCAAGGGAGCTGAAGCAGGAATTCAGTCATCCTGATGAGGCTGCCAGAGCTGACGGAAAGAAAGGGAATCTGAGACTCAGCAGGGACATGGAAGATTAATAAAGTCGAGATTTAAAAAAAAAAAAAGCAGAGACTCTAGTCTTAGACTGCTTGGGCTCAAATCCCCTACTTACTAACTTTGTGATCTCAGGCAAGTTACTTAATTCTCTGTGCCTCCGTTTGCTTACCTGCAAAAGACATAATGATACTAGGGACCCACTTGAAGGTATTAGGAGAATTCAATGTGTTAATTTATGTAGCTTGCTCTGAATGTGCCTGGCACATGGTGAGCTCTCAGTACATACTCACTGTTACTATCCTTGGCCTTTGGCAGTCAAGATTACCACCAGCCCCCTTGGCTGGTGAAGTGAAAAAGTTGACAGTCACCCCCACCCCACCTTTGTCATGCAAGCCTCAAAAGGCCTTACAGCCTGGGCAACATAATGAGACCTTGTGTCTACAAAAAAACTTAAAAATTAGCTAGGCATGGTGACTGGTGTCATAGTCCCACCTACTCAGGAGGTTGAGGTGGGAGGATCACTTGAACCCAGGAGTCTGAGGCTGCAGTGAATGCCATGATCACACCACTACACTCTAGCCTGAGCGACAGCGTAAGGCCCTATCTCCAAAAAAAAAAAAAAAAAAAAAAGTCCTCCTTAAAGACATGGGCTTCCTAGGCCAGGCGCAGTGGCTCACACCTGTAATCCCAGCACTTTAGGAAGCCAAGGCAGGCTTACTGACCTCGAGGTCAGGAGATGGAGACCATCCTGGCTAACACAGTGAAACCCCATCTCTACTAAAAATACAAAAACTTAGCTGGGCATGGTGGCACGTGCCTGTAGTCCCAGCTACTCGGGAGGCTGAGGCAGAAGAATGGCATGAACCCGGGAGGCGGAGCTTGCAGTGAGCCGAGATCACACCCTGCACTCCAGCCTGGGGGACAGAGTGAGACTCTCAAAAAAAAAAAAAAAAAAAAAGACATGGGCTTTCTAGACAGGGTTCTGCTGAAGAACATTTCCTTCTGCCAGAATCTCAGAAACTCCTGGATCTGCCTTTCTACAACTAGCTTCTCTCTCCCTCCTCTGCCTTCAGACTCCCCTCTTTCTACCTCTCTCTCTAGAACTGCGTCTCTTCTGGCTGGGTTTATAGCTTAGGGCTGGGGGAGGCCCAGTGGGACTGGCTGAGCGGAGCCAGCTGTGTGATGGAGGTGGCCTTCTTCCAGTCGGGCACTGCCACCCTCTCGTGGTCCGAGCAGCACATGAACAGAACCAGGTGCTCAACACCAACAGCCGGTACCTGCACGACAACATTGTGGACTATGCACAGAGGCTGTCGGAGACGCTGCCGGAGCCGCTCTGTGTGTTCTATTTCCTGAATTCTGGGTAAGTGACTGTGGCCAGCCCCCGGGAAGAGGGTGAGGTGATAACAGAGTCGCTCACATGGGCCCGGTGTAGTGTAGCCGACCGAGTGTGGACTCAGGGAGAGGCAGCCCCCATTGCACCAGGCTCCTGAGATTCCCGGCTCTAGGCCCTGATGCTTTTTCTGTTGGATCCAGTTTCCTTGTTTCTTACTGAAGGATGTTATTACTTCCTTTCTAGGATCATTGCTGGGGTTTAGTGAGGTAATACATTTCTTTATTTCTGCCTTATGGATACAGCCAAAATCCCTGCCTGTGGGTTGCTCAGTAAGGAACAAAAACATCAAGTGATTCTTCAAAGAAATACAGAATTCCAAGGAGGGCTCTGGAGGAAGTGTACAGGGTATCATGAGGCCTAGAAATAGTGAGGGGACCTGACCTATTCTGGGGGTACAGGGAAACCTTCCCTGAGGAAGGGATGTTAAGCTAAGAGCTGACTAGGAGATAACTAGAAGAGGAGGAAGGAAGGGTACTGCCACTGCATCAGAAGTCTCGTCAAGGCTGGGCGCGATGGCTCATGCCTGTAATCCCAGCACTTCGTGAGATCGAGGTGGGCAGACCACCTGAGGTCAGGAGTTTGAGATCAGCCTGGCCAATATGGCAAAACCCCATCTCTACTAAAAATACACAAAAATTAGCTGGGCGTGGTGGTGGGTGCCTGTAATCCCAGCTACTCAGGAGGCTAAGGCAGGAGAATCGCTTGAATCTGGGAGGCGGAGCTTGTAGTGAGCCAAAATTGTGCCACTGCACTCCAGCCTGGGAGACAGAGTGAGGCTCTATCTCAAAAAAAAAAAAAAAAAAAAATTAGTCTCGGCAAAACTCTTGTCAAAGTTGGTCACCACACACAACTGCCCATGCAAAGGCCCTGAAGCAGGAAAGGGTATGATACCCAGCACACTTGAGGAATCGAAAGAAGTCCACTAAGGGAAAGCAGAGGCTGTGAGCTGTTGGGAGGGAAGCAGGGCCCATCACCTAGGGCCTTCTCCGCCAAGTGACTGTCTTTATCCTAAGAGCATTGGGAAGCCATCAGAGGCTTTAATCAGGAAATGATGTCTTACAGGGAACGGAGCGCAAGAATGGACACTGTTAGGTGCCAGTTCAGTGGCCAGGTGAAAGGTTATGGTAGCTCACACTAGGATCGGCAGTGGAGACAAACAGGCAGGTGATTACAGTGTATCTGGGAGAGAACATTCCAACGAATCGTAGGTGGTGGCATTGAATTATAGTAATGATTATTGTTGCCATTCATATAGTACAGTCATCTCTGCCCCCCAGATAATTTCTAGGAAGTGGAATTCACCATCTTCATTTTGCAGATGGGGTAACAGCAATTCAAAGAAAGGAACTTGAGCCCAGACATTTCCCATGTCAAGAGCTGGAGCCTCTGGAAACAGCATGAAGCTGGTGCTTCCTCAGTGGTGGTGGAGGAGGGGCATTCTTATGCCACCAGCTTTATTCTGTGTGGATTCCAGTGACTTCTATGTTGCCAGATCCAAAGCAGTCTCTTTGCTGCCTTGTCTTACCCTGTCCCGGCAGTAATTGACAGTTACCACTCTCCAAAAGTGCTCTCTCCTCTTGCTTCCAGGGTGCTGTGCTCTCCTGTTTTCTGCCAGTTTCTCTAGCCACTCCTTCCCTGTCTTCTTTGCTGATTCCTCCTCTGTTCCTTGGGGCTGGTCTTGGGCCACTTTTCTCTGAGCCCTCTCCTCAGGTGCTACCTTCCATTCTCTTGGTATTAAATAGCATCCATGTGCTGGTGACTCGCAAATTTTTTTGAGCCCAGACATTTCGCATATGTTCCAACTTGAGGTTCTAACTGCGCCTGTGACATCTGACAAACATCTCCAGCTTCATGTGTCCACAAAGCAAGAAAGGGTTGATTGGACCGTGGTACTGTTCTCCCTAACCTGCCCAAGAAGACTGTCCCCACTCACCCCTGCTCATCTTGCCTTGTAAAGGGCATCACCACCTATATCTGCTCAAGGCAGAAACCACATGCTCCCCAGTCCTGCATCAATCCTGCCTCCTCCATCTCCATGATGCCTTTTAACTCCCTCCACCTCTCCATCTCCATGGCCACCACCTGCTCTCACCTGGCATCCTCCTCCTTGGTCTTCTCACTTCCACTTTTATTCTTGTCGACTCCATTAGACACAGCCAGAGGCCACCTCTTAAAATGGGAGCTGACTCATGTTCCTTTTCTCATTAAAACTCGTCAGTGGCTTCACATGGCACTGAGAAGAAAACTCAGGCTCCTTCCCAGCCCTGTGCACCTGGCCCCTGCATGTCTCCCCACTTCCTCTCCTACCCTGCCCTCCTTAGGCGCTGGCCTCCATCATCTTCTCCTGGTTCCCTGAGCACACTGAGCTCTTTTCCTTCACAAGGCCTTGGTGTGTGCTGCTCCATCTGCCTAGAAACTTCTCCCTCAGGACTCAGTACACGAGTTACCTCCCCAAAGACACTTCCACTGACCCTCTGTGTTGGTCTACTCTGGCTGCCGTAAGAAAATAACAGAGACTGAGTGGCTTAAACAAGAGACATTTATTTTCTCACAGTCCTGGAGGCTGGAAGTCTAAGATCAAGGTGTTGGCAGGGTTGGTTTCTTCTAAGGCCTCTCTCCTTGACTTGGAGATGGCCCTGGTTGGTCTTCTGTGTGTAAGTGTCCCTGATGTCTCTTTGTGTGTCCAGATTTCCTCTTATAAGGACACTGGTTAGATTGGATTAGGGGCCCCTTGACAGCCTCATTTTAACGTAATGACCTCTCTTATCTCCATATCCATTCACATACGGGCCATTCCGAGCTACTGGGGATTAGAGGTTCAACACACAAACTGGGGGTGGGGGGTGGCAGCTCAGCCCATAGACATGCTCCCTCTGGCTCTCTCCCAGAGCATCCATCATAGCACTTAGAAAAAGGATCACTTAGGCCGGGCGCGGTGGCTCAAGCCTGTAATCCCAGCACTTTGGGAGGCCGAGACGGGCGGATCACGAGGTCAGGAGATCGAGACCATCCTGGCTAACACGGTGAAACCCCGTCTCTACTAAAAATACAAAAAACTAGCCGGGCGAGGTGGCGGGCGCCTGTAGTCCCAGCTACTCGGGAGGCTGAGGCAGGAGAATGGCGTGAACCTGGGAGGCGGAGCTTGCAGTGAGCTGAGATCCGGCCACTGCAGTCCAGCCTGGGTGACAGAGCGAGACTCCGTCTCAAAAAAAAAAAAAAAAGAAAAAGGATCACTTTTTCTTTTTTGGCTTTTGTGGTGGTATATATATGTGTACACACACATATATATATAAATACACAGACACACATATCTATATACACATTCATTTTTATTCACAGTTCCTGGCTCGTAACTCCCACAGCCCTTGTTACACTCTTTTGTTACAACATTGGATGTCAGGCCTCAGGAGACAATCACTCTAACCTTCTCCTGCCTTCCTTTCACCTGCCGAAGGCAGGACTCTAATCTTCCCCACCTTTCTGATGGTGGGTCATAAAACTCTCATTCCAGAGAGGGTCCTACCCCATGTCCTGGTGGAAGGAATGCTGCTGTCATGAAGCTTCCATAAAAACTAAGGGGACTGGATTCAGAGAGCTTCCAGATAGCTGAACATACGCAGGTTCCTGAAGGGTGGTGTGCCCAGGGCGGGCACGGGAAGCTCCATGGCCTTCCTTCATCTCTCCCCCTATGCATCTCTTCATCTGTATCTTTTACAATATCCTTTATAACAAACCAGTAAATGTATTTCCCTTAGTTTTGTGAGTCAGTGCAGCAAATTAATTGAACCTACAGAGGGAATTGTGGGAACCTCAACTTGAAGCCAGTCGGTCAGAAGTTCCAAAGGGGGGCCGGGTGCGGTGGCTCCCGCCCGTAATCCCAGCACTTTGGGAAGCCGAGGCAGGAGAATCAGGAATGTGAGACCAGCCTAGCCAACATGGTGAAACCCCATCTCTACTAAAAATAGAAAAAATCAGCTGGGCGTAGTGGTGGGCGCTTGTGATCCCAGCTACTCAGGAGGCTGAGGCAGGAGAATCACATGAGCCTGGGAGGCAGAGGCTGCAGTGAGCCAAGATCACGCCGCTGCACTCTAGCCCGGGCAACAGAGTGAGACTCTGTCTCAAAAAAAAAAAAAAAAAAAAAAGTTCCAAAGGTGGCCAGCACAGTGGCTCATGCCTATAATTCCAGTACTTTGAGGTTGAGGTAGGAGGAATGCTTGAGCCCCCAGTCTGGGCAATATAGTGAGACCCCATCTCTACAAAAAAAGAAAAGAAGTTCCAGAGGCCGACTTGCTACTGGTGCTCAGGGGGCTGTGGGGCAGTCTTGGGCACTGAGCCCTCATGCTATGGGATCTGATGCTGTCTCCACGTAGATAGTGTTGGAATTGAATTGGAGGATATCCAGCTGGTGTTGCTGCAAACTGATTGCTTGCCTGCTGGCAGGGAGAAATCCTTACATATTTTTTGGAGTCACAGAAGTCTTCTGTGTTGATTGTTGTAGTGTGAAAGCAGAGGAAAAACAATGGTTTGAGTTTTTTCCAAACAAGTTTCATGACACATACGAGAATGTAAATTCCAGGAGAGCCAAGGCTGTGTCTGTTTTACCAATTTTTTTTTTTTTTTTTTTTTTTTTTGAGACAGAGTCTCACTGTCTCCCAGGCTGGAGTGCAGTGGCGCGATCTTGGCTCACTGCAAGCTCCGCCTCCCAGGTTCATCCCATTCTCCTGCCTCAGCCTCCCGAGTAACTGGGACTACAGGCGCCCGCCACCATGCCCCACTAGTTTTTTGTATTTTTAGTAGAGACAGGGTTTCACCGTGTTAGCCAGGATGGTCTCGATCTCCTGACCTCGTGATCTGCCTGCCTCGGCCTCCCAAAGTGCTGGGATTATAGGCATGAGCCACCGCCCCTGGCCTGTTTTACCTACTCTTTTTGCCCCCAGCTTCTAGTACATACGAGGCATTTGATGTATACCAAACAAATAAGTAAGTGACTGACTAATTGATGTCCTGAGAATATTCTTGCTGCTGGAAGGGTCCTTCTGCCCTCAGCATTTCTCTCTGGGAAGCTCTTGGACCACTGTCTCAGTCATGCTCACCTTTTCGGTCATAGGTCAGAAGCCAATGACCTGGCCCTGAGGCTGGCTCGCCACTACACAGGACACCAGGACGTGGTGGTATTAGACCAGTAAGTGCAACTCACAGCCCTACCGTGTCCAGAAGCCTGGCCCACAGGCTGCTTGGGGATCTGTGCGACTCACTCCGGATGCCTTAGGCAGGGAGGATAAGGGGCCTGGGCTACTGAAGACAAGCGTGGCAGGCAGAGGACCAGGCCTGAGACTTCCCGGAGGCTCTGTCACCCTGGGCCACCATTCTGGGAAGGCAGCTCTGGGTAGTAGAGTGCATTTTGTAAGGGAGTCAAAGGTGATCCCACAACATTTTGCATGTTCAAACTTCCACAGCAGTAGCTCCCATGAATTGAGTGTGTGATGTGCACAAAGCTGAGGCTGACAGTATCAACACATTTAAGATTCATTATAAACCAGAAAGAGGAACTCCCACCCCATTTCACAGCAGAGAAAACAACCCCGAGAGGTTAAATGATGAGGTGCTGTCACATAGCCAGTCAGCAGTCTTGCAAGAAGTGTTGCTGACTCCAAAGCCTGTGCTCTTTCCCAAGTTCCCAAGAACCTGGGGGCTCTGTCAGGAAAGTTGGCCTCCCCTGTGTGTCTTCAAGGGTGGGGAGACCATGGTCAGACTGGGCCAGGGAGTAGGAGCTGCCCAGACCCGAGCCTACCCTCCCTTCTCCTCCCCAGTGCGTATCACGGCCACCTGAGCTCCCTGATTGACATCAGTCCCTACAAGTTCCGCAGCCTGGATGGCCAGAAGGAGTGGGTCCACGTGGTATGCACTGCCCAACTCAACAACAGGTCGGTGCCTGTCCCCAAGCCCGGATAACGTGGTGCTGTCACTCCCCACAGGCACCTCTCCCAGACACCTACCGGGGTCCCTACCGGGAGGACCACCCCAACCCAGCTGTGGCCTATGCCAACGAGGTGAAACATGTGGTCAGCAGTGCACAGGAGAAGGGCAGGAAGGTAACCATGTCCGCGCCTGTCCAATCCAGCAAACAGTTAATGTCACCTCCATTGTTGTCACCACCACTGTGCTAGATGCTGGGAACCCAGAGAGAAAACCAAACGAGGCCCTGCCCTCCAGGAATCTGGGGTAGGGGCAGTTCGGGCTCAGCAGAGAGTCTGAGTGCACCAGCATGGGCATGATAGGCAACCAGAGCCTGAGCAGGCCTTGGGGGATGTCAAGGGGGGTCCTTGGAGGAGGTGCTCCCTGACACAGTAGGGGTCAGCCACTCCAGGTGGGGTGGGGAGTAGCAGAGGAAGGGCATCCCGACGGGTGGCTGAGGAACCGTGTGAATGTGTGGCCAGGAGCTGAGCCTGGAGAGGCAGGCAGGGTCCACATGCCAGAGGGCACCAGAACTAGGCTGAGCAGCTGCAGTTCTGCCGTGGAGGCCCCCGGGAACCACCAGAGTCTTAAGCGGGAAAGCGCTAAGCTCGGGCTGGCGCTGCTCTCCAACTCCAGGGCTATGTAGGGGATAGATCTGAATGGGGCAGCTTGAGGTCAGGTGACCACGAAGTGGACAGTAGACCCCAAGTGAGCTGTGGGGAGGCCTGAAAGGGGCAGTAGAGTGGAGATGGAGTGGAGGCACAGACATCGGGGAGAGAGGTGTGTTACCCACAGTGATAACAGAGAGAAGACTGTTGGCAACAGGTGAGGGCTCTCTGAAGGCTTCACTGAAGGAGCGACAGAGCCAGACACAGGAGGTACGACAAAGAAAGCAGCCTGTGGGGCCGGAAAGGTTAGCAGAACCCGACCAGGGAAGCCTTGCCTATGCGTTTCAGGTGCTCCGCGACTACTTCCATAAAACCTAAAAAAGGAGATTGCTCTGATTCCAACAGGTGAGGGGGACCAGTATCCCATCCGAGTGGCCCTGCCCTCCCACCTGGAAGGCAGAATACAGTTGGGAAATCATTGCCGTATGCAGAAGGAGTCACTGAGGGGTTTCAAACAACAGTGACATGCTCAGCTCTCTGGGTTGAGGCATCGTCACCCTGGTGGCCATGTGGAGGATGGACTGGAAGAGTCATTCAGTTAGAAGGCCTCTGCAGGAGTCCAAGGAAGAAACGGGCAGATCTGCAGGAGGCAGGCATGTCCAGGCAGAGAGCAAGGAGTAGGTTTAGCGAGCGGGCTGAGGTAGACTCCTTGGGCGTGCTGACTGATGGGTTGAGGGAGGGGGCATGGATCAAGAATGGGGGACAGGGAAGGAACAGGCTTACGGGGGAAAAATCAGTGCATTTAGTTTGGAGCATGCCAAGTACTAGGGGCCTGGAGGCATGCAGGTGTTAAGAGTTGCCTGGAGGCCTGAGAAAAAACTGAGTCACAAACCTTCAGATGTAACGTGGAGCCCAAAGTAGGGGTGCAGCAATGATGATGATTTGTCTTGCTTGGACTAAGCCAGCACTAGCAGGGCAGGCTAAGCCGGTCATTGCACACCTCCATGGTCGTGTTCCCAATGTCCATCTCTTCACAGATTGCAGCCTTCTTCGCTGAGTCTCTGCCCAGTGTGGGAGGGCAGATCATTCCCCCTGCTGGCTACTTCTCCCAAGTGGCAGAGTGAGTAGGTGGGGAGGGTCTGCCCTAGGGAGGGCAGGGCTCTAATGGGGTTTTCCAACCTCCGGTCCAAATCCCAACCTCAGCCTGCCCTGACTGCCAGAATTTTGAGACAAAGCCCTTAAAGAAATAATGGCCCAAAGAAGGCCAGCCATTGCCCAAGGCCCCCACCTTACTGCTGGCAGAGCCAGGATGCAAAGCCCCGAGACCTCCTGACTCCTGATCTTATCCCTCCCAACCACAGCCCCCATGTCAATCATCTGTCCTCTGCCACAGGCACATCCACAAGGCCGGAGGGGTCTTTGTTGCAGATGAGATCCAGGTTGGCTTTGGCCGAGTAGGCAAGCACTTCTGGGCCTTCCAGCTCCAGGGAAAAGACTTTGTTCCTGACATCGTCACCATGGGCAAGTCCATTGGCAATGGCCACCCTGTTGCCTGTGTGGCCACAACCCAGCCTGTGGCGAGGGCATTTGAAGCCACCGGCGTTGAGTACTTCAACACGGTGAGTGACAGCTCTAAGTCAAGGGAGCAACATGGGTTCTGATAGGCCCCCAATGATCAGCCTGTCCTTAGTCAGCAAAGGCTGCAGGGCTAGCACTGTGCCCAGCACACACTTCCAAGACGCTGTCCTTAAGGAGATTATAGCCAGGTCAGGTAAGAAAACATAAAACATGTCTTTTTTTTTTTTTTTTTTTTTTTTTTTGAGACGGAGTCTCGCTCTATCGCCCAGGCTGGAGTGCAGTGGCCGGATCTCAGCTCACTGCAAGCTCCGCCTCCGGGGTTTACGCCATTCTCCTGCCTCAGCCTCCCGAGTAGCTGGGACTACAGGCGCCCGCCACCTCGCCCGGCTAGTTTTTTGTATTTTTTAGTAGAGACAGGGTTTCACGGTGTTAGCCAGGATGGTCTCGATCTCCTGACCTCATGATCCGCCCATCTCGGCCTCCCAAAGTGCTGGGATTACAGGCTTGAACCACCGCGTCCGGCCCATAAAACATCTTTTAAAATTAGTGTCAATCCAAAAGCTGTCACAAGGGACCTTGTCTTATAAAATATATATAAAACTACGAGTCCTGGCCGGGCGCGGTGGCTCAAGCCTGTAATCCCAGCACTTTGGGAGGCCGAGACGGGCGGATCACGAGGTCAGGAGATCGAGACCATCCTGGCTAACACAGTGAAACCCCGTCTCTACTAAAAAATGCAAAACACTAGCTGGGTGAGGTGGCGGGCGCCTGTAGTCCCAGCTACTGGGGAGCCTGAGGCAGGAGAATGGTGTGAACCCGGGAGATGGAGCTTGCAGTGAGCTGAGATCCGGCCACTGCACTCCAGCCTGGGTGACACAGCAAGACTCCGTCTCAAAAAAAAAAAAAAAAAAAAAAAAAAACTACGAGTCCCTGTCTTCCTTCCAACAGATGCCACCCATTCTGTGCCAGGCCCTGTGTCAGGTGCTGGAACTTGAGCTGGTTAAGAGGCGTGAGGAGTGTGGTCTACTTGGGTAACACATGATCTAGGAGCAGAGTTCACATTGCAGTGGCTCCCTGTCTTTGAGGTACAGAGTCAAGAGCTTTCCCTGAGTGAAGCTGACAGACAGCATATTCGGTGGCCCTGAGGCAGCAGTTACAGAGTAGGTGAGAGGACCATGGCAGGAAGCAGCAGACCCACAGGAAAGAGCCAAGGAGTCTGCACTGATCTTGAAGACTGAGGACAACAGGAGGGTTTTAATCCTGGAGAGAGTACCCTTTGGAAAGATCTCTGGTGCTCAGGTGGAGAAAGAACTGGAGGAAGGGAGACTGGTCCAGGGAGGAGACGAGGAGGCCCAGAGGAGGAAGGGCAGGGACAGAGGGTTGAGAATTCACTAAGTTCCTCAAAAAGAGCCAGTTTTAATTGGGGACTGAAACATGTCAGGATTTGGCAAGATAGATAAGGCAGGATAAGGTCCTTAGGGGTGAGGGAAGTGACACTTTGGTGCATTCAGCCAAAAACCATCACTCTGTGTCCACGTGACACAGAGCCTCAGACAAGCTCAGTCGGGGAAAGACAGGCTCACAGACAAATGGTCATGACAGTGTGGAGGATGACAGTGGAAGTAGTGTGTTCACGGTGCTGTGATAGCACAAAGGACATCCCAGGCAAGAGGTGGGTGAAGAGCTGTGGGACAAGCAGTGGAGGCTTCATACAGAAGGCAAGACCAGATCTGAGTCTGGAAGGCTGAGCAGGAAATCAAGTGGATTGTGTAAGGGGAACAACAAAGGCCCAGTGGAGCAGCATCCCGACTTTTGTTTATTTCTTTGTTTTACTTGACCCTCAAGTGTACATAATTAGATAGAATCTTTGGTTCATGGAAGACTCTCAACATCTGTCTGTGCATAGCCCTTTTTTAGTTATTCAGTTAACCTTTATTAATGTTCTAAGCACCTGGGAAGCCAGCATCCCTAATAAAAGCTAGGACCTTGATAATATCCTGCATCTCTCCAGATGTTTCCCCCAATTCCCTCTTACTGCCTCCTCCACCCATCACTCCGAATAACCATGGTAACCATCACTCTCAATCCCATATTATTTAGTTGTTTTTTGACTTTATATGAAGTCTATCATGCTGTATATACTCTTTGGGGATTTTTTTTTCTACTAACATCAGTAAGAATCCTTCCTATTGCCTGTCACTGAAGTTCCTTTGCTTTGACTGCTTTATAATCTTTGTATAAACGTACCACAGTTCAGTCATCCATTACTATTGATGTGCTTTGAGCTTGTTCCATTTTTTTTTTTTTTGCAATTATGAACAATGCTGCTTTGAACAATTTTCATAAGTCTCTGTTGTACATGTGGCAAGAGTTTTTCTTAGGACTGTACCTGAGGGTGGAATTGCTGGCTCATATGGTATGTGTTCACCCTTAATTTTAAAAGATAATGACATTTGTTTCTAAAGTAGTTCACAAGTTAACACCCCACCAGTAGTGTATATAGTGTATATCCTTTTTTTTTTTTTTTTTTTTTTTTTTTTTTTTGAGACGGAGTTTTGCTCTTGTTGCCCAGGCTGGAGTGCTATGGCATGATCTTGGCTTACCACAGCCTCTGCCTTCCGGGTTCAAGCAACTCTTCTGCCTCAGCCTCCCTAGTAGCTAGGATTACAGGCATGTACCACCACACCTGGCTAATTTTGTATTTTTGGTAGAGATGGGGTTTTTCCATGTTGGTCAGGCTGGTCTTGAGCTCCTGACCTCAGGTGATCTGCCCACCTCAGCCTCCCAAAGTGCTGGGATTACAGGCGTGAGTCACTGTGCCCAGCATCTTTTTTTTTTTTTTTTTTGAGACAGAGTCTCACTCTGTCACCCAGGCTGGAGTGCAGTGGTGGAATCTCAGCTCACTGCAGCCTTTACTTCCGGAGCTCAAGTGATCCTCCCACTTCAGCCTCCCCAGTAACTGGGACCACTGGTGTACGCCACCATGCCCAGCTAATTTTTTGTATTTTTGGTACAGGTGGGGTTTCACCATGTTGCCCAGGCTGGTCTCAAACTCCTGAGCTCAAGCGATCGGCCCACATCGGCCTCCCAAAATGCTGGGATTCCAGGCATGAGCCACCGCACCCGGACTGTATCTACTTTAGTGCCTTTTAATTTCTGCCAGTCAAGTGGAGCGTAAAACAGTAGCTTGTGTGGTCTTGATATGCCATTCCTTGATTTCAGATTACATGAAGTATCTCTTCATATGTTTATTGACCATTTGTTTCCTCTTCACTGAAATGCCTGTTTGTGTCTTTTGCCCATTTTTTGATTTGACTTACTAGTGGTTAATTTGTGCGAGTTTTGTGTCTGTTTGTATGTGTGTGTATCTGTGTGTGTATACCAACACATACACATCTATATATTTTTGATGCTAATCACTTGTCAGTTGTGTATTTGTGAATATATTCATCCAGTTTATAACCTATCTTCACTCCCTTTACATATTTATGATAAAGTTTTAAATTTTAACATTGTCAACTCTATCATTTTGTTTTATTTTATAGACAGTGTTTTTCATATATTGTTTAAGATATCTCTCCCTACTCCAAGTTACAAAATATATTCATTTATGTTTCCTCTTAAGTCTTTTAACATTTTGTTTTGACATATAGGTCCTTAATCCATCTGCAGTTGATTTTTGTACACGATGTTAATCAGGAATCCAATTACATCCTTTGTGCATGTGATACCACAGTGTTTTCCTTTTTTCAAAAATCTTTTTCTGCTCCCTTTGTTCTCCATTCATCTTACATTCCTCCTCTGTTATGTAACCAAAGTTCACACATGAGGAAGATCTGTTTCAGAGCTTTTATACTTTTTTGGTCAGTTTTGGTCAGATTACTGTTCATGTACCACATTATTACTAGAGCTTCATAATAGGTTTTACATTCATAATAGCTTCTGGTATCTTGTAGAAAAAGTCCCCTTTCACCTGTGACTATTCCTGTTTCTTTTCTCTTTCATTTAAATTTTAAGAGTTACCTTTAAACATTTTATGAAAAACTCTGCTGGGATTCTGATAGGGGAATTGCTTGATCTTTAGATCAGTTTGAGATTTTTTTTTTTTTTGAGACGGAGTCTCGCTCTGTGGCCCAGGCTGGAGTGCAGTGGCAGGATCTCGGCTCACTGCAAGCTCCGCCTCCCGGGTTCACGCCATTCTCCTGCCTCAGCCTCCCGGGTAGCTGGGACTACAGGCGCCCGCCACCTCGCCTGGCTAGTTTTTTGTATTTTTTAGTAGAGACGGGGTTTCACCGTGTTAGCCAGGATGGTCTGGATCTCCTGACCTCGTGATCCACCCGTCTCGGCCTCCCAAAGTGCTGGGATTACAGGCTTGAGCCACCGCGCCCGGCCAAATTTTTTTCTTATACCTTGGATTTTGGTAACTGGGTCCTACTAACCTTGTAGAATGAATTGGGAAATATTTCTTCTTTTTCTTTTACATAAAATTGGGATGATCTGTCCTTTGAAGGTAAAAACTCACCTATAAAGCCATCATCTGGGCCTTGTGTTTTGTGGGAAGATATTTAACTGCTGCTTTAATTTCTTTAAAAGTTATGTTTTAGTGAGTTCAGGATGCTTATAACAAAATATCATAGACTGGGTGGTTTATAAACAGATTTATTTCTCACTGTTCTGAAGGCTGCAAATCTAAGATCAGGGTGCCAGCATGGTTGGGTTCTGGTGAGAGTCCTCTTCCAGGTTGCAAACAGCCAACTTCTCGCTGTACCCTCATATCGTCAAAAGGGTGAGAGCTCTCTGGGATCCCTTTTATAAAACCATAATCCCATTCATGAAGGCTCTATTCTTGTGACCTAATAACCTGAAGGCCCCACCTCTTTTTTTTTTTTTTTTTTTTTTTTTTTTGAGACGGAGTCTCGCTCTGTCGCCCAGGCTGGAGTGCAGTGGCCGGATCTCAGCTCACTGCAAGCTCCGCCTCCCAGGTTTATGCCATTCTCCTGCCTCAGCCTCCCGAGTAGCTGGGACTACAGGCGCCCGCCACCTCGCCCGGCTAGTTTGTTGTATTTTTTAGTAGAGACGGGGTTTCACCGGGTTAGCCAGGATGGTCTCGATCTCCTGACCTCGTGATCCGCCCGTCTCGGCCTCCCAAAGTGCTGGGATTACAGGCTTGAGCCACCGCGCCCGGCCAAGGCCCCACCTCTTAATACCATCACATTGGAGGTTAGGATTTCAACATATGAATTGGGGGAGACACATTCAATTCATTGCAAGTTATATAGGGTTTTTAAAGTTTTCGTATTTGTTCTGCCCCTTTCCTGTCTTTCTGGGACACTCAATATGTTGGCGTGCTTGTGTCCTCGGGTCTATATGACTGTTTTTATTCCTCTTCCGTTCTGGTCTTCAGACTGTACAATCTCAATTGACATATTTTTTTTCACTGATCCTTTCATCTGCCAGCTTAAATCTGCTGTTACCAGGCACAGTGGGTCACGCCTATAATTTCCTAGCACTTTGGGAGGCTAAGGTGGGTGGATCACTTGAGGTCAGGGGTTTAAGACCAGCCTGGCCAACATGGTGAAACTCCGTCTCTACTAAAAATACAAAAATTAGCCAGATGTAGTGGCGCGCACCTATAGTCCCAGCTACTTGGGAGGCTGAAGCACAAGAATCGCCTGAACCTGGGAGGCAGCAGTTGCAGTGAGCCGAGATCACACCACTGCTCTCCATCCTGGGTGACAGCTAAACTCTCAAAAAGAAAAAAAAAAAAAAAAAAATCTGTTGAGCCTCTCTAGAAAATGCTTCATTTCATTTATTGTGCTTATCAACTTCAGATTTTGTTTGATTTTTAATAATTTATCTCTTTATCATTAGACTCTGGTAAGACATCATTTTCATGCTTTGCTTTCAATCTTTTAGGTATAGTTTCCTTTAGTTCTCTTAACATACTTGGTTTTGGGGTTGTTTCTGTTTGCTCGTTTGGAGACAAGGGCTCGCTCTGTCGCCCAGGCTGGAGTCTTGGCTCACTGCAGCTTCAGCCTCTCGAGCCCAAGCGATCCTCCTGCCTCACCCCCCAAGCAGCTGGGAGTACACGCATGTGCCACCATGCCTGGCTATTTTTATTTTTTGTAGAGATGGAGTTTCACTGTGCTGCCCAGGCCAGGCTGGTCTCGAACTCCTCAGCTTAGGCAACCCACCCACCTTGGCCTCCCAGAGTGCTGGGATTACAGGCATGAGCCACTGCACCCAGCTAACATATTTGTAACATCTGATTAAAGTCTTTGTCCAATAAGGTTAGTGTCAGCTTCCTCAGGGACAGTTTGCATTGATTGCTTTTTTTCTCCCATGTCTGGGCCATGCTTCTTTGCATGTTTCAGAATTGTGTTAAAAGCTCGACATTTTAAGTAATATGGCAACTGTGGAGATCATATTCTCTTCCCTCCCCATGGTGGTTTTTTCTGGTAGTATAGTGCCTTTTCTGAACCAATTCTGTAAAGTGTGTTCTCTGTCATGTGTGGCCACTGTAGTCTCTGCTTGATTAGCTCAGTGGTCCTCTAACCATGAGATTGCCTTAATGACCTGGAACTCAGCCAAGAGCTTATAACTGCCTTAGACTTTACTTCCTCATTCTGCAGAGCCTCAAGGTAGCCAGTGGTGAGAGCTTAGGGCTTTCTAGATCTTTCCTGAGCATGCACACAGCACTCAGCATGAGCACATCCCTGTGTATATGAATGGCCTTCTAGATTCCCAGGAATATGTCACAGCCTTTCAAAGCCCCCTGTAGCCGTCTCATAGTGACAGAAAGCAGATCAGTGGTTGCCTGGGGCCAGCAGTAGTGGGATGGGTGCACAAGGAAGTGATGAAAATGTTCTGTGACTTCACTGCGAGGGAGGTTACACAGGTACATACATTTGTCACCTCACATTGAACTTTATACTTTAAACACAGTTTATATGGAAATTACAGCTCAACAAAGCTGATGTTTTTAAAGACGTAGTTTAAAAACAAAACAAAAAACATGGTCTGCAGGAGACACCTTGCTCGTGATCCTCTAAAAAACAGGTCTCCACTCAGATACCTACAGGATAAGGACAGGGTGGGCAAGGAAAAGGAGCCAAAGACCTCCAGGTGTGTGTTAAGTGGCTTTTCCTGGGTGGGCCTTGGCGTGCTGCGCTGACCCTCCTTGAAGGAGGAAATGCCTAGTCCAGTGCTGTGGGTCTGGGCCCAGGAGATGAGGCCTTAAAGCCTCTCTTGGTAAAGACTAGCTCTATGGGAAAAAATAGGACATCCTCTCTTCTGATTCTGTATCTTCTAGGGGCTACTACTGTACTTCAGGGGTACCTGACCTGGGTTGCAGTCACATTAGCTCCTGGAAAGCCAGGACAGCCCATGGGGGCCCCCGTTGAACCCCATTTACTACTGCTGAGGACTGTGCACCCTAAGGGGTTTGGGGCCTGTGCTCTTGCCACTGGCCTTGGAACGTGTGGCAGTTCTGCCTCACCCTCACTCTGGGGCATGGCATGGCCCACTCTGCTGGGGCATCTGACATGTTCTTTGTCCCTGGCTCAGTTTGGGGGCAGCCCAGTGTCCTGCGCTGTGGGGCTGGCCGTCCTGAATGTCTTGGAGAAGGAGCAGCTCCAGGCTCATGCCACCAGTGTGGGCAGCTTCCTGATGGAGCTCCTCAGGCAGCAAAAAATCAAACATCCCATCGTCGGGGATGTCAGGTGAGGCTCTGGGGGCAGCAGTCACCACCGACCTGCCAGGGCCCAGTGTGGTACCATTTTCTTCACCTCCTAACAACCTGGGATGGTGGGGTTATGTCTGCTCTCAAGAGGAACTGACACTGAGAGGTGCTATTGCCCAAAACGGCACTCCCGGGGAGGAGAAAGCCAGGATATGACCTGACCCCTAGCTATCCCCAAGCCTCTCTCCTCTGTCCACACCAAAGATCCCTCCCAGCCCAGTTATTCCCTGAAACTATTCTCACCACCTTCTGAAGGTGCCTCCTGCAATCAGCCTCCCCAGGAGGCACAGGTAGGAGCCCAGACGGGGTGAGGCGAGCACCCTGGCCCCTCAGGCATGGCCTCCTGCGATGTCATCACCTTCCCCTGCAGGGGTGTTGGGCTCTTCATTGGTGTGGATCTGATCAAAGATGAGGCCACAAGGACACCAGCAACCGAAGAGGCTGCCTACTTGGTATCAAGGTATTTTCTTCTTGAAACAAGTTGCTTCCTGGAGTAGAAGACACCACAGGTGCCTCTTTGCAGGGCCAGAGGCCCTTAGTGGAAAGGAGGCTCATCTGTACCCCCAGCACTCTGGGCCACAGACTTGACTGAAAGAGGGCGGGGGGGGGGGGGTGGGGGTGGGCGAGGGGACAGCTGATGCTATCCGCTGAGGACAGAGGTAAGTGGTTAGCAGTTCTGTACCCGGTGCCTGACTGCGAAGGCTGCAGATGAGACACAGGCTGTTCCCGCCAGAGCAGCACCTCTGCCTAGAATGCCCAAGCTAGCAGGGCACTCAGACCCAGGAACCCCTAATGCCACCTTGGCCTGGAGAAGGGAAGCACCTTCATTCACACCAGGGAGCTGTGGCAGCAGCAGACTCAGGGTTGCCATGCCGCATGACGGGTGGTTGGGATGGACAGGACTGCTGCTCCTCAGCTGGGCTGGGGGCGTCTCAGACTCAGACTCCACCAGTCCCACTGCCCTGGCTTGCTTGTCCTTTCACTGGGACCCTGAGGCCTCAGGACTTCTCCTTCTAGTTTAATGATTATTCCCTTTTATCTCCATTCCCCAGGCCTCCCCCTTCCCCCACTGCCACCACGGAAAGCTCTTCTGGTATTTGATGTGTCCTTATTCAAAGTGTGAGACATGCATGGTATTGATGTAAATCTCTCTGTGCTGTGTTTGAACTTGGCCTTTCCTAGTCCCTGCCTTCTCTCTGCTGTCAGTCACATCCCCAGCTTACCCCCACCCCGCTCCCAGGAGTCTTCAGGGTTTCAGAATGGTCGGGTGGCATGGAAGGAAACCGATCCCAAGTTCAGCCTACTCTTTTATCACTGAACTGGGGTGCTTTTCCAGTTCAGTGAGGAAATGGGTAAGTCACCTGCAGTCACCCTGCTAGGTGGCAAGAGCTGAATCTGGCCGCAGGGCCGTCTAACTCCAAAGTCCAAGCCCTGTCCTTTCTGGCATGGCCATGGTCAGTGCCAGAAAGACTGGGATAGGAAAATGAAACCAGAAGGTAGACTCCCAACCCCCAAGAAATAAAAATAACAAGGTTTACAAAAGAATGGGAACAAGGATCAAAGAATATAAGCACAACCATGCAGACCCCTCATCTCAGAGATGAAGTTAGACTGTGGACTAAAAGTGATTATTAGCTACAAACGATGCTAAGATAAAGCCATCTTCCTAAGAGGTGGAAATTTTCAACTGGAATTTTAAGATAACCCAGAGGACAGGCCAGGGAGATTCCTGAAGCTCGTGAGGGACACGTGGGGCCCATTACACCAACTGCAATGTTGGACATTCTGTATATAAGAAAACAATATACATCATGTCAACCACACAGAAAACCAGAGAATGCAGGGACTCTTGCTGCAGTCTGCTGTTTCCCTGTGGCCATTCATTCTTGGCTTGGACTGTGGCTCCAGGGGTTAGGTGAGGCAAGGCGCCTGTTCTGGGGGGCAGCAGGCTCAGGACCAGGTGCAGTGCACCCCAAGCAGGGGCTGCTGTGGGCCAGATGCACAGGACTTTGGTAGGGGTGACCAGTAGTGTCCTGGCAGGAACTGGCCCATGGAAGGCTCTGAAGGCAGTATGGCTGGAGCACTGGACGTGAGGCCAAAGCCAGGCTGAGGAAGGCCTTGAAGGCCACATGAAGGGGTGTCCTGTCCTCACAGGCTGAAGGAGAACTATGTTTTGCTGAGCACTGATGGCCCTGGGAGGAACATCCTGAAGTTTAAACCCCCAATGTGCTTCAGCCTGGACAATGCACGGCAAGTGGTGGCAAAGCTGGATGCCATTCTGACTGGTAAGCTTGAAGCCTGAGCTTGGCCATGTCTCTAGAACCCAGCCTGAAGCCAGCAACTAGAGCCTCCTAGCAGGGAACGGGGGGGGGACAAGAGTCCAAGAGCAGAGGCACGTGTCCTCTGGACAGTGCAGGGAGCAACAGAGAGGGTCTTTCATGCCCAGTATGCTCCTATTCCTGCTTGTGCCTAAGAGAGCTTCCTGGGCTGTCAGCAGGTTGGAGCTGAGCCACCACCCAGCCTGCCTCGGCAGGCATCGGATGTACGCAGGACAAATCGGTGGGCCTGAGAAACAGGCCCTAAGAACTACAGTGGGAGTTGAGACCCCATTACCGCCAGCCTAGAATGTAGAGATGGCAGTCATTTCATTCTGTACGAGGCAGGTCACATGAGGCTGCTGGGTGGCTGAAAGATTTGTACCAGAGACTGGATGCAAAATGAAATTCTACCCCACATTCCCCATCACCTAGGATGGTCGTGGTCAACCCAGGGTCCCCCCTAAATCCACTTACAAGGAAATCTCATGGCTGTGTTGCCATTTATAGCTCAGTGAGACCCCACATAGGCAAAGCTGCATCTCACAGTAGAGATCAGAGCTGTCAGCCAAGCAACCTGTGCCCTCCTACCTCTGGGTGATCACTGCTACCCACAGGCATGACTAATCCCGGGGCTCTGGAGCTGGGGGTGGAGGTCCATCCCTGCTGGACACAAATTGGAAGCGGTAGGGATCTGATGAAAAGGAGTGTTTGTGGGGAGCAAAGGCTGGCCACAGAACAGGCTTAGGGATCCTGGACAGAGACTAGAAATCTCAGAGGAACTGAGGGCTGGCTTTGTGCTTTTCAGCAAACTGCTGCCACGCCTTTGGAGAATGGGACATGGGTGTGGATAGCCAGAGGGCCCAATCTCTAAACTGTCCTCCAGTTTGGACACTGAAGTCACAGGGCATCTTCAGCAGAGAAAGGTGACTGAGTCGGCGTGGCTTTGTGGTCTTTTTCAGACATGGAAGAGAAGGTGCGAAGTTGCGAGACGCTGAGGCTCCAGCTCTTAAGCTAGTCCTGCTCTGCCTAAGTGTACTCCAGGTGAGTGGGCCTTGCTTCTTGCTCTTGGGAGACGCAAAGCAGGTTCCTTACCATCAGCAGCAAGCAGCCTCGGAAAACTGAGCCTTTTTTTTTTTCTTAAGACATTTTTTGTTCTGGTTAATGCTCCTTCCCCCAAAGGTTAGTTTCTTCAACACTGGAAAATCTCCAATGCTTAGCTTGCACTTGAGGGCAGAACAGCTATGTCCCCCCTTGAAACCTATGAGGCTGTATCCATGTGGAACCCCAACCCACCCTTGCCTCTTGTAACCACCTAGTCGTATGCCCCAAATGCCAGACCTGGAGTTGGGCTCCAATCCAGTCAGTAAACATCCCCTGCCAGAGCAGGCTTTTCTTAACCAGCCAGGAGGGGCACTATTGTGCCCCAATTCAGCTGGCCCTGGCACTGCCCTAGTGGGTAAAGAATCGATTTTCATTCATCAATCAGCCAAGAAGGTTGGTGTTCTAAGGTGTCCCAGGAGGGGACATGCCTGCTGGGGATGTGAGCCCTCACTGCCCCATCCTCACTCCCCATAGACCTCTTATTCCTTTCTTTAAAGAGGGCTCAGTCCTAAGCAGGGCAGTCCTTAAAGGACACACCCACAACTGGGCCTGCTGCAGGAGGAAGCCCAAAGTTCAGGGCACCTGGCACCCCCCCCCACCCTGAGCAAGAGGTCTCACACAGCATATCCCACACTCACCCAGGCTTGGGAGTTTTTTAATTTTATTTCAAAAGCTTGGATAGCTTCAATATCCAGGTTGTGGCAAAATCAGGACACGTGTAAAATACCTTACAATACATTAGATTCCCAAAAGGTACCAAAAAGTACAGTAAAATTAACACTTCCATTACAGGAAATGTATGACACAAATAATATAAAATTAAAAGGTGAAAAAAAGGTGACACTGGTTTCCTAAGATACAATTTACTCTTTACAACCAGGGTCCACAGGTCCAGGCTGCAGAGCAGCAGCAGGAAGCAGAGCCTCCCACCTGGTTCTGGGGGACCTGGTAATAAAAATCAGCCCATATTGGCGCTCTGGCCTCTCAGACACCACACGCTGCCTAAACAACTAGAGCTCTGGAAATAGTAAACAGGAGAGTGATTTCCATGGGGGAAATTTTAAATAAGATGCACATGGGACAGGCCATAGAAAGTTTGCCAAGTTAAATTTGGTACATAATTGTGTTCACTCCATATCCAAACAAAGCATGTGTGCGGTCAGTTGGTCGCTCCTGCTGCCGCCTCAGTATGGCTTGTAGTTATTCTGATGGCCACCACGTCGCTGGCTCTTGCCGTAGTTTGTACTACCCTGACCTAGGGATGAGAACAACCATAGCAGCTACTATTTACAAGCATTTGCTTTGTGCCACGCGCTTGATATGCATCTTCTCAGGATCCTCACCAGCCCTGTGACAGCAGAGATTGCCTTCCTCATGTTACTAAGACCCGGAAGTCTAAGGCTCAAAACTGAGTAGCTCCCATGGCCGGGCCAGGCCTGTCTGACTCCAAAGCCCCTGCTGCCAGTGGCTCCTGCACTGTCTGTCCTGCCTCCCCTGGGGGTGGGTGAGCGGATGGGGCCTCCCTCTCTCCTACTTACTGTAGTCGTAGCCGGGGCCGTAGCCGTAATAGCCATAGGGCGAGTAGTCGTAGCCGCCATAGCCAGGCCCGTAGCCCTGCTGGTAGCCGTAGCCCTGGTTCCAGTAGTTGCCGTAGCCCTGATTCCAACTCTGACTCTGACCTGTGGGGGGAGCAGGGCACAGGGGCCCGTGGACCATTTAGCATACGCAGGAGCTAGGATGGAGGAAATCCTGCCCTTTGGGTGGCAGGGTTACTATGGCAACTCGGGCAGAAGCCAAGGGGCTGCTGTTCTGGTGTATAGGGCCCTGGGCCCAACCCTGCATCTGAGAGACCCAAGCAGAGGACCAGAGACCAGGACGCTAGCTTTACTTGGGGCAAACAAGGCAGCTCACTCACTCACTCACTCTCTGATCACTCCCACTCTCCTTGGCAGCTTGGCCTTTAAAAAGATGCAGTTCAGGCTTTGGAGTCAGAGGGGCCTGGGACGGAAGGGGATAAATGCCTGGCACAGGTCTGCCCTACCCACCCTTCTGCCTACCTGCTCACAGGTGTACCAGACTCAGGACATCCACAAAGCCAAGACACCCATCATGTCCCCTCCCCCAGAGTATAACACAAATGCTCTCTCTGCCCTGGGCACCCAAGCCATTCCAAGGGGCAGCAGCAGGCAGCAACAGCCTCAAGCACACAGCCCTGACCCAGAGCCACTCCTATTCCTGCTCGTCCCCCACCTCACCCACTCTGCCCATCCACCCCTGCTGCACAGCACCAGAGGGAGCCCCAAAACAGGTTTAGAAGGCTCCATGTAGGCAGGGAAACAGGACCCATCTTCATCCAGGTTCCACTCACCTCCACCTCCACCGCCACCTCCACTGCCTCGGTTCCCTCGGTTGCGGTTTCCACGGCCCCCAGAGCCATACTGCTGCTGCTGATAGACTTCTTTGGGCTGGGCCACCTTGATCTCACACTGAAAGCCAAAAGGACAGTGGTCAGGCCAGGAGGACAAACTCAGGGCAGTGACTGCACTAAGATCTTCACTGCAACAAACATCAGATGGTGGATCAGGTCCATTTGCTCAAAAACAAAAAATGCTAGTGTGGGAGGTCACCTTTGAGCTAAACAAAGCTCATGGAATCCCAACTAAAACCACGGGCCTTCCAGCAGAGAACCGTTCCCACAGAATGCACTGGAGATGGGCATCTCAGTCCCAGGGCAACTCCATGTCTAATGGAGGCAGGCAACTGGGCCAACTGCAGCCCAGGGGAGCAGAGGACAGGCTGGGAGCAGGCATCACACCTCGGTCCTACTGGGCTAGAGGGTCAGACAAGACTTCTCAGATGAGGGACCTTAGACAATGAGGTTTTAACATCTTTTTCTCTTTACAGAAGAGACTCATCTCATTCAAATACATGCTATTGAGAAGGCGACCCTGACCTCCCTCTTACAGATAAAGTCAGCTTTCAGAGGCTCAGGGTGGGGGGCCTGCCTGAGGCCATAATGCTACCCACCCCCTCCTCCTAACCACTGGTCTGTTGGGATGACCCAGATGTGTGCATCCCCTCAAGTCAGTCAATTTCCTTTTTGTCCACTGAGGGTGGGATGGGGTAGGCTGGGATACTTTCAATGCTCCTGCTTAAATAAGTTAGACCAGACCAGTGTATTTCTAAAGAAAATCCTGACACGCACCCCCATTAAAAATAGTACATTTTACAGTGTCCCCATACAGTCATACTTTTAATCGGCAAAATAATGCAATCTGATATATTCTATCTTACTGAATTAAAAATACTGAATACAACCAACTAAATATACTTACTCCTAAGACTCACCACCAGTAGTTTCACTTAAACTTTGCCTTAGAGGCTCTTCCCACCCCATTTCCCATTATGGCACATAGAGAAAAAGGCCTCTTTATCACTGTCCAATGGAGTAATAACCAATGCCTCCCTTAACTGCCTCAAAGACTATCACTTTATAGAAAATTTAAGACTATCCTAATCCAATCTTCTCAAACTCCCAACCAGGACAGAGACTTCCAGGAGCTCCACCTGTCCTACCTTATCTGGCTGCCAACTCCTGCTCAGAAATAGAGCCTGCCACACCCTGCCACTGCAGGCCGCACCCACAACTCCCAACTGCCAACTTGAAGCCTGAACTACCCTTTCCCTGACCAGAGTTCAGGAGAGAGGAAGAGCTACACGTCTCTGCACATGATTACACTCATTTGAAAGCACAACTGACCCTGGATTTAAGCTGGCCAGGACCCTGGGAGATATTGGAAGGATTTTTGCCTGGATATAGGGTTGACTTAAAGAGGTGCCCAGAAGACCAAGTGAGGCAGTTCACGCCTGTAATCCCAACAGTTTACAAGCCTGAGGCTTGAGTTCAGACAACATAGTGAGACCAGGCTTTAAAAAAAAAAAAAAAAAATATGGGGCCGGGCGCAGTGGCTCAAGCCTGTAATCCCAGCACTTTGGGAGGCCGAGACGGGCAGATCACGAGGTCACGAGATCGAGACCATCCTGGCTAACACGGTGAAACCCCGTCTCTACTAAAAAATACAAAAAAACTAGCCGGGCAAGGTGGTGGGCGCCTGTAGTCCCAGCTACTCCGGAGGCTGAGGCAGGAGAATGGCGTGAACCCGGGAGCCTGAGCTTGCAGTGAGCTGAGATCCGGCCACTGCACTCCAGCCTGGGTGACAGAGCGAGACTCCATCTCAAAAAAAAAAAAACCAACCAATACCGGGCGCGGTGCCTCACGCCTGTAATCCCAGCATTTTGGGAGACGGATCACAAGGTCAGGAGATTGAGACCATCCTGGCTAACACAGTGAAACCCAGTCTCCACTAAAAATACAAAAAAGTTAGCTGGTCATGGTGGCGGGCACCTGTAGTCCCAGCTGCTCGGGAAGCTGAGGCAGGAGAATGGCATGAACCCGGGAGGTGGAGCTTGCAGTGAGCTGAGATCGTGCCACTGCACTCCAGCCTGGGTGACTGAGCGAGACTCCGTCTCAAAAAAAAAGAAAAGAAGGCCGGGCGCGGTGGCTCAAGCCTGTAATCCCAGCACTTTGGGAGGCCGAGACGGGCAGATCACGAGGTCAGGAGATGGAGACCATCCTGGCTAACACGGTGAAACCCCGTCTCTACTAAAAACTACAAAAAACTAGCCGGGCGACGTGGCGGCGCCTGTAGTCCCAGCTACCCAGGAGGCTGAGACAGGAGAATGGCGTGAACCCGGGAGGCGGAGCTTGCAGTGAGCTGAGATCCGGCCACAGCACTCCAGCCTGGGTGACAGAGCGAGACTCCGTCTCAAAAAAAAAAAAAAAAAAAAAGAAAAGAAAATATGAGCCAGGCATGGTGGTGCATCCCTGTGGTCCCAGCTACTTGAGAGACTGAAAATGGAAGATCCCTTGTGCCCAGGTCAATGTTGCAGTGAGCCATGATAGTGTTACCGCACCCCAGCCTGAATAAAGCAAGACCCTGTCTCAAAGCAAAAAAAAAAAAAAAAAAAAAAGCTCAAAGCACCAAAGCGGATGGAAGTGGACAAAGATTTGGTTGTAGAAGGAGGTAGAAAGGCTCTGGAGCAAGATAAACTTCACCACAGAGGAAAATCAGTGAGTTGCAGAAGTTCTAGGATCTTCTGAGACCTTAACTGCAGGCTTCATACACCCTGGACTCAAAAATCTAGAACACTGTCCCCTCTAGCTTTAAATGACGAACTGAAGAGGCTACTCAACCTGCTCTATTCAGAGGCCACCTTCTCCTGCCTCCCTCACATCCTGTGTTTGTTTACTGGCAGCCCTCCCAGCCTGGAAGTCTTTGAAGGATCAGAACACTGCCCCAACCAGGGCAGCATATGCTTCAGAGAAATAGTAAGGTCTAACCAACCTGGAGAGCTCCTGCACCGTGGCCCAACCCCTAACCCCCACCCCTCTAAGGGTCAGCTCTCCAGCAGCACAGGAGGCCAAGCAGAGTTGGGGACACCTTACCTTGCTTCCACTGATAGTATGGAACTTTTTCTCCAGAACCTTCTTCACAGGTTCTTCTTCTTTAAAGGTGATAAACACAAAACCTCGTCTTTTGTTCAACTTGGGATCCATTGGAAGTTCAATGGCCTCAATCTGCAAAAAGCATAGGCAAACTCAGGCTCAATACCTCTCTACCCCAGAGCGTATAGGGGACTCACAGGAGAAAAGACCCCACTGAAGGCAGAGGGTGAAAAGTAAGCCCTGCCTGGGAGGGTCTACTCAGCCACCGATACCAAGGACCAGAAAGAAGGCAGCCTTAGGGCAGCTGATGGACTCCCAGGGCCACACTCACCTCCCCAAACTCGCCAAAGTACTCCCTGATCTTTTCCTCAGTGGCTTCAGGATTCAGACCCCCAACGAAGATTTTCTTCACCGGGTCCTTCTTCATAGCCATGGCCTTTTTAGGGTCAATGACACGGCCATCCAGCCTGTGCTCCTTCTGGTCTAGGACCTGTTCCAACAGAAAGGGGTCAGGCTGACTCAGCAGCATGAGCCAGACAAGGCCCTTCTCTCTAAGCCATGAAGACACCAGCACAGATACAAAAATGTGTTTCACCCCCTCTAAATTCTACCCCAGCTTAACTTCCCAACCCAATTTTCTTCAAACCTCAAGTACAGCTGGTTTACCTTGACACCTAGAAAGCAGTCCTCACCCTTAAGCCTTTGATCATGCTCTTTCTGCCCAAGCAGTCCCAGCGTGAGGCCCATCTCCAGAAGCACAGCAGGGACTCAGCACAGGCTGAAGATGGGCTGCAGGGGTGAAATTCTCGCTCCACTCCCTACTAGCTGTGACCTCTTCTACTTAAATGTCTGAGCCTCAGGGTTTTGGTTTTTGTCCTGTAAAATGGGGCTAACAGCCTATCATAGCAATCTTGGACTCTCTTGTAATCCTCCCAGATGTTCAGCACAGTGCCCAGAATAGGCACATAAAAGGTAATGAATGTCAACTATAATCTTCCCGAACCACTCCAGCACATACTCTTCACTCCCAGCTTAATTTGTATTTTCATCCCCTCAAAAACCGGAACATAACCTCTGGCTTTGCCCAAAGCACTCAACCACATGCAGAACACACAAACTAGTCATGCTGTAAGAAAGGTGTCCTCTTAGAATTCAAATCGTTTCCACTGAGACTGCTGAAATCCAGCACCCAGCTTACCTTCTCCACACTGGCTGCATCTTTGAACAGGATAAACCCAAACCCTCTTGACCGTCCAGTGTTGGGATCCATTTTTATTGTACAGTCAACGACCTCTCCAAATTTAGTAAAATAGTCTTTTAAATCTTTTTTGCTAGTATCCCAGCTCAGGCCACCAACGAACATTTTTCTGAAATGGTAGGGTGAGACACATGGCAACAAGTCTTATAAGCAAGCTGTGATTTTGGAAAGGACTGGCCCTGGCAAAGCTCTCACAAAGTCTACAGCTACCCTTAGAGTCTGCAAGGTGCACCTTAGAAGGATGTTAAATCTCCACTACCCTCCAAGTTCAATTCAACCAAGACCCTAACGAAGCTTAACAAGGCTCTGCAGCCCCAGGCTGTGAGAAGCAAAGAAAGGAACACCTCACCAGGGACATGGGCCCTAACTACTCACAACTGGAAATTCATTTGTTATCTACAACCATGTAACAAAGGGCCAGCGTCTTCACCACCTCCTAAACTCGATTCAAGGAACTCGATGCTTCCGGGGGCCAAGCCCGCCCAGGGTTCAGACCGTGACTCCGCCCCCGGGAAAGGCGGAGGAGGGAGGCCTGGGCCCCGGCTCGCGCCAACTCCGCCCACGCAGCCCCGACGCGGCCCGAAACGCCGCCGGGCCCCGGGTCCGAGCGCTTTCCCTCTTCCGGGCCATCCGCCCGCCCCTGCGCCGGCTCTGGCCCCGGCAGCGCACAAACGGCCCCGGGGCGGCGCCAAAGTTGACCCAACAAACTCTCCTGCAAACTCCAGCGCGAGTGGCAGCGCCAGGCCCGCCCGCGAACGCAGCGGCGACAGTCCGCGGGCCGCACCGGCCCCGACCCGGGCCAGGCCGCCGCCCCTCCCCCCGCCGCGTGGCGCCAACAAAAGGCGGCTCCGGAACAAAGGCGGCGCCCCCGTCCGCCCGCGCCCGCACCTACCCCGCGTCCTCCTCGTTCTTGCTGGCGTTTATCTGGTCGCCCTCGGCGCCGTTCTGATTCCCGCTCGGGGGCGCCGCGGTCGCGCCTCCAGTCCCCGCCGTGGCGCCCGTGCCAGCCCCGGCCGGGGACTCGCCTTCAGGGGCCGCCTCATGTCCGTTCTCTGTGGCGCCCGTCGTCTCCATGGGCTGCTCCTCGCCCGCTTCCGACATGCTAGGCCGAGGCGCGGCGGCTCCTGCAACCAGCGGCGACAGCGCGTCAGGCCGGCGCGGCTCCCGCCAGAGCTCCCGCCCGCCGGCCGCCGCTCACCTCGCCGCCGATGACGCCGCGGGGCCCGCTTGTCCCCACCAGCCGGGGAAGGCGCCGCGGGCTCGGCCGCACTCAAGCTCGCGCTGCTGAGGCCTCGCCCCAGTCAGCCCACGGAGCTGCTCCAACTGTGTCTCCTCCTCCTTGGCCGCCGCCGCCGCACGAGAACAAACCGACACAACCAAGCTCCCTTCCGCGCGGTGCCGCCGCCTGACAATGCCGACTCGTGGCGCCCTTTATAATGCCGGAGCCGGGGACCACGTCGCAACAAACTGCACGCTCATTGGCTACTCACGTCCGTCACTCAACCTAGTGTCAACGTCCCATTGGCCGCGGCGGCGCGCGCGCTCTCGACCCGGGCGGGCTTTGTCCTCATTTTAGAACCCGCGCGACTACGGCCGGTACAGAGGGCTCCCGCAGGCGGGCCGGACAGCGCCGGGTCCTGGGCGGCGAGCAGCCACAGCACAGCGGTGGGAGGGCCTAACCGGACTGTAAGCTCGTCGAGGCCCTAGTCCCTTGCTCTCGAGCACTCCATCCCAGCATTGGCAGCCTCCCCCTCCCCATGTCCCAAAAGAGGAAACTGGGCTGGAGAAAGTTTCGCAGTCCAAGGACGCGTGGCTGGAAGTGGCAGAACCCGGGCTTCCGAGGTTGGGAGAGTGGGGTCATGCAGAGCCTCAGCACGGGTCGGAGGCAGGGGGCTGAACCCCCCATCCCCCTGGACCTTGGTGCCCTCCAAGCCCTGCGCTCGCGCCCTGCCCGTCGCCTCCCCCAGAGATGCCCTGCAGAGACTATGAGACCTTGGTGTTTCCCGATCCTCGGTCCCCTGGCACCACCTTGACGATTGACATCGCATTTGTACTTTTGTTTACTTAAATTTTTTCCTTTAAATCGTTTGTCTTTCTTTTTTTTTTTTTTTTTTTTTTTTTTAAGATAGAGACTTGCTCTTGTCGCCTAGGCTGGAGGCAATCTCGGCTCACTGCAACCTCCCCCCGCCCCAGGTTCAAGCGATTCTGTCACCTCAGCGTCCCGAGTAGCTGGGATTACAGGCGCCCGCCACCACCCCCGGCTAATTTTTGTACTTTTAGTAGAGACGGGGATTCGCCATGTTGCCCAGCATGGTCTTGAACTCCTAACCTCAGGTGATCCACCCGCCTCGGCCTCCCAAAGTGCTGGGATTACACGCAGCCGCCGCGTCCGGCCTGTGTTTCGAGACAGGGCTCTTGCCTTGTCGCCCAGGCTGGTCTCAAATGCTGAACTCAAGAGATCTGCCCGCCACGGCCTCCCACAGTGCTGGGATCACATGCTAAGCCACCTAGCTCGGTGCCATTTATTTCTGTTGAAACTTTTTTTTTTTTTTTTTCCTCTGAGGCAGAATTTCACTCTTGTCGCCCAGGCTGGAGTGCAATGGCGCAATCTCGGCTCACCACAACCTCCACCTCCCGGGTTCAAGCGATTCTCTTGTCTCAGCCTCCCGAGTAGCTGGGATTACAGGCGCCCGCCACCACCCCCGGCTAATTTTTTGTATTTTTTTTAGTAGAGATGGGGTTTCATCATGTTGGCCATGCCCATCTTGAAATCCTGACCTCAGGTGATCCACCCGCCTTGGCCTCCCAAAGTGCTGGGATTACAGGCGAGAGCCACTGCGTCCGGCCTTTTTTTTTTTTAAACAAATACACCACTCGTGAACTCACGAGGTAAAGGACAGGGTGGGGGCATTGTTCTCTTCCTAATACACAAAACTCCTTTATATTATCTCCTTGACCACAAAACTTTAAAGGCCTGGGTAATCCCGTTATTCCTTTTAATCATATGGGTGGCAGGCCCCAAGGCAATCAGGATTACAACCTCCAAACCTGCAGGTTACCAAATTGCAACCCAGAACTCAAGGAACTAGCGTTTCCAGTGGATTCCTGCAGCCGGGACCGTGTGGTGGACTGGGCATTCCATTTTCTTTACTGTGTCTTAACAACCCAAGTAAGGTGCTACCGTTCCCAATTTTATTTTATTTTTAGTGTTTTATTTTTTGACACAAGGTTTTGCTCTGTAACCCAGGCTGGAGTCCAGTGGCACCAACACAGCTCACTGCAGCTTCAACCTCCCAGGCTCAATTGAGCCTCCTGCTTCAGCCTCCCAAGTAGCTGGAACCACAAGTGTGGCCCCCATGCCAAGTGAATTTTTTGTAAACACAGGGTCTCCCTATGTTGCCTAGCTGGATCACCAATTTTTTTTTTTTTTTTTTTTTGAGTCAGGGGTCTCGCTCTGTCACCCAGGCTGGAGTGCAGTGACGCAATCTCGGCTCACTGTAATCTCCGTCTCCCGGGTTCCAGTGATTCTCCTGCCTCAGCCTCCTGAGTAGCTGGGACTACAGATGTACTTCACCACGCCCAATTTTTTGTATTTTTAGTAGAGACGGGGTTTCACCATGTTGACCAGGCTGGTCTCAAACTCCTGACCTCAGATGGATCACCAATTTTAAATGAGAAAACTGAAGTCAAGAGCAGCGGCCCAAAGCTCCACAACCAACTCAGGCACTAACTCCACCCCAGCAGTGGAGTTGCCCTGAGGATGAAAGATGAAAATACATGGACTTCAGACTTCTCTAGGAAAGTCTGAAGATTTAGCTCACACCGCACAGCATTCCCCTAAGGTAACAATCAGGTGGAGCTGGGATACCCATACCCAGGCAAGCAAGTGCCCTCTGGTTCACCTCAAGGCCACTCTTCACTCTCCCAGGCTAGATTCCATAACAGGAAGTCACATATTTCCACACGACCTTACTCATGTCACTGAGATCTGGCAGCAAGGCTTTCAGGGAGGTCTCTAACAAACTGCTCACCCCACCTCCACCCCAGCCCTTGCCAACCCACAGAAATGAGGGCCAGGGCTGTGGCCTGCAGGAGATGATGGGCACAGCTCCCCAAGCAGTGAAGGTAATTCAGGAAATTAAGTTCAAAGTCAAATAGTGTAGGTGCAGCCCAAGGACATTACTGCAGGCACAAATTCCCTCAATCTTCCACCTGGATTCCTTTAGCACGACTCAAACACTTTCAGTGACGTGTAAAGTCTGAGGACACATTTGGACAGCGCTTAGCAGTTTACAAAATGCTTTCACCAACCTTGCTTTATTGGAGCTTCAAAATAGCTTTGTGCAGTTACCTGTATTTTATACACAGGAACACTGAAACCACAGCTAAAACTGTGGCCACAAAACCAACATGTCCACCTCCACACTGGGGATTGTTTCCAGGTCTCCTGGCTACTGTGGGACAAGGTATGTCTGAGCTTCTGAGTTCCTTGATCTAAATTAGATCTCCAAAAGGAGATCTGAGGCTCAGCTGGACGTGGTGGCTCACGCCTGTAATCCCACCACTTTGGGAAGCCAAGGCAGGAGAATCCCATGAGGTCAGGAATTTGAGACCAGCCTGGGCAACATAGTGAAACCTCATCTCTACTAAAAATACAAAAAAATGTCTGGGGATGGTGGCCCAGGCCTGTAGTCCCAGCTACTCGGGAGGCTGAGGCACAACCTCCCACCTGGGAGGTGGAGGTTGCAGTGAGCCGAGATGGCACCACTACACTTCAGCCTGGGTGACACAGCAAGACTCTGTCTCAAAATAAATAAATAAGTAATCCTGAAGCTCAAATAAGGTAATGGCTTAAAAAATACTTCATAAACTAGAAAGAACTGCAGGCACGTAGGGGTCAGACTCAGCAAAATATAAAAAATGCCGGACTGAGCACAGTGGCTCATGGCTGTAATCCCAGCACTTTGGGAAGCCGAGGTGGGTGCATCACGAGGTCAGGAGATGGAGACCATCCTGGCTAACACGGTGAAACCCCGTCTCTACTGAAAATACAAAAAATTAGCCGGGCGTGGGGGCGGCGCCTGTAGTCCCAGCTACTCAGAAGGCTGAGGCAGGAGAATGGTGTGAACTTGGGAGGCGGAGCTTGCAGTGAGCCAAGATTGCGCCACTGCACTTCAGCCTGGGCGACAGAGCGAGACTTTGTCTCAAAAAAATAAAATAAAATAAATAAAGCCTTCATATTGTATCCAAGGGTGTTTCTGCCAGAGGCAAGGCACCACACTGTTTTGGAAACAGTAGGAAGTCCTTTTGACACAGGCCTCCCTACTTTTTTGTTATTAGGTCCAGTTACAGACCCTGAGTAGAGGGCACTTCCATGACAGCGAGGTTCTTGTCAACCAGGAACTCAGTTACCCCGAAAATCTCTTAAAAGGCCCATAGAGTACACACTCCCCGGGTTTGGGCTATTCAGAATATATGCATAAAATGTGGACAATCTCCAATGTGGGAAAGGACATACACAAAATACTTTTGGATCGTTTTTTAATTACATGAATTAATTTTTGTCACATTCTTTTTTTCCGTTTGTTTTTTGGCTGAGCCTGCAAGGTGGAAGTTGCATGAGTTAACTACACATATATTGTGCCTCTGCTGTGGCCAACTCCTGCTGCAGCCACTTCCCACAGTCCAGCAGACAAACTCCAGCTCCCCTGCCTCAGGGGAGTCCTCTAGCCAGAGGAATCTTTCTAAACACAAGTCATAAGATCTGAGAGCTACAGCGAAAAAAGGATAAATTTAAAATGCAAGTCCCATCTCGTCACTACCTCTGTGTGAAAACCCTGGCTGACTTCCCAGTGCTGTGAGGATGAAGTCTTAGCCTTGACTTCGGGTGAATATGAGTGGGAGAGACAGTTGGGGCTCCCAGAAATCTGTGTCCCCGCCTTGCCGCCTCCCTTGCTGTGTGGTCTATGAGTGGAGGAGTCCCTTTCAGGCTGGGGCGATGGAGACGGGGGGCCTTCTCCAGACTTCCCTCCCCCCCGCAACCATGTGTTCTATATGGCTGAGATACCTTATGGAGAAGAGCTGTTCAGCCCACATCAGATTTGACACAAGCTGAAAATGAACCTGTACTGGGTCTGGCACTGACATTTGGGATTTTTTTCTTTTTTTTCCTCCAAACTGTAGCCTGGCCTATCCTGACCCTCCCAACTGGCCTGTAAGGTCCAGCATGAGCCGCCTCAGCTGCACCTCCTTGCCACTCCACTCCAGCTGTGCTGAATTTCTTTTACTTCCTGGAACACACCAGTGCCCTCCTGCTTTTGGGCCTTTGCACCTGCTGTTCCCTCTACCTGGAACAGTCATCTACCTACTGTACACATTGTGGTTGAATTGTGTGCCCCCACAAAAGACATGTTCACAGCCGGGCGTGGTGGCTCCCGCCTGTAATCCCAGCATTTTGGGAGGCCGAGGCAGGCAGATCATGAGGTCAGGAGATCAAGACCATCCTGGCAAACACGGTGAAACCCCGTCTCTACTAAAAACACAAAAAATTAGCTAGGCGAGGTGGCAGCGCCTGTAGTCCCAGCCGCTCGGGAGGCTGAGGCAGGAGAATGGCGTGAACCCAGGAGGCGGAGCTTGCAGTGAGCCAAGATCACGCTACTGCACTCCAGCCTGGGCGACACAGCAAGACTCCTTCTCAAAAAAAAAAGATATGTTCAAATCCTGACTCCTGGTGCCTCTGAATGTGGCCTTACTTGGAAATAGTCTTTTCAGGTGGAATCAAGTTAAGATGAGGTGAAACTGGAGTATGAGGATTAAAGGCCCACCCTACTCCCATATGACTGGTGAGGGGGAAAGACAGACAGCCACACAGGAAAAATGCCACATGGCAACGGAGGCAGAGATTGCAGTGATGCATTTACAAGCCCAGAAACACTAAGGATTGCCGGCAACACCAGAAGCTAGGAGGGGGCAAAGATCCTCCCCTGAAGCTTTCAGAAGCAGCACGGGCCCAGCCGACAGCTTGATGTTAGATTTCCAGCCTCAAGAACTGTGAGAGAATACAGCTGGGTTGTTGTAAGCCACTCGGTTTGCAGCACTTAATCACAGCAGCCCCAGAAACTGAACACAACACCCAGCAGACTTCCGCCTCCTCCTATGGGAAGTGTTCTGTCATGCCCCAAGGAAGGGTGCCCCACAGAACATGGGCCACACTGTTGACATTGACTGTGAGTGCCCTGAGACCCTGCATCGGGTCTGTCTCCTCCACCCTGACTCCTACGGTTTCCACCCCAGTGCCTGCAGAATGAATACAAGATCTTTTTTTTCTTTTTTTTTTTCTGAGACAGAGTCTTGCTCTGTTGCCGAGGCTGGAGTGCAGTGGCATGATCTCAGCTCACTGCAACCTCTGCCTTCCGGGTTCAAGCGATTCTCAGACCTCAGCCTCCCGAGTAGCTGGGATTGCAGGCATGCGCCACCTCGCCTGGCTAATTTTGTACTTTTAGTAGAGATGGGGTTTCACTGTGTTGGCCAGGCTGATCTCAAACTCCTGACCTCAGGAGTTCGGCCTCCCAAAGTGCTGGGGTTACAGGTGTGAACCACTGCGCCCAGCCCCAAATCTCATCTTGAATTGCAGTCCCCATAATCTCCTTTTGTCATAGGAGGGATCTGGTGGGAGGTCACTGAATCATGGGGGCGGTTCCCCCATGCTGTTCTTGTGATAGAGAGTGAGTTCTCACAAGATCTGATGGTTTTATAAGCATCTGGCATTTCCCCTGCTGGCACTCATTCTCTCTCCCGCTGTCATGTGAAGAGGTGCCTTCCGCCATGATTGTAAGTTTCCTGAGGCCTCCCCGCCACGCAGAACTGAGTCAGTTATACCTCTTTCCTTTATAAATTACTGAGTCTCAGGTATTTCCTTATAGCAATGTGAAAACAAACTAATCTAATACTGTTTCAAACCAGCACCTTGTGGACTAAAGTTGACTCTTGGACCCACTTGCTTGCTCTATATAGTGTTTTGTTCTGTTTTTGTTTTTGAGAGAGGTCTCGCTGTGTTGCCCAGGCTGTAGTGCAGTAGCTGTTCACAGGCATGATTGCAGCTCAGTGTAGCCTCAAACTACTGGCCGCAAGTGATCCTCCCACTTCAACCTCCCTAGCAGCTGAGACACACACCACTTCACCCAGTCCTACGCAGTGTTTGGCTCATTTGAAAAAATTGTTTGCCAACATTTACGGATTATGACATTTCTTTCGTGTGTGTGTGTGTGTGTGTGTGTGTGTGTGTATTAGATGGAGTTTCACTGTGTTGCCCAGGCTGGAGTGCAGTGGCATGATCTTGGCTCACTACTAAAAACTTCACCTCCTGGTTTCAAGCGATTCTTATGCCTTAGCTTCCCAAGTAGCTGGGATTACAAGCATGCACCACCACGCTAATTTTTTTTGTATTTCTTTTTTTTTTTTTTTGAGACGGAGTCTCGCTCTGTCGCCCAGGCTGGAGTGCAGTGGCCGGATCTCAGCTCACTGCAATCTCCACCTCGCGGTTTCACGCCATTCTCCTGCCTCAGCCTCCCGAGCAGCTGGGACTACAGGCGCCCGCCACCTCGCCCGGCTAGTTTTTTGTATTTTTTAGAGAGACGGGGTTTCACCGTGTTAGCCAGGATGATCTCGATCTCCTGACCTTGTGATCCACCTGTCTCGGCCTCCCAAAGTGCTGGGATTACAGGCTTGAGCCACCGCGCCCGGCCAATTTTTGTATTTCTAGTAGAGAAAGGGTTTCATCATATTGGCCATGCAGGTTTCGACCTCCTGACCTCATGATCCGCCCGCCTCAGCCTCCCAAAGTGCTGGGATTACAGGTGTGAGCCACCACGCCCTGCCAGATTATTTCTACACAAGGTTGTATGTTGTTACTTTTGAAAAATTGTTAGCTAAGGTGACATTGGGCCACAGTCTCGTATGTCCAGAATCAGCAGGAGCTGAGTCACAGTGACCCCCAGCAGATGAGGCAGGCACTGTCCAGCTGAACCCAGCCCCCACCATGTTCTAATGTCTTCCTCCAGGGCCCCACTAAACCTATTCCCATTGACCAAAAGCATCTGAGATGTGGATCCCTAAGCAGACCTCCATGAAGTTCAGCTTCTTCATCTTTTTTTACATTTTTTCTGAGACAGGGTCTTGCTCTGAGTGCAGTGATGTGATCACAGCTCACTGAAGCCTCGACCTCCTGGGCTCAAGTGATCCTCCCGCCTCAGTCTCACGTTTAGCTGGGACTACAAGCGTGCGCCATCACACTCAGCTTATTTATTTATTTAGCTAGAGACAGGCTCTTCCTGTGTTGCCCAGGCTAGTCTCGAACTCCTGGGCTCAAGCCATCTGCCTGCCTTAACTTCCCAAAGGGCTGGGATTACAGGCGTGAGCCACCGCTCCCAACCTACTTCATCTTAAAAAAAAAAAGAGGATGGCACCTATCTCTCCGCAGTCCTGCAGCGCTATGGGAGGACGGCTGCTAAGGGTTTAGAACAGCGCCCGCTGTAAGTGAGAGCTGCTGTGACTGCTAACAACAGCAACAGTGGAAGCATCCAAGGTAACATTCCTTTGCCTGCTGACACCCCTCTCCCCCGCCACCAGCCCCCAGTCACCCCACAACAACATATCTCAAAATATATCTCAAGTCAAATCCTTGAAACAGACGAGTAAGAGATCTGGAGAGACAACCTGCGGGCAGCCTCCCTAAAATCACACTTTCTTGCAACAGCTACCCCACACCCTGCTGAGTCTCAGAGGCAGCCTCCGTCCTTCAGAAACCAATCAGAAATGGCTAGAGCCGTGTTCTGAAATCAGACCTTAATTAAATATGTGGTTCACATACAAAACCCTAATCCTCCCAGTTTCCTCGAGAGCTCACAAAGCTGCACACAGTGGGCACAGCTCACACAGGGGCCCGGCCTCGCCTGCAACACTATCTCCTGTGTAGTTTTTGAAACTTCAGACTCCCTGACCCCTGGGGCTGGACTCTCAGTTTTATAAAGCATTCTAGGCACTGGTCATTGCGACAGGAACAGATTTTAGGACTCACTACTGCAGATTAGGTGGGGAGAAAGCCTCTTAAACTGGGAAATGCCTGTCTCCCTCTGAGAGGCAGCAGTGGCTCCTAAAAGAGGCTCTTTATGTTTATGTCTTCGCATTGCCACTAGGTCAGCATAGAGCTGTGGGCTTTTTCTTTGAGCCTCAGTTTCTTTTTTACTTTTTTTTTTTTTTCAGACCGGGTCTTACTCCGTGACCCAGGCTGGAATGCAGTGGCACCATCTCGGCTCACTGCAACCTCCATCTCCCAAGTTCAAGCGATTCTCCTGCCTCGGCCTCCCAAGTAGCTGGGATTACAGGTGCCCACCACCATCTCTGGCTAATTTTTGTATTTTTAGTATAGACAGGGTTTCACCATGTTAGCAGGCTGGTCTCAAACTCCTGACCTCAGGTGATCCGCCCACCCCAGCCTCCCAAAGTGCTGGAATTATAGGCGTGAGCCACCGTGCCCAGCTTGAGCCTCAGTTTCTGATTCCACAATAATTCATCTATTCACTCATGTATTCACTCGATTGAATTGTTGAGGCTTCAATTGCCAACTACATGCCCTTGACCTCCAGGACAGACTGGGTCTCTGAACTCTAAACCGTCATGCATAACTGTCCCTTAAACATCTTTACTGAGGCTGAGCAGGGGTTCTCCAGCAGAGATGGAAAAGATGGGGTGCAGGCAGAGGAGATGACACAGCTCAGCTTCCAAGCTTGAGAAAGCAGAGGCTGCTTGGAGAACAAGTTGCTGCACACGATGAAGAGGAGTTGGGACTGCGTGGCTGGGCAAGGACTTTGGGTGCCACGACAAAGGGTTGAGATTTATCCCGCAGGAAACTGGAAGTCAGTGAATACTGCTATGGCCGTCGTCCAGTGGAGGAGATGGGAAGGAGGGATGATGAGAGACATTGAGGAGGGTGAGTTGGCAGAACGCTGTGTTTGTGTGTGGTTACAACCCCAACTCCATGCATGGAGCAGGACGGGTAGTGAGGCTGGAACACTGGACCAGAACCGCTTGATGGAGGGCCTTGGACTCAGAGGCTTGCTTCTCTCAAGGAGAAATCATTCCAACCCTTGCTTCCTGGCTATCCCTCCTGCTGGTGGCACCAATTGTCGTGACCATTTCTTCTAGTATATTTGTCCCTAGAGGCTAGAGAAGGATCAAGAGATGATCCATTTCCAAGATCAAGTCCAAACCCCTTGGTAACAAAGGCTGGCAGAGGGAAAAGTGAGCAGAGCAGCACCGGGCTTCCAGCCTCCCCGTGCCACGTCCTCTCAGCTCCTCCACCACACAAGGCTTTGGTCTGATCAGACCCAAGGGAAAGAGACAAGGGCACTCCGAGGTTTTCATCTTCCTACCCAAGTGAGCCTGAAAGACCACAGAGACATAGACACAGAAAGCCTGCCTTTCTCCTGCCAGCCGAGAAGCAGGAAGCCACAGACAGGACCATCCCCTCGGCACCTCCCACCTCCCTTCTCCCTGCACAGCAGAGAGGAAAGCAAAGCTGGTTCCGTGGGTGTGAACAGGAAGCGCAAGAAGCCCCAGCTCTGGCTGTTCCCAGCACAGGGCCAGACCAGGCAGGGTTCCCCAGGCAGGGCAGAGGAGGCAGCGGCGAGTGGGGTGTCGAGGACAGAGACTCAGCCTCCAGTCAACACAGGGAAAGAGCCAGAGTCCTTCTCCTGCTGTGAAAAGAAAGGATTCTTGGCTTCTTAGGGCTTCATGTCATGGATGTCTTTTTTTTGTTTTGTTTTGTTTTGTTTTGTTTTGTTTTGTTTTGTTTTGTTTTGTTTTGTTTTGAGACGGAGTCTCGCTCTGTCGCCCAAGCTGGAGAGCAGTGGCCGGATCTCAGCTCACTGCAAGCTCCGCCTCCCGGGTTCACGCCATTCTCCTGCCTCAGCCTCCCGAGTAGCTGGGACTACAGGCGCCCGCCACCTCGCCCGGCTAGTTTTTTGTATTTTTAGTAGAGACAGGGTTTCACCGTGTTAGCTAGGTTGGTCTCGATCTCCTGACCTCGCGATCCACCCGTCTCGGCCTCACAAAGTGCTGGGATTACAGGCTTGAGGCACCGTGCCCGGCCATGGATGTCTTAACATACAGTTTTCACATTCTGCCAGTGAACTGGTCAGAACCCTTCTCCAATAGGGGCCAGGATGTAGGCTTGGAGTGGAAGACAAGGACGTGCTGTGTGCTGATCCAGGTGGGTGAGAGATGGAAAGCCCTCAGGGCAGGGTCTCTCTCCTACTCACCACCTGGCCAATTGCTTGGCAACATCTTGCTTTTAAAATTTTATTTATTTATTTATTTATTTTTATAGAAACGTGGTCTCACTATGTTGATCAGGCTGGTCTCAAACTCCCAGCCTCAAGCAATCCTCCTGCCTTGGCCTCCCAAAGTGCTGGGATTACAGGCATGCACCACCATGCCCAGCCAACACCTTGCTTCTTGCCACCTGACTTGCTGCACAGCTTCTTTTTTTTTTGAGACGGAGTCTCGCTCTGTCGCCCAGGCTGGAGTGCAGTGGCCAGATCTCAGCTCACGGCAAGCTCCGCCTCCCGGGTTTACGCCATTCTCCTGCCTCAGCCTCCCGAGTAGCTGTGACTACAGGCGCCAGCCACCTCACCCGGCTAGCTTTTTTTTGTATTTTTTAGTAGAGACAGGGTTTCACCGTGTTAGCCAGGATGGTCTCGAACTCCTGACCTCGTGATCCGCCCGTCTCGGCCTCCCAAAGTGCTGGGATTACAGGCTTGAGCCACCGCGCCCAGCCTGCTGCACAGCTTCTTACAGATACCCACAAACAGCTCAGTCCCTACCCGCAAAGCCCACACCACTCCCTCAACTCACTGCTGCAGAAGCCTCCTCCTTGTGTGCCTCCCTGAGCCCTGCCCCTCCACTTCACCTTAATGAAATCCAGCTGTCCCTCTGTGACCCCACACCCCACTGCTGAACACCAGGCCACACCCTTCCACTTCCCCCAAGGCAGACTGGGGTCATCTCACTCTGGGCGCTCCAGCTTCACTAGTAGAGCAGCACCGTATACCAGATACAGATGCAAGCCACAAGTGCAAACACATGTATCATTTAAATTGTTCTAATAGCCACGTTAAAAAGTGACTCAACAGTGAGAAGATGCCATGGTTTGGATGTGGTTTGTTCCTACCAAAACTCATGTTGAAATGTAATTGCCAATATAATGGCGTTGACAGGTGGGGGACCTTTCAGGGGTGTTTGGATCATGAGGGATCTGCCTTCATGACAGGATATTCAAGCAGAGTCCCACAGAAGCGAGTTCTCACTCTCTTGGGTCTGGATCAGTTACCTTTAGAGTTGGGTTGTCAGCAAGCAAGGTCACGCCTCATGGTTTCCCCCTTTCCCCCATGCACCTGGTCCGCCTTCCATTTCTCTGCCATGTTTTGATGCAGCACAAAGCCCTCACCAGAAGCTGCCAGATGCAGCTGTCCAATCTTGAACTTCCCAGCCTGCAGAACCATGAGCTAAATAAACCGCTTTTCTTTAAAAAGTATCGAGTCTCAGATAGTAAAACAACAGAAAGTGAACTAAGACAAAGTGAAAAAAGTAAAATAAAAAATAAAAATAAAAAACTAGGGGGTGAAGTTAATTTTAGTAATATATTTTACTTATTCTGAGATATCCAAAATATAATAAACAAAAAGTTATTGGGAGGCCAGGCGTGGTGGCTCAAGCCTGTAATCCCAGCACTTTGGGAGGCCGAGACGGGCGGATCACGAGGTCAGGAGATCGAGACCATCCTGGCTAACACTGTGAAACCCCGTCTCTACTAAAAAATACAAAAAACTAGCCGGGCGAGGTGGCGTGCGCCTGTAGTCCCAGCTACTCAGGAGGCTGAGGCAGGAGAATGGCGTAAACCCGGGAGGCGGAGCTTGCAGTGAGCTGAGATCCGGCCACTGCACTCCAGCCCGGGCAACAGAGCAAGACTCCGTCTCAAAAAAAAAAAAAAAAGTTATTGGGATATTTTGCTTTTTTCTTTTTCTTTTTTTTTTTTTTTTTAAGACAGAGTCTTGCTCAGTCACCCAGTCTGGAGTGCAGTGGTGCGATCTCAGCTCACTGCAAGCTCCGCCTCCCGGGTTCCCGCCATTCTCCTGCCTCAGCCTCCCGAGTAGCTGGGACTACAGGTGCCCGCCGCCACGCCCGGCTAATTTTTTGCTCTTTTAGTAGAGATGGGGTTTCACTGTGTTAGCCAGGATGGTCTCGATCTCCTGACCTCGTGATCCGCCCGCCTCGGCCTCCCAGAGTGCTGGGATTACAGGCGTGAGCCACCGCGCCCGGCGATAGTTTGCTTTTTATACTGTCTTCAAAATCTAGTGTGTATTTTACAGCTAAGCATTTTTTTTTTTTTTTTTTTTTTTTTTTTTTTTTTTGAGACAGTCTCGCTCTGCCGCCCAAGCTGGAGGTGCAGGGGCACAATCTCGGCTCACTGCAATCTCCACCTCCCGGGTTCACACCATTCTCCTGCCTCAGCCTCCCCAACAGGTGGGACTACAGGCACCCACCACCACACCCGGCTAATTTTTTGTATTTTTTTTAGTAGAGACGGGGTTTCACCTTGTTAGCCAGAATGGTCTCGATCTCCTGTCCCTGTGATCCACCCACCTTGGCCTCCCAAAGTGCTGGGATTACAAGAGTGAGTCATCGCGCCCGCCCACACCTAAGCATATTTTAATCCAGTACAGCCACATTCCTTTCTCTCTTCCTCCCTCCCTTCCCTCCTCCCTCCCTTCCCTCCTCCCTCCCTTCCCTCCTTCCTCCCTTCCCTTTCTTCCTTTCTCCCTTTCTCCCTTTCTCCCTCCCTCCCTCTCTCTTTCTTCCTTTCTTTTTCTTTCTTTCGTTTCTTTTTCTTTCGTTTTCTTCCTTTCTTCTTTCTTATGTTCTTTCCTTCTTTCTTTCTCTTCTTTCTTTCTTTCTCTTTTTCTTTTCTCTGTTTCTCCTTCTCCTCCTCCTCCTCCTCCTCCTCCTCCTCCTCCTCCTCCTCCTCCCTCTCTCTCTGTCTCTCTTTTTCTTTCTTTCCCTGTCACCCAGGTTTGGGATGCAGTGTTGAAATCATAGTTCACTGTAACTTGAAACTCCTGGGTTCAAGCAGTCCTCCCACGTTAACCTCCAAAAGTGCTGAGATTACAGGTGTGAGCCATCGTGAGTGTCCCTGGCCACATTTCAAGTACTCAGTAGCTGCAGGTAGCCAGTGGCTACTATGATGAACAGGACAGATCTAGACCAGGGCTTGGCAAACTATTGCCCATAGCCCAAATTTTGCTTACTGCTTGATTTTATACGATCCCTGAACAAAGAATGGTTTTTACATTTTTAATTCATTGAAAAAAAAATCAGGCTGAGTGCAGTAACTCATGCCTGTAGTCCCAGCACTTTGGGAGGCCAAGGCAGGCAGATCACTTGAGATCAGGAGTTCAAGACCAGCCTGGCCAATATGGTGAAACCCCATCTCTACTAAAAATACAAAAAAATTTAGCCGAGTGTGGTGGCACGTGCCTGTAATTCCAGCTACTTGCGAGGCTGGGGCAGGAGAATCGCTTGAACCTGGGAGGCAGAGGTTGCAGTGAGCTGAGATCACAGCCTGGGCAACAGAGCTAGACTCTATCTCAAAAATAAAGAAATAAATAATCAAAATAATAATATTTCATAACACATAAAAATTGTATGAAACTCCACTTTCAGCATCCATAAATTAACTTTTACATTCTGTCAATAACAATCCCCCCAAATTATGGAAGTTTATTTCTTGTTATGTACTTACCTACTTAATACCCTCGATTTTGCCTGTTGGCCCAAAGCATAAAATATTTATTCTATCCAGGCATGGTGGCTCATTTCTGTAATCCCAGCAGTTTGGGAGGCCAAAGCAGGTGGATCACTTGAGGTCAGGAGTTCGAGACCAACCTGGCTAACATGATGAAACCCCATCTCTACAAAAAATTCAAAAAATTACCCAGGCATAGTGGCACATGCCTGTAATCTCAGCTACTCGGGAGGCTGAAGCACAAGAATTGCTTGAGCCTGGGATGTGGAGGTTACAGTAAGCCAAGATAGCATCATTGCACTCCAGCCTGGGCAACAAGAGTGAAACTCTGTCTCAAAAATAAAATAAATTATTTTAAAAATAAATAAATAAAATAGAAATCATAAGACACAAAACAGACTTCTTTTTTTTTTTTTTTTTTTTTTTTTTGTTTCACTCTTGTTGCCCAGGCTGGAGTACAATGGCATGATCTCGGCTCATTGCAACCTCTGGCTCCCGGGTTCAAGTGATTCTCCTGCCTCAGCCTCCTGCGTAGCTGGGACTACAGGTGCCCACCACCACATCCAGCTAATTTTTTTGTATTTCTAGTAGAGACGGGGTTTCACTATGTTGGCCAGGCTGGTCTCAAACTCTTGACCTCTTGATCTCAGGTGATCCACCCACCTCAGCCTCCCAAAGTTCTGAGATTACAGGCGTGAGCCACCGTGCCCGGCTCAAAACAGACTTTTTATAGCAATAAGATGCCAAATTTCTACCCGACTCTGGTACAACATCACATAACAGATAGCAGACCCTGAAGGAAATCAAAATATTTTACCCCAAAATATATTTATTTGACAATATTTTGAAATGGTCCTGCAAAGCTGTCTCCTATGGGGGAAATTTGCATCTCTAGAGAATTTCCATTAATGTAGCCAGGACTTTCTCAGATTTAGGAGACATTCAGCGAGAGTCTGAAACCTTTGAAGGTCTGAAAAGAGACATTCACTGTCTATTCTCAGGGTTGCTACATGGAGGCCATCTACATAACAGGAACCTCAGCTTCCACACCCCCTTTATCTTAACCATTTCTTCCCGCTGACTTCAACTCTTTTTTTTTTTTTTTTTTTGAGACGGAATCTTGCTCTGATGCCCAGGCTGGAGTGCAGTGCACCCTCCACCTCCCCGGTTTCAAACAATTCTCCTGCCTTAGCCTCCAGAGTAGCTGAGACTACAGATGCCTGCCACCACACCCAGTTAATTTTTGTAGTTTTAGTAGAGACGGGGTTTCACCATATTGGCCAGGCCAAACTCCTGACCTCGTGATCTGCCTTCCACGGCCTCCCAAACTGCTGGGATTACAGGCGTGAGCCCCCATGCCTGGCTTGACTTCAACTCTTTATTTTATTTTATCTTATTATTATTATTTTTTTTGGAGATGGAATTTCATTCTTGTCGCCTAGGCTGGAGTGCAATGGTGCGATCTTGGCTCACTGCAACCTCTGCCTCCCAGGTTCAGGCGATTCTCCTGCCTCAGCCTCCAGAGTAGCTAGGACTACAGATGCCCACCACCATGCCCGGCTAATTTTTGTATTTTTAGTAGAGATGGGGTTTCACCATATTGGCCAGTCTGGTCTCGAACTCCTGACATCAAGTGATCCATCCACAATGGCCTCCCAAAGTGCTGGGATTACAGGTGTAAGCTACTGCACCTGGCCTATTTTATTTTACTTTATTTTTGAGACAGGGTCTCATTCTGTCCCCCAAGTTGGAATGCAGCACTACAGTCATGGCTCACCATAGGCTCCACGTCCCAGGATGAAGTAACCCTCCCGCCTCAGCCTCCCGAGTAGCTGGGACTACGAGTACGTATCACTATGCTCAATTAATTTAAAATTTTTTTTTTTTTTTTTTTTTTTTTTTTTTTTTTTTTTGAGACGGAGTCTCGCTCTGTCGCCCAAGCTGGAGTGCAGTGGCCGGATCTCAGCTCACTGCAAGCTCCGCCTCCCGGGTTCACCCCATTCTCCTGCCTCAGCCTCCCGAGCAGCTGGGACTACAGGCGCCCGCCACCTCGCCCGGCTAGTTTTTTGTACTTTTTAGTAGAGACGGGGTTTCACCGTGTTAGCCAGGATGGTCTCGATCTCCTGACCTTGTGATCCGCCCGTCTCGGCCTCCCAAAGTGCTGGGATTACAGGCTTGAGCCACCGCGCCCGGCCTTTAAAATTTTTTTGTAGACACCGGTCTCACTGTGGTACCCAGGCTTGTCTAAAACTCCTGGGATCAAGCCATCCTCCTCAGCCTCTCAAAGTGCTGGGATTACAGACGTGAGTCATTGTACCCAGCCACTTCAACTCTTTAGACACAGCTTAACTTTTTCAACCAATTGCCAATCAGAAAATCTTTGAATCACCTATGACCTGTAAAGTCCCTGGAGTTGTCCTGCCCTTAGAGGCCGAACCGATGTGCACCTTCCATGTATTGATTGATGTATTTGCTTGTAACCTCTGTCTCCCTAAAACGTATAAAGCCAAACTGTAACCCAACCATCTCAGGCACACTTTCTAAGGATCTCTTGAGACTGTACCCCAGGCCATGGTCACTCACATCAGCTGAGAATAAACTTCTTTAAATATTTTACAGAGTTTTGTTGGTTTTGTTAACACAGACCATTCACCTGGCCCCTTAACTCCAATGGAAACTCCAGATTTGCCTTTGGAATCAGGAGGCTGAACTTTCTGACTTCCCAACTCTGGGATTTAGAACAAGTCACTTTCCCTATTGAAACCTCTGTTTTCTTCATCTGGGAATGGGGCAGGCACTCATGTAGGTTTGAGGAAGCCACCAGGGCTGGTTGCTCTTCACTTGTGTCCAGCATTCTATCCACCTCCCTGGCATGGCACCACCTCCCCCTGCAGCACTGGCCCATCTAGGGTTCCTCACACCTACGTATCTGGCCCTGATGCTCCTCACCAATCTCTACCCCCATGTAACAAAGGTGGAGCCCCGCATGGTGGTGACTCCTACATTACTCTGGCAGCACAGACCTCCATCTGCCTGGAACAGCCTCCCACCTTCCTCATCGAGTCCTGTTTTCTTGCAGGAAGACACCCACACGCCCCAGCCATCCCATCCCCGAGGACTGGCCAAGCAGTTCCAGCACTCCTCTCGGGTGGTCTTGGTGTGTGCCCTTCTCCAGTTCCCCCCGGTCTGGGCCTGGGTCAGCCCTTTACACACACAGAGTTCCCAAAACGTAGCTTCCAGATGGCCTGGTGAGGCTAGGCTGCAGGCCAAATTTCCAGGACCGTGCCCCGCTTCTCCACTCCATCCCCCAAGGACAAAAGCCTCCTCAATTCCAATATCCTAATCCTGCGGCCCCGTCTCCACAGATCCTCCCGGCAGAGAATCTCTGCCCATCCTGCCCAGGCCCTCTGCTTGCTTCTGCCTTCCCAGACCAGCTGCAGTCATCACTCCACCCAGCCATGGTCATTTTCACCATATTGGCCAGGCTGGTCTCGAACTCCTGACCTCGTGATCCGCCCACCTCAGCCTCCCAAAGCACTGGGATTACAGGCGTGAGCCACCGTGCCTGGCTTGACTTCAACTCTTTATTTTATTATTTTTTTGGAGAATTATTTCTTGTCGCCCAGGCTGGAGTGCAATGGTACACTCTTGGCTCACTGCAACCTCTGCCTCCTGGGTTCAAGCAATTCTCCATTTCAGCCTCCCGAAAAGCTGGGATTACAGGTGTGTGCCATGTGTGCCACCACACCTAGCTAAATTTTATATTATTAGTAGAGATGGGGTTTCACCATGTTGGCCAGGTTGGTCTCAAACTCCTGACCTCAAGTTATCCACCCACCTCAGCCTCCCAAAGTGCTGGGATTATAAGTGTAAGCCAGCGAGCCTGGCCTATTTTATTTTATTATTTTATTTTTGTGCCTGGTTGCAAATTTACATTGGACTGGTTAGGCTCAAGCACCTGGCACACACATTTTCCTTTGTCAGGTCCTGCACATAAACCTTTGCTCCTGGGGAAGTGGTCCTTCTAAAACGGACCTTGGTTTTGGCTGCCAGATGAGAATTGCTTCCAGCAATGAAGAATGCTGTCCAAGGAGTTCAAGACCACCCTGAGCAACACAGTGAAAACGTGTCTCTAAAAAAAATTTTTTTAGGCCAGAGGCGGTGGCTCACGCCTGTAATCCTAGCACTTTGGGAGGCCAAGGCAGGCGGATCACCTGAGGTCAGGAGTTCGAGACCAGCCTGGCCAACATGGTGAAACCCTGTCTCTACTAAAAATACAAAAATTAGCCGGGCGTGGTGGCAGGCGCCTGTAATCCCAGCTACTTGGGAGGCTGAGGCAGGAGAATTGCTTCAACCCAGGAGGTGGAGGTTGCAGTGAGCCGAGATCACGCCACCGCACTTCAGCCTGGGCAACAGAGCCAGACTCCGGCTAAAAAAAAATTACAAAAATTACCGGGTGTGGTGGCGAGCGCCTATAATCCAGCTACTCAGGAGGCTGAGGCAGGAGAATCGCTTAAACCCGGGAGGCGGAGCTTGCAGTGAGCCGAGATCGCGCCACTGTGCTCCACCCTGCGCGACAGAGCGAGACTCTGTCTCCAAAAAAATAGAGAGAGAGAGTGGGGGAGGGGTGCGGAGGATGGAGGCGGCAGTGTCGGCTGCAACGGTTGGGCTGCGCGTGAGAAGCTGGCGGTGCACGGGTAAGGCTGGCGGCGGCCGGGCCATGGCGGGAGACCTCCTCCTCCGGGCTCCCTGAAGTCCCGGGAGCAGCGACCCATGGGATCGTCGAGCAGCCGGGTACTGCGCCAGCCGAGGCGAGCCCTTGCCCAGCAGAAGCAGGGTGCCAGGGCGGGGGGCTCGGCCGGGAGGCCGGACCCTGGAGACCCTGCGGCGGGCTACGGCGGCTTCTGTTACTGCCCGGGCAGTCACAAGAGCAGCGGGGCCTTCCGCTACTGTCGCCCTGACTCGGAGAGAGACGAGGATGAGGAGGAGAGGGACGAGCAGCAGCCGCTCCTCCACATCCCTGCAAGAAAAAAATTCAGGAGTACATCCAAATATATTTATCAAACATTATTTTTGAATGGTGAAAACAGTGACATTAAGATTTGTGCTCTAGGAGAAGAATGGCGATTACACAAAATATATTTATGTCAATCTGGCTACTTTTCTAGTATGTTCAGTGGTTCTTGGAAAGAATCCAGCATGAATATTATTGAACTGGAGATTCCTGACCAGAACATTGATGTAGAAGCGCTGCAGGTTGCGTTTGGTTCACTGTATCGAGATGACGTGTTGATAAAGCCCAGTCGAGTTGTTGCCATTTTGGCAGCAGCTTGTATGCTGCAGTTGGATGGTTTAATACAGCAGTGTGGTGAGACGATGAAGGAGACAATTACTGTGAAAACTGTGTGTGGCTATTACACATCAGTAGGGACCTATGGATTAGATTCCGTAAAGAAAAAGTGCCTTGAATGGCTTCTAAACAATTTGATGACTCACCAGAGTGTTAAACTTTTTAAAGAACTCAGTATAAATGTCATGAAACAGCTCATTGGTTCATCTAACTTATTTGTGATGCAAGTGGAGATGGATGTATACACCGCTCTAAAAAGGTGGATGTTTCTTCAACTTGTGCCTTCTTGGAATGGATCTTTAAAACAGCTTTTGACAGAAACAGATGTCTGGTTTTCCAAACAGAGAAAAGATTTTGAAGGTATGACCTTTCTTGAAACGGAACAAGGAAAACCATTTGTGTCAGTATTCAGACATTTAAGGTTACAATATATTATCAGTGACCTGGCTTCTGCAAGAATTATTGAACAAGATGCTATAGTACCTTCAGAATGGCTGTCTTCTGTGTATAAACAGCAGTGGTTTGCTATGCTGTGGGCCGAACAAGACAGTGAGGTAGGGCCTCAAGAAATCGATAAAGAAGAACTAGAGGGAAATAGCATGAGGTGTGGTAGAAAGCTTGCCAAAGACGGTGAATACTGCTGGTGTTGGACGGGTTTTAACTTCGGCTTTGACCTACTTGTAACTTACACCAATCGATGCATCATTTTCAAACGCAATACACTGAATCAGCCATGTAGCGGGTCTGTCAGTTTACAGCCTCAAAGGAGCGTAGCATTTAGATTACGTTTGGCTTCTTTTGATAGTAGTGGAAAACTAATATGTAGTAGAACAACTGGCTGTCAAATACTTATACTTAAAAAGGATCAGGAACAAGTGGTGATGAATTTGGACAGCAGGTTTCTGACCTTCCCTTTATATATCTGCTGTAACTTCTTGTATATATCGCCAGAGAAAAGAATTGAAAATAATCGTCACCCAGAAAATCCAGAAAACTGAAGATCTCATCGGTTGGGAACAGTAGCACTTTGAAAACTTTTAAGGCCAGCTTTAATTTAATGGCCCTACTGATATTCACATCTAAGGTGACTAACGATGGTAAAGGCCTTATGAACTGTACAGACAATACAGAAGATTATTCTTATCCTCATTGCATTTCTCTGCACATATGAACAAAACATTTTAAAGCCAAGAAAATATCTGTCGAACCATTTCTGTTAGTACAATGTCAACTCATGCTTTTAATTTAGCATCAGCAGAAAATTACTATAGGTAAATCTCACATTTATCTGCAACAAAATATAGATTTAATTTTTAGCTTAAACTTTGTTTCTACCTTATGTTAGTGGACCTCAGTTATCCATCAGTAAATTTATTTGTATTTGGCTAAAATAATCTAAAAGAATAATTTGGATGGCCAATTAGAAATGCTGTTTTGAGTGGGTGCATTTAAAGCTTTCTTTTAATATTTTAAACCGGCTTATTATGATTCCTCCTTTTAGTCTGATATCTTTCCAGTTCATACTTGTTTTTAATCATTAAATGCTTTCTTCCTGGTTTTGGAGACTAAGCTGAGAAACTTTTTTTAAACTTAAGCATTGTCATGCTATTTTTTTAAATTTGGCCTTCCTAGGATTTTAAGAAAAATGAAAGTTAGCTTCACACCTTCAAATGATCTTGAATGAGTGAAAAATCAGTTTGATTCCAAGGATATTTCTTGCCTTACATGGTCTTTTCTTTGACAGTCTGTACACCTTTATTATTAGTTTTTGAATTATTTATGTACCAGATATTATACTTTTAAACATTAATATTCTCTGATCTTTAGAATTATTTATGTTCAAATTTTAGTTGGGAGTTTTGTTTCCTACTTAAGCTCAGGACTTTATACCCTTTGAGTTGAGTGCCTTTGAGTGACACATGCTAACAGAAATGTCATAGTAAATATAAATAAGGTCAGAGGATCTAATATAGAAGCTGATGAAGCATTCATGTAAAAATGGAACTCATTTTTGTCAAAATTGAGATGTATACTTGTCATGATTTAGATGTGTTGACCTTTTGTGTTTATTGCTGTTTTGAATATACCATGTTCATTTTCATATGCTGTTTTGAATATAGCCATGTTGTTATTGCTGTTTTGAATATAGCCATGTTCAGTTAGAGTAAGTACTTCTGTGGTTAATGTATATTTTTATTGTGGCTTTTAAAATGGGAATAATTTGCATGTATCTGTGCAAATAATAAATGCACATTTGGAAAAAGAATAAGTAAGCTCTTATATAAAATGGACCAAAAAAAACCCCTTAATTGAAACCAACATTTTTTTTCTTTCTAGTTAGAATTTTTTCCAACTCCTTTTAACTTTTGGAATTTACTAATAATTTTTTTCTTTCTTAATGATATGTCCATAGGTTCATAAATTGCTTTTTCTTTTAAAATTCATCCACTTGGTTTAACTTAAAGGAACTTTTTAAATACCTCACCCTTGACCCCCAGAGCTGGAATTTAAATGTTTCTAATACAGTGATTTGGCTGTTATCAAGAGGTTACATTTCAGCTGGGTGTCAGCCGGGCATGGTGGCTCACACATGTAAGCCCAGCACTTTGGGAGGCTGAGGCAGGTGGATCATTTGAGGTCAGGAGTTAAAGACCAGCTATGACCAACATGGTGAAACCCCATCTCTACTAAAAATACAAAATAAAAATAAGCTGGGCATGGTGGCATATGCCTATGATCTCAACTACTCAGGAGGCTGAGGCAGGAGAATCACTTGAACCCGGGAGGCAGAGGTTGCAGTGAGCGGAGATCGCACCATTGCACTCCAGCCTGGATGACAGAGAGAGACTCCCTCTCAAAAAAAAAAAAAAAAAAAAAAAAGAGGTTACATTACTTCTTTTCATATTTGACTAGATTAGGCCTCTTTCACGGGAAGCTGTTGTTTTCTTTCCGTCTCATTACTGTATAAAAGATTCCTGACCCTTTTTGTATTGAAAAATATAGAAATACCAAACTTCAATTATTTGGATAATTAACTTTTTGAAAATCTTGGAAGGAAAGATAGTGTTTGAGTATATTAATGAATAAAGTTAACTGTTTCATTACACTTATATAAGTTAACTGGCCAAATTGGAATTCTATGTGGTTTCATCCACTGCTTCTGTCCTGGCCAAGTTGCTTATGTCATCCATAGACAGGATAATTATTTCTTCAATCACAAGTAGGTTAATGTTCTTAGTTGAGAAGTTGATCATTGTCAGTTAGTAATTCACATGGGTAGTAAAGATGTGCTTTTGTTTTCTTACCAAATACTTTTAAGTGTTTGTGTAGTATGTTCTTTTCAATTGAAATATTTTCAATAGGCTGGGCGCAGTGGCTCACGCCTGTAATCCCAGCACTTTGGGAGGCCAAGGCAGGCAGATCAGGAGATTGAGACCATCCTGGCTAACACAGTGAAACCCCATCTCTACTAAAAATACAAAAAAATCAGCCAGGCGTAGTGGCGGGCGCCTGTAGTCCCAGCTACTCGGGAGGCTGAGGCAGGAGAATGGCGTGAACCTGGGAGGTGGAGCTTGCAGTGAGCCGAGATCACACCACTGCACTCCCGCCTGGGCAACAGAGTGAGACTCTGTCTCAAACGAACAAACAAACAAAGGAATATTTTCAATAAAGTGTTAACAGTGTAAGTTAAACTATTGTATAAACTATGGTTTATGGAAAAAAATTTTTTTTTTTTTTTTTGAGACGGAGTTTCACTCTGTCGCCCAGTCTGGAGTGCAGTGGCCGGATCTCAGCTCACTGCAAGCTCCGCCTCCTGGGTTTACGCCATTCTCCTGCCTCAGCCTCCGGAGTAGCTGGGACTACAGGCGCCCGCCACCTCGCCCGGCTAATTTTTTGTATTTTTTTTAGTAGAGACGGGGTTTCACCGTGTTAGCCAGGATGGTCTCGATCTCCTGACCTTGTGATCCGCCCGTCTCGGCCTCCCAAAGTGCTGGGATTACAGGCTTGAGCCACCACGCCCGGCCAAAAAATTATTATTATTATTATTTTTTTTTTTTTGAGACGGAGTCTCGCTGTGTCGCCCAGGCTGGAGTGCTGTGGCCGGATCTCAGCTCACTGCAAGCTCCGCCTCCCGGGTTCCCGCCATTCTCCCGCCTCAGCCTCCGAGTAGCTGGGACTACAGGCGCCCGCCACCTCGCCCGGCTAGTTTTTTGTATTTTTAGTAGAGACGGGGTTTCACCGTGTTAGCCAGGAGGGTCTCGATCTCCTGACCTCGTGATCCACCCGTCTCGGCCTCCCAAAGTGCTGGGATTACAGGCTTGAGCCACCGCGCCCGGCCCAAAAAATTTTTTTAGAAAATTACCTGGGCATGGTGGCACATACTTGCAGTCCCAGCTACTCTGGAGGGGAATCACTTGAGCCCAGGAGTTTGAAGCTGCAGTGATCTGTGATTGCACCACTACATTCCAGCCTGGGTGACAGAGGGAGACCCTGTCTTTAAAAAACAATTGTTTTTAAAAGAATGCTATTCAAGAAATGGGTTTCCAACAGGCACTCCTGGCCCCAATTAATGTTTCTCCATTTTGCCAAAAAAGTGAAAACTGGCCTCTCATGAGTGGGACCAGTGCTACGCTGACCTAAGTGTTGTGGGTGCAGCTGGCTGTGGCTGTGGCTGGAGTCATAGGCAGTACAGGAATTTACTGAGACCGTCATAGGTAAAGAATGGCAATTTTTTTTTTTTTTTGTAGATATGGTGGTGTTTCTGAGGCTGGTCTTGAACTCCTGGGCTCAAGTGATCCTCCCACCTTCACTTCCTAAAGTGTTGGGATAACAGGCATGGGCTACTGCGCTCAGCCTAGACATTGTACATTAATGGAATCATATAATATGTGGCCTTTTATGTCTGACTTCTTTCACGTCGCATAATGCTTTCAAGGTCAGCTACACTGCAGCACGTATTAGTGTCTCTTTCCTCTTCATTACCAAGGAATTTTCTATATACATATTTTTTTTTGCTGGTTCCCCCTCAGAAGATGATCCTTTTTTTTTTTTTTTTTTTTTTTTAGTTTAAGTGTAGACGTTTAGGCCAGCGTAGTGACTCACACCTATAAACCCAGCACTTTGCACTTTGACAGACTGAGGTGGGTAGATCATATGAGGTCAGGAGTTCGAGACCAGCCTGACCAACATGGTGAAACCCTGTCTCTACTAAAACTACAAAAAATTAGCCGGGTGTGGTCTTGGGCACCTGTAATCCCAGCTGCTTGGGAGCCTGAGGCTGGAGAATTGCTTGAACCCGGGAAGCAGAAGTTGCAGTGAGCTGAAATTGTGCCATTGCACTCCAGCCTGGGTGACAGAGCGAGACTCCGTCTCAAAAAAAAAAAAGAGAAAGAGAAAAAAGAGTGGAGGTTTAACAGGCAAAAGAAAGAGAAAGGAGAATAGCTCTCTCCTGCAGAGACACAGGGGCCCTGAGTGGCTCTTATGGTGAGGTGGTGAAATGCACCGGGTTTCACAGACAGCTTGAGGAGGTGGTGTCTGATTTACATAAGGCCCAAAGATTGGTTGGGCCAGGTGTGACGTTTATTGTCCACCCCACTGTAATCTTTTATTATGCAAACGAGCTTCCTACCTGGAGCGCACCTTTTCCCGTTCCCACAGCTGCCAGCATTCCCCCAGAGGATGAACCTTGAAATATGTTGGAACACACTGTAGTGCTTGGTCCTGGGTCTTCTGCCTTCTCTGTCTACATTCCGCCCCTAGGTGAGCTCATCCAGTTTCCTGGCATGAAATACCACCTTTATGCAAATGATTCAAATCTCTCCAATCTGGCCTTTTCTCCTGAGCTCCACAAATGGTCTTCCTCTCCACTTCCTGATACATTGTACTTAAAACCCTAGGAATCTCCAGAGACAAATGAGTGTCTTTTGTATGCTAATGAGATGACTGCTGGCTGGCGGACCCCTAGGTGGCTTCGGGTCACTGGAAAGACCAAGGCACCTTTTGAAGACTGGGATTTTCAGCTCCACGCCCCACCCCCAATCCCCCGCCCCGTCCCGCCCCCAACCTCCCAGGAAGGGAGAGGGGCTGACGGTTAAATCACTGGCCAGTGATTTAATCAATCATGCCTCCATTAAAACAAACAAACAAACACGGGATTCAGGGGGCTCCCAGATGGCTGAACACGTGGAGGTTACTGGAGCGTGGTGCACTCTTTTCTCCATACCTCACTCTATGCATCTCTTCTGTCTGGCCTGTGTGATATCCTTTATAGTAAATGGGTAAATGTGTTTCCCTGAGTTCTGGGAGCTTCTCTAGCAAATTAATAAAATCTAAGGAGGGGTCATGGGAACCCCAATGTATAGCCAGTTGGTCAGAAGTTCCAAAGGTCTGGGCCGGGCGCGGTGGCTCAAGCCTGTAATCCCAGCACTTTGGGAGGCCGAGACGGGCGGATCACGAGGTCAGGAGATCGAGACCATCCTGACTAACACAGTGAAACCCCGTCTCTACTAAAAATACAAAAAAAAACTAGCCGGGCGAGGTGGCGGGCGCCTGTAGTCCCAGCTACTCGGGAGGCTGAGGCGGGAGAATGGCGCAAACCCGGGAGGCGGAGCTTGCAGTGAGCTGAGATCTGGCCACTGCACTCCAGTCCGGGCGACAGAGCGAGACTTCGCCTCAAAAAAAAAAAAAAAAAAAAAAAAAAAAAGAAGTTCCAAAGGTCTGGACTTGCAGCTGACCTCTGAAGTGGGGGACACTCCTGTGGGACTGAGCCCTCAGTGTGTGGGATCTGACACTAACGTCAGGTAAACGGTGTCGGAGTTAAACTGAATTAGACGACACACAGCAGGTGTCTGACAGAGAATTGCTTGCTTGCTGTGTAGAGGGAAAATACGCACATCTGGGGTCACAGATGTGTTGACTGTTGAGAGAGACTAGGAAAAACACTGGCTTTTCCTACATCTCAGCAACAATCCAATAGCACATTAATATAATTTAAAATGATATTCACGTGGACTTATTCCAGAAAGGCAAGGATGGTTTAATATTAGAAACTCAATTAATATAATTCATTACATAAATAGATAAAACGAGAAAAGAAACCAGTCTTATCAATACCTACTAACAAGGCAGTTGATACATTTCAACATTTTTTTCTTCTTTCTTTTTATTTTTTTGAGACAAAGTCTCCCTCTGTCACCCAGGATGGAGTGCAGTGGCACGATATCATCTCACTGCAACTTCTACCTCCCCGGTTCAAGTGATTCTTGCGCCTCAGCCTCTCAAGTAGCTAGGATTACAGGCATGCACCACCACGCCCGGCTAATTTTTGTATTTTAGTAGAGGCAGGGTTTCACCATGTTGGCCAGGCTGGTCTCAAACTCCTGACCTCAGGTGATCCACCCACCTCAGGCTCCCAAAGTGCTGGGATTACAGGCGTGAGCCATCGTCTTTTTTCTTTCTGTGTTTTGTTTTGGAGACAGGGTCTCCATATGTTGCCCAGGCTGGATTCGAACTCCTGGGGACAAGCAATCCTCCCATCTCAGCCTCCCTGAGTAGCCAGGACTACAAGTACACATTGCCATGCCCAGCTCAACATATATTTTTATTTATAAACTTCACTGAAAAAAAATTTTTTAGAGACAGGGTCTCTGTCACGCTGGCTGGAGTGCAGTTGTAACTAAGTACCTCTATCTAAGGAATGATTTAACTATTTTTTTCTCTCCTGTTCTTGCTTCCCCTCTTCCCCGTTTCCTACTTAGCCTTTTAGAAATGCAAATATAGCCTTCTCCCTCCCCTTCACCAGACTCCCCCCAGGGAATGTTTATCTAACTATGGACTCCAAGACAGAACAAACCAAGGGTTAACAGTTGATATGCAAACTGAAGCGTGCCGGCTAAGGAACTCTCACCCTAGAGCAGGCTGCCTGAGAGACACCAGCTTCCCCACAAAGACGTCAGCAGTCACCAGCCCAACGGCCCAGCAGGGAAGGCACCAAGTTAACACAGAGACCCCCCATCTTGCTCACTTTCTCCCTTGCTTTTTAAAAGTGCCTGCTTTTTGCTCCAAAGGCCAAGTGGCACATTTAAAGGCAGGATGCTTGTGGTTCCTTTTCCCCTAAGCTATCTTCATAATAAATTACTGTCTTTCTTTTTTTTTGAGACGGAGTCTCAGTCTGTCGTCAGGGCTGGAGTGCAGTGGCGCGATCTGAGCTCACTGCAACCTCTGCCACCTGGGTTCACGCCATTCTCCTGCCTCAGCCTCCCGAGTAGCTGGAACTACAGGCGCCTGCCACCACGACCGGCTAATTTTTTGTTTTTTTAGTAGAGACGGGGTTTCACCATGTTAGCCAGGATGGTCTCAATCTCCTGACCTCGTGATCCGCTTCAGCCTCCCAAAGTGCTGGGATTACAGGAGTGAGCCACTGCACCTGGCCCATACATTACTTTCTTTCTATCAGACCTCCCTTTTGCTAATTGAACTCTGCATGCAGCAAGCAACTCACCTGCTATTGGGTTGCAATTCTGGTGGCCCGGACTGGGAAGTGCTGCGTGCTCTGCGTAGGCCTGTGCTTGACCACCTGCTTTTATTACTGGTGAGGACTAGGGTCACCTGTGAGCACCAGCTGCTCGTGGCTAGCAGACCCCACGGTGGGGATGTTAGGGAACTTCTCAGAAGCTGCCAAAAATGCTTTTGTTTGTGGGAAATCTCCCTTTTGCCTTCTGGCACAATGTTGGCTGCCATCAATGCTTCTCTGGTTCAAAGAAAGTGAACTTTCTTTGTTTACTTTTTTTTGGGGTGGGGGGAAGGGGAAGCCACCATCATTATGAGCTGGGTAACTTGGTCGGAAGTACACCTGACTGCCCACTGCCTTTTTTTCGGGTGTCACTGCTCTACTTAAGATTTGGCTGGGCGGGGCGCAGTGGCTCACACCTGTAATCCCATCACTTTGGGAGGCCAAGGTGGGCGGATCACCTAAGATCAGGAGTTGAGACCAGCCTGGCCAACATGGCAAAACCCTGCCTCTACTAAAAATACAAAAATTAGCCGGGCCTGGTGGTGGGCGCCTGTGATTCCAGCTACTTGGGAGGCTGAGGCCAGAGAATCGCTTGAACCTGGGAGGTGGAGGTTGCAGTGAGCCAAGATCATGCCATTGCACTCCAGCCTGGGCAGCAAGAGCGGAACTCCAACTCAAAAAAAAAAAAAAACAAACAAAAAAAAAAAAACCAAAAAAACCAGATTTAGCTGTTAGTGCTGGCATTTGAGTATTTGCATTTGTCTGCATGTAAGGCACCCTGAGAGCTCTACTTGGACGTGACTCAGCAGTCCGTGGAGTCATTTGCAACTGAGGAGGGAAATTCAAGACCCCTTTGATTGGGACTCCTTTGGAAGTACGGTTTGTTTGCACGTATGAATGTGTGACTTTGTGGATGGGCCATGATCCCTTCTTCAACAAACAGGAACAGTGTGGATAGCGACCCCACACTCTTTAGTGGCTGGAGGGTTTCCTTTCGGTTGCTTCATCTTTTTTCCTTCCCCTCCTTTCTTTCTCTCATCCCACTTGTAAAACCTGGCTCCTATATGGAAACCATCCAGGCTCTATCTTTCTCTATTTTGTTTTCTACCTGCTTTAAATGAGTGTGTATGTGTGTGTTTATGTGTATGTACAGGTATTTTGTTATGCGTTTTGGCCACAAAGTTTCAAATTGGCTTAAAGTTAAGGAGTACTCATAAATTAGGTAAAGTCTTTAATAAATAAACTGGCTTTAAAATTGTTGGCAAAATAATATTAGAAATGTCTTAACTGTCAACATACATTTTTGTTTGGATTCATTGATCAAGTGGTTTCATGTTTATCTCTGCCAGATATTATTAGCTGTAAAAATTTTGCATAAGAGTTATAAAACTATAATGCAAAATTTTGATCCAAACCGAATGATCTTTGTGAATTTTTTTTTTTTTTTTTTTTTTTTTTTTTTTTTTTTTTTGAGACGGAGTCTTGCTTTGTAGCCCAGGCTGGAGTGCAGTGGCCAGATCTCAGCTCACTGCAAGCTCCGCCTCCCGGGTTTACACCATTCTCCTGCCTCAGCCTCCCAAGTAGCTGGGACTACAGGCGCCCGCCACCTCGCCCGGCTAGATTTTTGTATTTTTTAGTAGAGACGGGGTTTCACCGTGTTAGCCAGGATGGTCTCGATCTCCTGACCTCGTGATCCGCCCGTCTCGGCCTCCCAAAGTGCTGGGATTACAGGCTTGAGCCACCGTGCCCGGCGTGAAATTTTTGATGAATAAGACATTTAATATTGTTTAATGAAAATAGTTAGGCTGTGCTCCTGCCTGTAATCTCAACACTTTGGGAGGTCAAGGTGGGAGGCTTGCTTGAGCCCAGGAGTTCAAGACCAGCCTGGGCAACATAGTGAGATCCCTTCTCTAAAAAAAGGAAAAGAAAAAGAATAAAACAGCTAGGCCGGGTTCGGTGGCTCATGCCTGTAATTCCAGCACTTTGGGAGGCTGAGATGGGAGGATCACCTGAGGTCAGGAGCTCAAGACCAGCCAGCCAACATGGCAAAACCCCGTCTCTACTAAAAATACAAAAATTAGCTGGGTGTGATGGCAGGCACCTGTAATCCCAGCTACTTGGGAGGTTGAGAGAGGAGAATTGCTTGAACCCAGGAGGCGGAGGTTGCAGTGAGCCACGATCATGCCACTGCACTCCAGCCTGGGCCTCAGAGTGAGACTCCATCTCAAAAAAAAAAAAAAAAATGGGTAAGAGACGTGAACAGACATTTTTCAAAAGAAGATGCCAACAAGCAGCCAACCAGCATATGAAAAACTGTTCAGCATCACTAATCATTAGAGAAACGTAAATCAAAACCACAATGAGATACTATCTCACGCCAGTCAGAACAGCTATTATTAAAAAGTCAAAAATGGCAGCTGCTGGCAAGGCTGTGGAGAAGAGAATGCTAATACACTGCTGGTGGGAATGTCCATTCATCCCGCCGCTGTGGAAAGTAGTTTGGAGGTTTCTCAAAGAACTTAAAACAGCACTATAGGCCAGGCACGGTGGCTCACACTTGTAATCACAGCACTCTGGGAGGCCGAGGCCGGCAGATTACTTGAGGTCGGGAGTTCGAGACCAGCATGGCCAACATGGAGAAACCCCATCTCTACTAAAAATACAAAATTAGCTGGGCGTGGTGGCTCACGCCTGTAATCCCAACCCTTTGGGAGGCCGAGGCGGGCAGATCACGAGGTCAGGAGATCAAGAACATCTTGGCTAACATGGTGAAACCCTGTCTCCACTAAAAATACAAAAAATTAGCCAGGCGTGGTGGCAGGCGCCTGTAGCCCCAGCTACTCAGGAGGCTGAGGCAGGAGAATGGCATGAACCTGGGAGGCAGAGCCTGCAGTGAGCCAAGTTGGTGCCACTGCACTCCAGCCTGGGCAACAGAGCAAGACTCCATCTCAAGAAAACAAAACAAAACAAAACAAAAAACAAAATTAGCTGGGCGTGGTGGCGCATGCCTGTAATCCCAGCTACTTGGGAGGCTGAGGCAGGAGAATCACTTGATCCCGGGAGGTTGAGATGGAGGTGAACTGAGATAGCACCATTGCACTCCAGCCTGGGCAACAAAAGCTAAACTCTGTCTCCAGAAACAAAAACAACAAACAAACAAACCCCAGAGCTACCATTTGACCCAACACTCCCATTAGTAGATATATATTCAACATAAACAGATTTTTCTACCAAAAAGACACATGCACATGTACATCACAGCAGTGTTCACAATAGCAAAAATACAGACTCAACCTAGGTGCCCATCAGTGGTGGATTGGATAAAGATAATGAAGTTCAACTTGAGGGGGAGAAAAAGAGAAAAAAAATGAAACAAAAATATAAAACATTTAATAAGTAAAAATAATTTTTTAATGTGGCACATATTCTCCACAGAATACTGTGCAGCCAGAAAACCCAAAATAATGTCCTTTGCAGCAACATGGATGCAGCTGGAGGCCATCGTCCTGAGCCAATTAACACAGGAACAGAAAACCAAACAGTGCATATTCTCGCTTAGAAGTAGGAGCCAGGCCGGGAGCCCTGGCTCATGCCTGTAAGCCCAGCATTTTGGGAGGCTGAGACAGGTGGATCACCTGAGGTCAGGAGTTCAAGACCAGCCTACCAACATGAGAAGAGAGGAAGGGGGCGCATAGTAAAAAACTAACTGTTGGGTACTACACTGAGTGCCCGGGCAATGGGAAAAATTCTACCCCAAACCTCAGCATCACGCATTATACCCAGAGTATACCCAGGTAGCAAACCTGCACACGCCCTCCCTGAATCCAAAATACAAACTGAAATCATTTTTTAAAAATATTAAAAAGCAAAATGCAGAATGCTGTGCATAGTATGCTACTATTTCTGTGAAGACAGGATGGACATTTACTAAGAAATAGGCGGAAAAAAAGGGGAAGCATAGTATTGTGTCTTGTGTATTCATACAGAATATTTGCAGGACACAGTGTTGGAAGTGGATCCCATCGGTTGCTTCTTTTTAATTTTTTTTTTTTTTTTTTTTTTTTGAGATGGAGTCTCGCTCTCTCACCCAGGCTGGGGTGCAGTGGCACAATGCTTTCTTTTCTTTTCTTTTCTTTTCTATTCTTTTCTTTCTTTTCTTTCTTTCCTTCCTTCCTTCCTTCCTTCCTTCCTTCCTTCCTTCCTTCCTTCCTTCCTTCCTTCCTTCCTTCCTTCCTTCCTTTCTTCTTTCTTTCTTCTCTTTCTTTCTTTCTTTTTTTGAGGGGGGGATTCTAAGTCTTTATTGGGAAGAATACCCACCCACCTTCCCTCACTGCAGACCGTAGACACATTCAATATCAGGGCAGGGGGCAGGTTCAGCTGTTACTTCTTTTCTAGAGCAGGTGGCACAAAACGACCCCTGGTGGCTTCTGGTAACATGGGTTGCAGATTTTTTGGGTGCTGTGAGGTAGATGAGCAAGTGTGGCTGGATCCCTGCAGTTTCCCTTCTCTACATCCCATCCTGAGGGAATGCTGATGCTGGCAGTGGACACAGTAAGTCCTTTCAGGACACACAGGATGCCATGGAACGGTTCCTGAACATCACCCTTGAAGCTGAAGCCACAGGCGGCATCCACCACCAGCTCATACAGCTCAATCATCACGGGCTCTGAGCGCATTTCCCCAAGGAAAGGGATGTCCATTTTCTGACACTGGGTCACCCACGCAATGAAGAGGAGCTTGTTAGGCCTTTTGGGGTAATAGATGGTTGGCTGGTAGCCAAAGAGTTTGAGATGTCCAGCACAGATCAGACCATCTCCTCCATTATTCCCCAGGCCACAGATGACCAGGACAGTAGAGGGCTCCTGAACATGGATGTGGGGAGATATGCCTTGGCGATGGCTGTGGCACAGCTCAGCCTGGCCAGCTCCATAAGTTGGTCCACGTTGAACTGGTACTGGTTAAACAGCTCTTGGTCCACGGCCTGGGCTTCCTCCTAGCTCAGGTACTTCACCGCTAGGCTCTCCATGACCGCTGAGTCCCAGCGGCCACCCGAGTTCACCGCTGTGGTCCCCACCAGCTGGGTCCTGAGTGGCAGGCGCTGGTCTGGCTTTTGATCGCAGGAGGCGCGAGCCTGCAACCAGCAGCCTGAGCCCCAGCAGTGCCCGCAGGCCGGACGTCCTGCTCGCTGAGGGCGCGCCCCCGGCCCAGCCCGGCGCGACCCTGGCGCATCATTTTTTCTTTCTTTAATTTTGTTGTTGAGACAGAAGTCTTGTTTGTTGCCAGGCTGCTGATAAACTTCTGGGCTCAAGTGATCCTCCCACCTTGGCCTTCCAAAACACTGGGATTCCAGGCATGAGCCACAGCCCCCAGCCTCAGCTGAAGCATCTGATTGGAAAAACCGGTAGGCACCGCCACCAACATCCAAATCAGAGGTCAGCGACCTACGGCCAGCGGAGCCATGTTTTCGGTTTGTTTGTTTGTTTTGAGACAGAGTTTGGCACTGTCACCCAGTCTGATGTGCAGTGGTGCGATCTCAGCTTACTGCAGCCTCCACCTCCTGGATTCAAGTGATTCTCCTGCCTCAGCCTCCTGAGTAGCTGGGATTATAGGTACCCGCTACCACGCTTGGCTAATTTTTTTGTATTTTTAGTAGAGACAGGGTTCCACGATATTGGCCAGGCTGGTCTTGAACTCTTGACCTCATGATCCGCCGGCCTCAGCCTCCCAAAGTGCTGGGATTACAGGTGTGAGCCACCGTGCCTGGCCCCCGTGTTTTTTATAAATAAAGTTTTATTGGTAGATAGCCACTCCATTTGATTACATATTGTCTCTGGGTGCTTTCCTACTATAACAGCAGGGCTGAGTAGTTACAATAGAGACTGTATAGTTCACAGAACCTAAAATGTTTACTGTCTGGCCCTTTACAGAGAACATCTTCTGACCCTGATCTAAATCAATGGGACTGATACCCAAGCCCTTTGCCTAGGAAGCCCCAAACACCCTCAGCCCGGTTCTCCACCCTCCCCCTCACCCCGCATTCTGGCCTGGCTGCTCTCCTCTCTGTCTTTCACAAAGAAAGAGAAAAACAGATGCCTCCTTATCTCACGAGAAAAGGAAGGCCAGCAGCGCCCGGTGTCTGTTCCTGGAGAAGGAGCACAGGTCAGAAGCAGGAGGCGCACTGTTCCCTGCCTTCCCTCCTCTCCATGGCCAACTGGAAGCCAGAGGCTGAGCAGGTGCCAAGGAATGAATGAGGGAGGGCTGCCTGGGTTTTCCTCCCACCTGGGAACCTGATTTGCTCTGGGCCCAGCCTCCGTCATTCCACTCTGCAGGGGAGGGTGAATCAATGGGCTCTAAAGACCCTTCCAGTTCTCACTTTCTAGGGCAGGAGCATGACCTCCCTGCCTCCTGCAAAGCAAGAGGCCAGATGTCAGTGGAGCACCGTCATAAGAAGTACTCGAGAGGTGACGACTCCCAGGACCAAAGCCCGCCGACTGACTGCTGGCGATTCCACACTGCCCCACGAGGTGGCGGTACAGGCGACGGAGAGGAGGCCACAGCGGGCTCCCGGGCGGAGGGGCCACGCAGGGTGGCTCAGGCAGCGCAAGGCCACCTGCTTTCCCCGCCCGCCCGTCACACCTCCGTGGCAGGTGGAGGCCTTTCTGCCACAACTCACAGATCTCCATTCCCATTGCCACCGTAGGTCTCCCAGTTCCCGCTGCGGCCGCACGTACTGTACATGCACTTGGCTCTCCCAACAGCCTGATGAGGTGGGGACCCTTATTATCCATCCCGAGTCCCCGGGACCTCTTTCCTCTGCCATCCTACCCTGCCTTGCCGTCTACATCGGTTTTCTTTTCTTTTCTCCCCCTTCCTTCCTTTTCTTTTTCCTTCCTTTCTCCTCTCCTCTCCTCTTTTTTTCTTTTTCTTTCCCAGCCTGCCCTGCCTCGCCCACTACATTGGTTTTCTTTTCTTTTCTTTCTTCTTTTTCTTTCTCCTTCCTTCCTTTCTTTTTCTCTTTCTCTCTCTCTCTTTTTTTTTTTTTTTTTTGAGATAGAGTGTCGCTCTGTTGCCCAGGCTGGAGTGCAGTGGGGCAATCTTGGCTCACTGAAACCTCTGCTTCCTGGGTTCAAGAGATTCTCCTGCCTCAGCCTCCTGAGTAGCTGGAATTACAGGTGCCCACTACCACGCCCAGCTAATTTTTGTATTTTTGGTAGAGACAGGGTTTCACCATGTTGGCCAGGCTGGTCTTGAACTTCTGGCCTCAAGTGATCCATCTGCCTCGGCCTCCCAAAGTGCTGGGATTACAGGCGTGAGCCACCACACCAGGTCTCTATGTTGGTTTTCACTGCAGTGAATGTGTCCAGAAATCTGATGTATGCGCTCCCCATTGCTGCTGTAACAACTGACCCCTCAGTGGCTGAGACAGACACCCAGGTATTATCTCATGGGTCTGTACATCAGAAGTCCTGGAGGGCAGGGCTTGGGCTGAAGGCTCACATCAATGTCTCCATCCACCGTGATCTCATCTGGTGCTTGGAATCCCCCTCCAGGCTCACTCCTCTTGCTGGAAGGGTTCAGTTCCCAGTGGCTGTAGGACCTGGGTCCCGCCTCCTGTCATCCAGTCACTCTCAGCTCCTGTGGTTGCTTTTTGGTCCTCACCCATGGTCCCCCCCATCCTCACGGCCGGGAGCAGCATTCAGATCCTGCTTGTTCCTGGGATCTCCGCCACTGCCCCTCTGCCGCCAGTCAGAGAAAGCTTTCTGCTTTAAGGCCTCAAGGGATTACACTGGGCTAACCCAGATAATCCTGGATTGTCTCCCTGTCTGAGTCAACTGTGCCAAATAACAAGACATGCAGGAGTGACAGCTCCTCATACTGACAGGCTCTGGGCAGGGCATCTCTGGGGGGCTATCTCAGAAATTCTGTCTGCCTGACCCATCCTCCTGTTCCACTGCCACACCCCGTACCTCAAAGTCCTGTCATGTCCTGTATATCGCTCTTACCAACTCCCTGAGCTCAGCCTCACGGCCACCATCCTGGGCCAGGCCACCCTTCCAGCTCCCTCGCTGCTCTCATTCTTCTCCCCCTTCCCCAGGCATCCTGACCACCCTCTGGTTCCCCTGCTATAGCCTAAATGCTCTTCCAAAAACACAAAGCTAACCATGCTACTCCCTAATTGAAAATCCTGCAGTGGTGCCCCAGGAGCTTCGGGGAATGAACAAAAGTCCATAAAAGTCATTTGTTCAAATGATTTCTGAGCACAGACTCTCCACCAGGCACCTCCTGCAGCTTCCTGTGCTGTAGGATGGGGAGGTTCAACTATGAAGAAGGCTGCAGTAAGCACGAAGGGTGGCTGTCCCAGCGGGCCCTGCCCTTGTTCCCTCTTCACCCCTAGGTCTTCCCAGTACCCTCCTCCTCTGCCCTGTCACATCCAACAAATCCTATAGGGAGCACTTTTCCCATATCTCTTCCTAGGTTCTAGTTCTATATTGCTCTCCCGGCTGGTACTTTCCCGGGCGGAAGCTTGGGAGACCAGGACTCTCTGTCTAGCTCACCATGGCTTCCCCGATGCCTAGCACAGTGTTGGGCACATAAAGAGGCTCAGTAAGTTGTTCTGAATGAATGGAAAGTCCAGTATGGACGGTGTAGACCCAAACCTACTGAGATTCCCTTTACTTCTAATAATCGTCTGCCTTGTGCCAGTGATTTTTCAGTGAACCGTTAGGGGCCAATGGTCCTGGCCCCCATAGCTCCATGGCACAAAGTCTGGAAGGAGGCTGGGTGCAGTGGCTCACACCTGTAGCCCAGCACTTTGGGAGGCCGAGGTGGCAGATCACTTGAGGTCAGGAGTTCAAGACCAGCCTGGGCAACATGGTGAAACCTCGTCTCTACTAAAAATACAAAAATTAGTCGGGCGTGGTGGCACATGCCTGTAGTCCCAGCTACTTGGGAGGTTGAGGCACGAGAATCGCTTAAACCCAGGAGGCAGAGGTTACAGTGAACCAAGATAGTGCCACTGCACTCCAGCGAGGGTGACAGAGGGAGACTGTCTCAAAAACAAACAACGACAAAAAAAACAAAGTCTGGGCCAGGTGCGGTGGCGCATGCCTGTAATCCCAGCACTTTGGAAGGCCGAGGTGGGCAGATCATGAGGTCAGGAGATTGAGACCATCCTGGCTAACACAGTGAAACCTCGTCTCTACTAAAAATACAAAAAATTAGCAGGGTGTGGTGGCGGGTACCTGTAGTCCCAGCTATTCAGGAGGCTGAGGCAGGAGAATGGCGTGAACCTGGGAGGCAGAGCTTGCAGTGAGCGGAGGTCACACCACTGCACTCCAGCCGAGGCGCAGAGTGAGACTCCGTCTCAAAACAAATAATAATAACAAAAAATAAAAATAAAACAAAGTCTGGCAGGAACATCAATGTCAATTCCAAAGGGCCTGGAAGAAGGGAAGACATTTTCTGGGCACAAGAACAAGAAAATGTGACCATCAAGAACTTGCTCCAGAGGCCAGGCGAGGTGGCTCCCGCCTGTAAGGGAGGCCGAGGTGAGTGGATCGCTTGAGGTCAGGAGTCTGAGGCCAGCCTGGCCAACATGGTGAAAACCCGTCTCTACTAAAAATACAAAAATTAGCCGGGCGTGGTTGCACATGCCTGTAATCCCAGCTACTTGGGAGGCTGAAGCAGGAGAATTGCTTGAACCCAGGAGATCAAGGTTGCAGTGAGTCGAGATCGCATCACTGCACTCCAGCCTGGGCAACAGACCAAGACTGCATCTCAAAAAAAAAAAAAGAACTTGCTCAAGAGTCCTGTTAAGCAGTGGGTGGCAGCATGGTGCTGTGGAGAAGGGGAGATTTTGTGCACATGTGGACATACACCACCACCCCCAGCCTTTAGCAAAACAGCGAAGAAAATGAGAGGGAAAGGCCCCAACAGAGGAAACATTTTCCTGACATTTGAAACCATGGAAAGTGAATAGAAGAAGGTAACAGATGAAACAGGTGTCAAAGGCCGTGGCCCCGGAAAGGCTGCAAGGGGACCGCATGGAGACCAAGCCACCAGGCACCCCAGGACCAGGAAGTGGGAAGTGAGAGTAAGCACTAAAACAGCTGCTGTCCTTGGCATCCACCACCACCTCCTGTTCCTCTAGAAACCCCCAGACAAAAAAAATCATCTCTGGGGCCAGGAGTGGTGGCTCATGCCACTAATCCCAGCGCTTTGGGAGGCCAAGGCAGGAGGACTGCTTGAGGTCAGGAGTTTGAGGCCAGCGTGGGAAACATGGTGAGACTGTCTCTACAAAAAATATAAAAACATGGCAAGACTCTGTCTCTACAAAAAATATAAAAATGGGCCGGGCGCGGTGGCTCAAGCCTGTAATCCCAGCACTTTGGGAGGCCGAGACGGGCGGATCACGAGGTCAGGAGATCGAGACCATCCTGGCTAACACGGTGAAACCCCGTCTCTACTAAAAAATACAAAAAATTAGCCGGGCGAGATGGCGGGCGCCTGTAGTCCCAGCTACTCGGGAGGCTGAGGCAGGAGAATGGCGTAAACCCGGGAGGCGGAGCTTGCAGTGAGCTGAGATCCGGCCACTGCACTCCAGCCCGGGAGACAGAGCGAGACTCCGTCTCAAAAAAAAAAAAAAAAAAAAAAAAAAAAATATATATATATAAAAATGAGCCAGACGTGGTGGCGCATGCCTGTGGTCCCGGCTACTCAGGAGGCTGAGGTGGGAGGATCACTTGAGCCTGGGAGGCAGAGTTTGCAGTGAGCTGTGCTTGCGCCATTGTACTCCAGCCTGGGCGACAGAGCAAGACTCCATCTCAAAAACAACAAAAACGGCCGGGCGCGGTGGCTCACGCCTGTAATCCCAGCACTTTGGGAGGCTGAGGCGGGTGGATCACAAGGTCAGGAGATCGACACCATCCTGGCTAACACGGTAAAACCCCATCTCTACTAAAAATACAAAAAAAAAAATTAGCCAGGCGCGGTGGCAGGTGACTGTAGTCTCAGCTACTCAGGAGGCTGAGGCAGAAGAATGGCATGATCCCGAGAGGCGGAGCTTGCAGTGAGCCGAGATCGCGCCACTGCACTCCAGCCTGGGGGACAGAGCGAGACTCCATCTCAAAACAAAAACAAAAACAAAAACAAAAACCAAATCTGTCTGGGAAAAGCTCAGACTTTGGTTGGTGGCCCAGAGTAAAGCCTGTCTCCAACCGCAGTTGGGGATCTGTGGCTGATAATGGATTCAATGGCCACCCCGCTCCCCCTGGCCAGAGCCTGCAGGTGCCATCCCTCTTGTGGCTCACCTCCACCCAGAGCACCCTGGCAGTGAAACAACTCTGTGTGATACTGTAGTGGTGGATACATGTTAGAAATGTGTCCAAATCCATAGAATGTACAACACCAAGGGCGAACCCTCATGTCAACAATAGACTTTGGGTGGTTATGATGTGACAATGTAAGTTGATCAATTGTAACAAATGTACCCTCTGGTAGAAGATGATGATGAGAGAGGAGGTGCATGTGTGGGGCAGGGGGCAGATGGGAAATCTCTCTACCTCCCTTTCAATGTTGCTATGAGCCTACAACTCCTCTGTTGAGGCTAAAGCAACTCCATCTTGGATGCTAATCTACTGTGTTGGCTTCTGATTAACTCCTGTTCCAGGAAGGCCTCCAAGATTTCCAGTTTATCTGTTGTTCCTTGTGTATGAGACTGTACTTACCATCAATTCTACCATTACGTCAAAGAGCCTTGATGTTATCATACTTCGCTTGCCCACACATCCCTTCTGAAGAACCTGCTCCCTTGGTACAGAAGCTTTGGATCTGGGGATACTGCTGCGGGGATCTACGATTTTGTCTACCCACACTGGAGACACAGACATGGCTTCTGTTCATAAGTCCCTTTGAAACGTTTCTTTCCAAGAAACTGGATTTGTCAGATAACAACGTGTTAAAAATGTGAAATTGGAACGTGTATACACTGTTGGTAGGAATGGTGCAGCCACTTTGGAAAACAGCCTGGCCTTTCCCCAAAACGTTAAACACAGAGTTACCATTTGACCCAGCCATTTTCATTGTGAGTATCTCCCCAAGAGAACGGCAAAATATACCCACACAAACACTTGTCCATGGATGTTCACATCAGCATTATTCATAATAGTCAAAAGGTGCAAACAACCCAATCCATGAACTGATGAATGGATAAAATGTGGCACATCTAGACAATGGAGTATTATTTAATAATAAAGCACTAGGATGGGCATGGTGGCTCACACCTATAATCCCAGCACTTTGGGAGGCCGAGGTGGGCAGATCATGAGGTCAGGAGTTTGAGACCAGCCTGGCCAACATGGTGAAACCCTGTCTCTACTAAACATACAAAAATTAGCCGGGCATAGTCGTACGTGCCTGTAATCATAGCTACTAGAGAGGCTGAGACAGGAGAATTGCTGGAACCCAGGAGGCAGATGTTGCAGTGAGCTGAGATCATGCCGTTGCATTCCAGCCTGGCCGACAGAGTGAGACTCCATCTCAAAATAATAATAATAGTAAAGCCCTAATAAATGCCGTAATATGGACAAACCTTGAAAACGTTATTCTAAGTAAAAGACAGTCACAAAAGACTGCATATTACGTGATTCCATTTCTATGAAACGTCCAGAACACAGAAACTGATAGAGACAGAACGTAGATTAGTGGTAGCTTAGAGTTCAGGAACGGTAAGGAAGTCAGAGGGCAATAGCTCAAGAGTACAGTGTTTCTTTTTTCTTTTCTTTCTTTCTTTCTTTTTTTTTTTTTGAGGTGGGGATCTCGCTTTGTCACCCTGGCTGGAGTTCGGTGGCACAGTCACAGCTCCCCACAGCCTTGATCTCCCCAACTCAGGTGGTCCTCCTGCAGGCTGGTCTTGAACTCCTGGGCTCAAGAGATTCTCTCCCGGCCGGGCGCAGTGGCTCACACCTGTAATCCCAGCACTTTGGGAGGCCAAGGTGGGTGAATCACGACGTCAGGACTTCTACACCAGGCTGGTCAACCTGGTGAAACCCCGTCTCTACTAAAAATACAACAAATTAGCTGGAAATGGTGGCGGGCATCTGTAATCCCAGCTACTTGGGAGGCTGGAGGAGAATTGCTTGAACCCAGGAGGCAGAGGAGGCAGAGGTTGTGGTGAGCCAAGATCGTGCCACTGCACTCCAGCCTGGGCAACAGAGCAAGACTCCATCTCAAAAAAAAAAAAAAAGAGAGATTATTTCGCCTCAACCTCCCAGAGTGCTGGGATTACAGGTGTGAGTCACTATGCCTGGTAATATCTCAATTTGTGGCTCGGCACAGTGGCTCAAGCCTGTAATCCCAGCACTTTGGGAGGCTGAGGCTGGGTGGATCACTTGAGCCCAGGAGTTGGAGACCAACCTGGGCAACATGGCAAAACACCATAATTAGCTGGCATGCTAGTGCATGCCTGTAGTCCCACCTACTCGGGATGCTGAGGTGGGAAGATCGATCCAGTTCTGGAGTTCAAGACTGCAGTGAGATATGATTGAGCCACTGCACTCCAGCCTGGGCGTCAGAGGAGACCCTACCAGCATCAGCAGCGAGAGCTATCGAGCGAGTGAGCCACGAGCAGGCAGCAGCCGAGAGCGAGCAGCAGCGAGAGGATCAACAGCGAGCAGCTGAGCCGCGAGCGAGCGAGCGAGCGAGCGAGCGAGCGAGCGAACGAGCGAGCGAGCGAGCGAGCAGCGAGCTCAGCACGAGCAGCAGCGAGCACAGCGAGCACCAGCAGCGAGCAGCGAGCAGCGAGCGAGCGAGCAGCGAGCAGCGAGCGAGCGAGCAGCGAGCGAGCAGCGAGCAGCGAGCGAGCGAGCAGCGAGCAGCGAGCGAGAGAGAGCGAGCAGCAGCGAGCAGCGAGCGAGAGCGAGCAGCGAGCAGCGAGCGAGCGAGCAGCGAGCGAGCGAGCAGCAGAGCGAGCAGCGAGAGCGAGCAGCGAGCGAGCAAGCGAGCAGCGAGCGAGCAGCGGGCAGCGAGAGAGCGAGCGAGCAGCGAGCAGCGAGCAGCGAGCGAGCAGCGAGCAGCGAGCGAGAGCAGCGAGCGAGCGGCAAGCAGCAGCAGCGAGCAGCGAGCGAGCAGCGAGCAAGCGAGCGAGCAGCAGCAGCGAGCGAGCGAGAGAGCGGGCAGCGAGCGAGCGACCAGCGAGCAGCGAGCGAGCGAGCAGCGAGCGAGCAGCGAGCAGCGAGCGAGCGAGCAGCGAGCAGCGAGCGAGCAGCGAGCGAGCGAGCAGCGCGAGCGAGCGAGCGACCGAGCAGCGCGCGAGCAGCGAGCGACCGAGCAGCGAGGAGCGAGCAGCGAGCGACCGACCGAGCAGCGAGCGAGCAGCGAGCAGCGAGCGAGGAGCGAGCGAGCAGCGAGCGAGGAGCGAGCAGCGAGCGACCGACCGAGCAGCGAGCAGCGAGCAGCGAGCGAGCGAGGAGCGAGCGAGGAGCGAGCGAGCAGCGAGCGAGCAGCAGCGAGCAGCGAGCGAGCGAGCAGCGAGCGAGCAGCGAGCGACGACCGAGCAGCGACGAGCAGCGAGCGAGCAGCGAGAGACCGACCGAGAGAGAGCGAGCAGCGAGAGGGAGCGAGCAGCGAAGCGAACAGGACCGACCGAGCGAGCGCGAGCAGCAGCAACGAGAGCAGCGAGCGACCCACCTAGCATCGAGCGAGCAGCGACCTAGCAGCTGTCATCTATCATCTATCTCTCTTCTATCTATCTATCTATCTATCTATCTAAATATCTAACTATCTCTCAATTTTAAAAAATCCTCCCCAATTTTTAAAAAAATGTACCTTAGTCCTTCTAGATCTAACTTTTTCAGTTTGTAGGTGAAGCACTGATGCCCAGAGAGGCTAAATGACTTGCCTAAAGTCATTTGTCATTTAGAGGCCTGGACTAGTGCCCATTAATCTTTATGTTATCAGTCATTGTACACTGCTTAAAGTAAGCTCAGCTAGGCACAGTAGCTCACGTCTGTAATCCTAGCACTTTGGGAGGCCAAGGTGGGCAGATCATGTGAGGTCAGGAGTTTGAGACCAGCCTGGCCAACATGGCGAGCCTCTGTCTCTACTAAAATACAAAAATTAGCCAGGCATGGTGGTGTATGCCTGTAATCCCAGCTACTTGGGAAGCTGAGGCATAAGACTCACTTGAACCAGGGAGGCAGAGGTTGCAGTGAGCCGAGATTGTGCCATGCACTCCAGCTGGGGCAACAGAGCAAGACTCCATCTCAAAAAAATAAAGAAAAAGAAAAAAGAAATAACCTCAAGTAGTAGCCATTCCAACAAAATCAATAAAGCAATAAACTCACACAAAACAACTTGGGTTCAGAACAGATTTCTGAGTCTGGCCTTAGAAATACACAGTGTGTTGGTCGGGCACAGTGGCTCACGCCTGTAATCCCAGCACTTTGGGAGGCCAAGTCAGGCAGATCACGAGGTCAGGAGATCGAGACCATCCTGGCTAACATGGTGAAACCCCGTCTCTACTAAAAATACAAAAAATTAGCTGGGCATGGTGGCAGGCACCTGTAGTCCCAGCTACTCGAGAGGCTGAGGCAGGAGAATGGCATGAACCCAGGAGGCGGAGCTTGCAGTGAGCCAAGATTGAGCCACTACATTCCAGCCTGGGTGACAGAGCGAGACTGTCTTGAAAAAGCAAAAGAAAGAGGCTGGGCACGGTGGCTCAAGCCTGTAATCCCAGCACTTTGGGAGGCCGAGATGGGCGGATCACGAGGTCAGGAGATCGAGACCATCCTGGCTAACACCGTGAAACCCCGTCTCTACTAAAAATACAAAAACTAGCCGGGCGAGGTGGCGGGCGCCTGTAGTCCCAGCTACTTGGGAGGCTGAGGCAGGAGAATTGGCGTAAACCCGGGAGGCGGAGCTTGCAGTGAGCTGAGATCCGGCCACTGCACTCCAGCCTGGGTGACAGAGCGAGACTCTGCCTCAAAAAAAAAAAAAAAAAAGAAAAGAAAAAGAAAGAAAGAAAGAAATACACAGTGTGTTAACAACAACAACAACAAAAAAAAAACAGGCCAGTTGTGGTGGCTTACGTCTGTAATCCTAACACTTTGGGAAGCCAAGAGGAGTGGATCACTTGAGGTCAGGAGTTCGAGGCCAGCCTGGCCAACATGGTAAAACCCTATCTCTCCTAAAAATACAAAAATTATCCAGGCATGGTGGCAGGTGCCTGTAATCCCAGCTACTCGGGAGGCTGAGGTGGTAGGATCACTTGAACCTGGGAGGCGGATGTTGCAGTGAGCTGAGATGGCACCACTGCACTCCAGTCTGGGTGACAAAGGGAGACTCAGTCTGAGAGAGAGAGAGAGAGAGAGAGAAAGAAAGAGAGAAAGAGAGAAAATAAAACAGTGTGGTTTTCTGAAGACATATTTGTTCTCAGCACTTCATTGTCTTATGGCTCACAATGCAGACACGTGTGACCTGGGCCAAACTGAGGTTCCTACACTTTCACTATTTACATATCCTTTTTAGCTAAACTCAAATGTCAAATCACAGGTATGGGTAAAGTCTGGGCTTGGAGACAAGTGGACCTGGGTTCAAATCCAGCTTTGTGGGAGCTGCACCAAACTATTCACCTTTATGTGTGTCAGTAAATTGTGAATATAAAGGTATATATTCCTGGTAAAGGGATGGTAAAGTCTTTACCTTTACCATAGAGGTATTTTTTGGTGAGCACTGAATAAGATATTGTATGTAATATGCTTGCCACATAAATGTTAACTGTCTTTTTCCTTCCATGTAAGAGCTGAAGGGACTCCACAACTGAGGCTCTGAGTGAGGTCAGTCAAGTGAGTCCATTTGTTTGAATGTGTTTGAATTGGGTTTCTCAGGAATGAAATTCTCCATCACTCTGCTGGACAGAGTTCATTGTGCCCCATGCACACAACTGGCAGTACTTCTCCCCTTGGTGAACCTGACACATTTTCATCTGGCCTAAAAGGCAGAAACACCACTCAGAAACAAGAACAGAAAACCACCCTGCAGAGTCCTGCCACTGTGTGCTCGGAGGAGGCCACAGAGCTGCTCTCACAGACCCACACGACACTCAAGAAAGGATTCCCAGGGAGGGGCAGAACCACTATTACAAGACAGAAGAAGAGGAAGAAGAGTGGGGAGAGTATGGGGGTGGAGAATAGTACAGCAAAGTTGTCAGCAGGAAGGCAAAAGCTGACAGTAACCTAAAGCTCAGGAAGGAGCTATCTTTTCTCAAGAAATTGCAAAACAAAAACCTTTCAAGGATCAAATTTTTTTTTACATTGTATATACAAACCTTATTTGCTTTCTAATTGTTTTTTATTGTTTATATAGCATGTTGATTGATGACTGATATGTTTTTCTATTTGTGAAGAGTTTTGGGAAGCTCTAAAGTGAGCATAGATTACATCATGATTTCTCTTATTAAAATACTAAATTTTAGGTCTGGTGCAGTGGCTCACGCTTGTAATCCCAGCACTTTGGTAGGCCAAGGCGGGTGGATCACAAGGTCAGGAGATTGAGACTATCCTGGCTGACATGGTGAAACCCCATCTCTACTAAAAATACAAAAAAATTAGCCGGACTTGGTGGCAGGCACCTGTAGTCCCAGCTACTTGGGAGGCTGAAGCAGGAGAATGGCGTGAACCTGGGAGGCGGAGCTTGCAGTGAACCGAGATCATGCCACTGCACTCCAGCCTGGGCAACAGAGTGAGACTCTGTCTCAAAAAAAAAAAAAAAAAAGAAAGAAAAAAAAAGAAAAAATTAAATTTTAAGGTAGGTGCAGGTGCACCTATAGTCCTAGCTACTTAGGAAGCTGAGGCAGAGATTGCTTGAGACCAGGAGTTCAAGGCAAGCCTGGGCAGCAAATATACTGAGATCCCATCTCCCAAATAAGCAAATAAATAAACAAGATAAAATACTATTTTATTTTTTTTTTTGAGACAGAGTTTTGCTCTTGTTGCTCAGGCTGGAGTGCAATGGCATGATCTTGGCTCACTGCAACCTCTGTCCCCTGGGTTCAAGCGATTCACCTGCCTCAGCCTCCCGAGTAGCTGGGATTACAGGCACCCACCAAAACGCCCAGCTAATTTTTTGTTTTTTTTTAATAGAGATGGGGGTTTCACCATGTTGGCCAGGCTGGTCTCGAACTCCTGACCTCAGATGATCTGCCAGCCTCGGCCTCCCGAAGTGCTGGGATTACAGGCATGAGCCACTGTGCCCAGTCAAAATACTGAATTTTTAAAAATATTTTTTGTTTTGTTTTTGAGGCAGAGTCTCTCTCTGTCGCCCAGGCTGGAGGGCAGTGGTGTGATCTCAGCCCACTGTAACCTCCGCCTTCCAGGTTCAAGTGATTCTCCTACTTCAGCCTCCCGAGTAGGTGGGACTACAGGCCCATGCCACCATGCTCAGCTAATTTTTGTATTTTTAGTAAAGAGAGGTTTCACCATGTTGGCTAGGCTGGTTTCGAACTCCTGACATCAAGTGATCCGCTCTCCTCGACCTCTCAAAGTGCCGGGATTACAGGCGTGAGCCACTGCGCCCGGCCGTAAAAAGCTATTTGTTTTGTTTTGTTTTCTTTTGTTTTGAGACGGAGTCTCACTCTTTCTCCCAGGCTGGACTGCAGTGACCTCATCTTGGCTCACTGCAAGTTCCGCCTCCTGGGTTCACCCCATTCTCCTGCCTCAGCCTCCCAAGTAGCTGGAACTACAGGTGCCCGCCACCACTCCTGGCTAATTTTTTAGTATTTTCAGTAGAGACGGGGTTTCACTATGTTAGCCAGGATGGTCTCGATCTCCTGACCTGGTGATCCTCCCGTCTTGGCCTCCCAAAGTGCTGGGATTACAGACGTGAGCCACCACGCCCGGCCTGTTTGTTTTTATTTAATGCAAAACAAATAAAATTGATTGCACTTTAGTTCCAGAGTTAAAAGGTTTTTGTTGTTGTTGTTGTTGTTTTGTTTTGTTTTAGAGACAGGATTTTCCTCAGTGGCCCAGACTGCAGTGCAGTGGCTATTCACAGGTGCAGTCATGGCGCACTGAAGCCTCTAACTTCTGGGCTCAAGCGACCCCCCTCTCGGCCTCCTGGGTAGCTGGAACCACAGGCACGAATCACCACACAGGAGAAAGGCCAATTTTTAAGTTGGTTTAACTGACCTGTGCTCCCACCCACAACCACCGGAACACTTTTAAGTTTCTACTTACTGGCCTGTTGCAGCAACACAAAAATGGCAGGCCTGCCACATCAGGATCAAAGGTAATTAGTAGTACAAATTAGGAATTTGCAGCTATTATCTAATTAATATCCATCCAGAGTTCCAAAAAATAGTGGAAGCGGCTAATCAGAGATACCAAGATCCACTAGATCTCGGCCTGCCACCGCCCCCCACGCCCTGGCAGCTGTGTCTTAACCTTCTACGGACCCATGCAAAGGGCGGCTCCTCATAGCTCTCCCCGTGCACTGCAGGGAGCTCAGTCCCCAAAGCTTCCCTCCGCTGTTCCCGGCTTCGCTGGAGCAGTCCTTCCCTCAGAGCCGGCTGGCTTCTCGGCTAGGCCCTCCGCATGTGTAGCGTCAGGCAATGGTAAGAACTGCGGGGAAAACAGTGGTGACGGCGTGCTAGTTTGGAGAGAGAGGGGATTGCAATTTTAGATAAAATCATCAGGGAAACCTCTCCCATGAGAAACACTGGAACGGAACCCTGCGGGATGAGCGTGAGCCACATGCTATCTGGGGAAAAGCGGTGCAGACTCAGGTCAATGGGGTCATTACTTGCTCTGTATCTTTCACACCTGCGCAACGGGGCCCAGGGGTCAGAAAACAAAGTAAGAAAAATTATGCATGAAAGGAGGCAGCCTTAGGCCGGGCGGGGTGGCTCACGCCTGTAATCTCAGCACTTTGGGAGGCCGAGGCGGGCGGATCGCCTGAGCTCAGGAGTTCGAGACCAGCCAGACCAACATGGAGAAACCCCCGTCTCTACTAAAAATACAAAATTAACCGGGCATGGTGGCGCATGCCTACAATCTCAGCTACTCGGGAGGCTGAAGCAGGAGAATCGCTTGAACCCGGGAGGCGGTGGCTGCAGTGAGCCGAGATTGCGCCATTGCACTCCTGCCTGGGCAACAAGAGCGAAACTCTGTCAAAAAGGGAAAAAAAAGGGGACAGCCTTTCCAGCACCCAGGGCCCCGCCCCCTCCGGCCCCGATTCCCACGGCTGCGCTCCTAGCCTCACATTCCCTCGGCTCCGCCCTAATCCGTTCCGTCCCGTCTCTTGACCTGTGCTTCCACCCACAACCACCAGAACACTTCTAAGTTTCTACTTACTGGCCTGTTGCAGCAACACAAAAATGGCAGGCCTGCCACATCAGGATCAAAGGTAATTAGTATTACAAATTAGTAATACTAATATATGGGGGATGGCCCCGCCTATAGGATCATGACTCCGCCCCTCTCCGCTCTCCGTAGTTACGGAGCTGAGCATCAACGATTGGGCTGAGTCGGAGACCTCGTTTCCTGATTGGCCGCTTCTGTACGTCGGCTTCTCGCGCAGCTGATGACCTGGAAGTGATGCCTAAAGCTGTGGACCGCGTGGGCTCGCCTCCCTGGGACTAGGTTTTCGTGGCCGCTGCGATGACCAAAATAAAGGCAGATCCCGACGGGCCCGAGGCTCAGGCAGAGGCGTGTTCCGGGGAGCGCACCTACCAGGAGCTGCTGGTCAACCAGAACCCCATCGCTCAGCCCCTGGCTTCTCGCCGCCTCACGCGGAAGCTCTACAAATGCATCAAGAAAGGTGAGGCGGGAGCCGGCGTGGCCGGAATGGGGGCGCGGGTGGCGGGGCAAGGCCCCCGACCGACTGACTCTTCTGTTGTTGCAGCCGTGAAGCAGAAGCAGATTCGGCGCGGGGTGAAAGAGGTTCAGAAATTTGTCAACAAAGGAGAAAAAGGGTAAGAACCCGCCTTCCTCTAGATTTTGCATTTCTAAACGTAAACGGAGAAATCTCTACTTAGTAGGTGCACAGTAAAAAGGTTGACTCTGACCTAGCCCCATATACAGAAGCCAATCAAGCAGTCGGTACAGTCCCTTTGGTATAATACCGATACATCACGTATGCGAGCTCAAAGTGAATTCCAAAGTGAAGCGAATCGTGTAAGCCAAGTTCCTTAGGGTAGACCCACCTTCATTAATTCAGGGACCTTCCTCCCCGGGCTCCGCTCCTTGCCTCAGATTACCTCGGGCCTCCGCCCTAATCCCCTCAGCCCCGAATCTCAGTCCTAGGGATGGCCCTTCTCCAGCTCTGTATTTAAGGAGCTGAGCGTTAACGTTTTTGTTTTTGAGATGGGTCTAGCTCTCACCGGGTTGGAGTGCAGTGGTGCGATCACAGCTCACCGCAGCCTCGTCCCCCTTGGGCTCAAGTGATCCTCCCAAGTAGCTGGGACCACAGGCTTGCGCCGCTATGCCTGGGTAATTGTTGTTGTTTTGCAGAGACAGAGGAGTCTCCCATGTTGCCCGGGCTGGTCTTGAACTTCTGGGCCCAAGGGATTCTCCTGCCTCGGCCTCCCGAAGCGTTGCGATTACAGGCATGAACCACCGCGCCTGGCAGCCTTAACTATTGAGTATACTCTTTTTCAGGCACTGTGCTGTGGGGGAAACAATGACATTCATGGATCAGATAATGACACACACACAAATAATTACACGTTGTGATAGCCATGAAGGAAAATGGCAGAGTGCAATGAGAATTACTTCACCCCACTTTTCTTAATGGCATTTATCAAAGTTTGAAACTTATTTACGTTTTTCTTCCCTGTATCACCCTCTCAGGCCAGATGGTAAGCTCCTTCAGAACAGGGCCTCCTTGCTTTATCCCAAGAAGTGAAACTGTGGGTGCTCAGGAGCTCAATAATGTTGGGCACACTTGATGCTCAATGGCGTCTAACCTAGCTGGGGAGGGCACCTCAGGGCAAGTTTGCCTCAGCAGTCCCATTTGAGCTGAGCTCTTAAAAAGACACAGGGATTAATTTGGGGTGGGGGGTGGGGGGGAGGATCCTACCAGAAGAAGGGGGCCTTGGGGCAGGAGAGGGCCTGGGGAGCAGAGGTGCTACCTTCTTAGGAGGCTTGTAGGCCACAGTAAATTTAGTTTTTATACTTAGTGCTTTGGAAGCTATTGGGAGTTAAAGCCAGGAATTGACATAATTTTTATTATTTTTTACACCCTAAGATTTTTCTGGCAGTTGAAGAAAGGATTAGAGAAGTACGAGCAGGTTTGGGAAAGTTCAGGTAGTAGACTGCTGTAGTCCTGGAGAGGTGATGGTGGAGACAGAGTTAGAGGGGACAGATTTGAAAGGACTTTTAGGCCGGGCGCGGTGGCTCAAGCCTGTAATCCCAGCACTTTGGGAGGCTGAGACGGGCGGATCACGAGGTCAGGAGATCGAGACCATCCTGGCTAACCCGGTGAAAACCCGTCTCTACTAAAAAATACAAAAAACTAGCCGGGCGAGGTGGCGGGCGCCTGTAGTCCCAGCTACTCAGGAGGCTGAGGCAGGAGAATGGCGTGAACCCGGGAGGCGGAGCTTGCAGTGAGCGGAGATCCGACCACTGCACTCCAGCCTGGGTGACAGAGCGAGACTCTGTCTCAAAAAAAAAAAAAAAAAAAGAAAGGACTTTTAGATGTGGAGAATGGGGAGGTATTGACAACTTCTAGGTTCTGGCATGCCCAGTTGGAGGGACAGAGGGCCTAATTTGAGATGTGAACAGTGGAGGAGGACCAGATTTGTGTAGAAAGATCACAAGCTTGGTTTTGGATAAGTTTTTGAGGTGCCGTAGACACATAACTTCCACCCCTCCCCCCACCAGGAGAACTGTCAAATAGGCAGATGACTATAGGGGTTTGGAGCATGGAAGAGAGAGGGCCAGGCTGGAGATGGTAGGTGAATCTGGGAGTTTTCAGCACGCAGATGGCACTTGACCCCACAGCAGTGGCTCTGGTCAGCCAGGAAGAAGGTACTGCGAAGGGGATGGCAGCCGAGGACAAGGCTGTGAGGAACACTCACAGTTAAAGGTGCTTAATAGACGGGGAGCCGGCAGAGGAGCGCTAGGTGTGGGGAAGAGCGCTGTCAGCTGAGGGCTCTGTCCTTGTGTCTGCCTGTTATCCAGCGTGGGAGAGGAGACTTTTCCTTCTGTGTCTTCAGGCTCCTGAGGCCCTTGCCCCCGAGTCTTGACACCTGGCCAGCTAGGAACCCTGGCAGAGGAGTCTCTGGCAAGCTTTCATTGCCTCACTGTCACTCTTGGGACAGAGCCCATGCTTCTTAGCCTGGTACCCAAGGCCTTGGAGGTGTCCCCTGCCAGTCTCTCTGGTGCCATTCTGATTCTCCCACCTCATGCTCTCCCCACTCCCAACCCCTCCATGGGCTGCCTGACACAGTCATCATTTAGCGTGCTGTTCAAGTATCACCTCCTAGTTGAAACCTTTTTTGACTCTCCAAAGAGAGCTGAGCTTATACACCTTGGCACCCATCCTGTACTTCACCTGTCCAAGCACTACCTCACTTTGATGGCACTTACATGTTACCAAGAGGTAGAGATCACCCCAGAAGAGTGCACTCACCAAACACAGTTTTCTCTCTCCCTAAGACCCAGCCCAGGGCAGCACTTACAACTGAAAGGAGGAGGGAGCAAAGCCAGAAATGACTGTTTTCTCTCATTTCAGGATCATGGTTTTGGCAGGAGACACACTGCCCATTGAGGTATACTGCCATCTCCCAGTCATGTGTGAGGACCGAAATCTACCCTATGTCTATATCCCCTCAAAGACGGTAAGGAGCACATGGCCCCCTGACCTTGCTTAGCACTGGGGTGTCTGGGATCGTCTGCCATAGCAGAAGAGTATAGGACAGAGCCAGGAGTGTTGGAGCTAAGACAGACCTGGATGGATTCTCGGCTCCATGTCTTCTTAGTTTTGGGACTACAGATGAGTTACCTCTTGCATTTCAGTTCCCATCTTATAAAATGGGAATCCTAGCCCAGGTGCTGTGGCTCGCACCTGTAATCCTAGTGCTTTGGGAGGCCAAGACAGGAGGATCAGTTGAGGACAGTAGTTCAGGAATAACCTGCACAACAAAGTGAGACTCCATCTCTACAAAAAAAAATTTTTTTTAATTAGCATGTGGTGGCACATGCCTGTAGTCCTAGCCACTTGGGAGGCTAAAGCGGGAGGATCACTTGAGCCCAGGAGTTCGAGGCTGTAGTGAGCCATGATCATACACCACCACACTCCAGACTACATGATAGAGTGAGGCCCTGTCTGGGAAAAAAAAAAAAAAAAAGGCTGGGGGGTGGATCTTGGGTACCTACAGTATCACTTGTTGGGATAAAGCAGGGAGAGCCCCTGTTTTGAAGGAACTTACCGTTTGGCCTAAGGGGAAGAACCAAAGTCAGTTCTCTGTGGACTATGAGAATAAAAAGAGATAGATGTGAGTAGATGTATGTGAGTAAGCTTTGTAAGCTAAGATGTTTCACCCGGTGTTAGTCCTGTTAGGTGGGTTTAGGCTCAGGGGGACCTGTAGCTGTCCTGATCTTACATAGCAGGGGCCAGATCTGAGGCATAGGAAGTGAGGGATGGCAGGGACCGGGACAGCCCCTGTTGGACTGGAGGCCTTTCATAGCTGTCATGTGGGAATGTAGGCCGTGTGTGGCTAGACCATGCCTTGAAAGTCTGATTGAGTTTAACTGATGGCAACCAATTCAAGATGCTTTTAAATAGAACATGGACCGAAGAGAACATGGTTGTGGGACAGATTAGGCTGGTGGGTCATCAGTTGGTGACTTCTGGCATACAGGTTGTACAGCCTTTTTTGCAAACAGCACTTCTTTCCTCTCTGTAGGACCTGGGTGCAGCTGCAGGCTCCAAGCGCCCCACCTGTGTGATAATGGTCAAGCCCCATGAGGAGTACCAGGAGGCCTACGACGAGTGTCTGGAGGAGGTGCAGTCCCTGCCCCTACCCCTATGAGGGGCTCCGGGAGCACCTGGGCACCTGCCGCTGGGAGCTACTGGGCTGGCGGTGGGACGACTGGCTGTCCTTCTGCCCACACACACTGACTGCATCTTCCCAGTTCCCCAAGGCACACCTTCTTCCCAGGCAGCTCTAACAGCCCTTTCATGAAGGTAATGCCAGTCTTCTGTCCCTCAGTGCCATTTCCTGTAGAACTCAAGGCTGTTCCAAGAAAGTGGGGTGGGGAAAGTAAATGCTAAGACTAAAATGTGGTGAGTCTGTGGGTGTTTTTTTAAGCAGCAGCTGCTGGTTGGGCCAGCGAGTTGGTGGGCGGGAAGAATGAAGCAGTCTTCCTCACCAGAGAGCCCGAAGGACTCAGGGTTCTGTGCTAATGCTCAGCTGCCTGGGGCCAGGTGCTTTGGCTCATGCTGAGAACTGATCCTGCTGCTACCCCAGCGCTTTCAACTCCCTCTTCCAGGGTAGATGGGGGCTATGAGGTAAGGCAGGGGGCCCAGACCCACTTCATGGAAGCCTAAAGCCCCCACATGAGGAACACCCCCATTCCTAACTTTCCCCCAGGAGCCTTAAATGCCACAGTGAAGCTTATGGAAGCAATTTATCCACCCACACAGCAAATTTTAAATAGGAATATGAAGCTAAAATGCATCCCCCCAGGCTATCCCTCTTGCTTAACATAATGGCCTTAGTAACCCAATTCCTTCAAACATTTTAGACTTGGGGCCCCTTACTGCTGTCAGAGGCCCTGCACAGGACTCAGTATACACAGCAACCAAGTTCAGGCACCCTGGAGTAAACTCACAGGACTCAGTATACACAGCAACCAAGTTCAGGCACCCTGGAATAAACTGCACAGACCTCAGCATACACAGCAACCAAGTTGAGGCACCCTGGAATAAACTCACAGGACTCTGTATACACGGCAACCAAGTTCAGGCACCCTGGAATAAACTGGAATTAGCTTGGGCTTGAGGGTCAGATCTGGTTAAAACTCCAAGCTGTCTCCTTTCCAAGCTGTGAGCCTGTTGTGCAAGTTATTTCATTTTCCTGAATCCCATTACACGGATTTCTCCCATGGAGGTAATAAGATCTGGTAATGGGTATGTGTAAAAGCACGTTGCCCGGGGTCTGACATCTAAGCTCCCCACAGTCAGGGCTGCAAGCTGGGTTCTTTCTGCCTGGACACTGGACACCTGCTGGCCATGTTTCTGTGTGCAGCAGCCACCAGGCCGCGCCCAGTACCTGTGTGTGGTAGACATGTGGTCATAATTTGTCTGTGAGGCTAAAGGTTGGCCAGGAGAAATGAGAAGGGCAGTGAATACATTTGTTCCAAGTTATAAAACAACGGCATTCCATTCTAACGGACTATTTACAGTGGGAGATGGTTCATACTGTTGAGGCTGTACAGTGGGAGGAAGAGGTGGGCCACCGCTGGACACCCTTGGGCCGAGGGGCAAGGGTGGACATAGCATTGGCATGGCAGCAAGAGACTTGGCTGAGGGCAGGGGTGGAAGGATGTCTACTGCTGAAGACCAAGTCCCTTGCCACTCTGTCAGCTGCTACTAAGTCAAGGGCAAATAAAAACAGGAAGAGACAGCAGGAGCACAGAGGCCAGCTTCTCCCTTTCCTTATGCCATGGAGCCAGCCACCAGGTGTGGGCTGGTCCATCTCCCTCTGCAGTCCCTGCCAAAGGGCTGCTCCAGCCCTTCCCTCAGCGGAACTCCTCAGCCAGGTGCTCTGAAACCAACCACAGTCCATGGAAGCTAACCACCCGACTGAGACAGACCCAGGCTCCCAGGTGAAAACCCCTTTCAACACCATTCCTTCCAGGTAGGAATCAGAATATGATGCGTTTCCCATCTGCCGGGTTCTGCTCCATGGGACAGTAGGGACACTTCAGCCTGTAAAGGGAGGAGAACCAAGAATGTTTCAGGGGTGGCCAGTAGGAGAGCCAAGCCAAGGTGGAGTAGAGCACAAGGAACTTACTTTCCTCCATTAATGAGCTTATTGAGTGCATCTCGGGAGATAACATGGCCACAGATGAGCTTGATGGGAGGGTTGGAATCTGATGTCTGCTGGCGGAGGATGGGGCAAGCGAACACGGAGTGGTACCAGCACTTCATGCCTAGTTCAATCTCAATCTGGGAAGGGCAGCAAAGGAGGTGAGTTCCACTTCCTGTCATGGCTGTCCTCCCCAGTGCCTCTTGCCCACGATTCCCTGGGCCAGGTCTCACCGGTAACTCATCCTTGTGACTCCAGACCCCAGTGCACTGCCTTTGCTCAATCACAGCCTTGATGTTCATCAACACGGGCAGCGCCACACAGCCAGAGGCAAAGCTGCAGACAAGGAACAGAGGCTAGAGTGGCTCAGACCATAGCAGACAGGCGACAGGGCCAGCACGCCATGCTTCAGCATGGACCTTGAGACCGGGCTCTAAAATGGTGCATGGTCCTCAAAGATCCCTCACATTGTTCATAAGGTGCCACATATGTACTTATGTGTGTATGACTCTAGAGACTCATTCGAATGTACCCCAAAATTTGAGCATCTACAGGGAAGACTTCCTATAGCTCTAGGGGCAGATACCTGCTCATCCTAATGACTGAAAAGTCCTTGGTGTGACTAGGGGGACAGTGAGCAGTTCCAAAGGGCCCCAGCCTGCCTATAGGATGCACCCTGCTGTGTAGTCATAATACGTCTTCATAATGGTGGCTACCAACTAGGCCGCCTAACAAATGGAGGCTGGGGTTCCGTTCTCATGACAACTGCATGGGGAAGGGAGCCTACTGGCTGGAACCTCAGATGCTAAATACCCTACAATGCACAGGGTAGTCCTGCACGACACAATCATCCTAAGGTGCTGATGTTGTTCTTGCTGGGAAATAACATTCTATAACCTGAATCCATGGTCACAAATTAGATGAGTGTGGAATCAGTCCACTATATTGAAGTGCTGTATTCAGACTCCATAAACAGTCTAAATACACAGTAACAACTGTCCACTGTGGTGGAGTGTGTGGTTCTGGGGTCAGGTCCAAGTGCCCCTTATTCCCTGTGAGGCCTTGGGCAAGTGAGTGCACATCTTGACTCTCCATTTCTTCCAACTGTAGAATGAGGATGACAGTGGCTGTCCCTCCCAGGGTTGCTGAGCTGTGAGGGAGGTGTCTGAGCAGCAGTGTTGAATACATGTTACTCAACCACTCACATCTCCCCTGAAGGCAAGTGGTAGTGAAGACATGAGGTCATGAGGAAGGCAGGCTGCAGAGGGGCGTGGGCCAGCTGGGAAGGTCTTGCAGTGATCCAGGGTGAGGTGCGAGAGAGGCAGGGACCTCATTCAGGAGACCTTACAAAATGGGAACCGTGACCATGCCACTGACCTCATGGTGACCTCGGGCCATAACTCTTCCTAGTCTCAGTTTAACTGTAAAATCAGGTAATTCCTCTCCTGAAGAATGACTAAGAAAGCCAGTTTCGGTCTCTGAAAGCACCAAGCACTGTTCCTGGCACATGGCAGGGCCTTGGCAAAATGATGATTCCCTCTCTACCCTCCCACTTGTGCTGTCCTCACGGGGCTGGGTTGTACCTGACGCTAAGGGGGGACTCCACAGAAAGCCCCAGCAGGGAACAGGCGTCCCGGGTAAAGGTCTCACAGATCTCTGCCCAGTGGCTGTTGTCCAGCAGGTGGCAGTAGGGTGACTTCTCCAAGCCCAGCCGCAGGTACACCAGACTGCCCATCATCACCTGGATCTCTACAAGGCAACCAGGGGGTGCAGCTCAGGGAGTGCAGGGCTCTGGGTCCACCCCAAGTGGGTGGCAGGACTGTGCAGCATCATATACTGAGCCCAGCGGCTCCCAAGCCCCCAAGCACACTGAGCAGGGATGAAAATGCCCTCAGGCAAATGTGACTGTAAAACCCATTGGGGAGGTGGAGGTCCAGGCTGCTTCTGCAGGACAAGAACAGGCATTACCTACATGGAATCGGGAAGGAGAACAGTTCTTTTCCAGTTCTCTTTCCTCCCCAACTGCATCAAGGATCAAATAAGTCCTCAGGTTGGCACTGGTGTCTCCACACTAATCTCCATTTAGAGTAACCCCAGGTTAAGAGCTTTCAAGAGGCAGCAGTATGTAGCTAAAACTTAAATCATGGCTTGGGGCCGGGCGTGGTGGCTCACGCCTCTAATTCTAGCACTTTGGGAGGCCGGGGTAGGTGGATCACATGAGGCCAGGAGTTTGAGACCAGCCTGGCCAACATAGTGAAACCCCGTCTCTACTAAAAAATATAAAAATTAGCTGGACGTGGTGTCAGGCACTTGTTTTTTGTTTTTTTTGTTTTTTTTTTTGAGACGGAGTCTTGCTCTGTTGCCAGACTGGAGGGCTGGAGTGCTGGAGTGCAATGGCGCAATCTCAGCTCACTGCTACCTCCGCCTCCCACGTTCAAGTGATTCCCCTGCCTCAGCCTCCTGAGTAGCTGGGACTACAAGCGCCCACCACCACACCTGGCTAATTTTTTGTATTTTTAGTAGAGATCGGGTTTCACCATGTTGGCCAGGATGGTCTTGATCTCTTGACCTCATGATCCACCCGCCTTGGCCTCCCAAAGTGCTGGGATTACAGGAGTGAGCCACTGTGCCCGGACAGTGTCAGGCATTTGTAATCCCAGCTACTCAGGAGGCTGAGGCAGGAGAATTGCTTGAACCCAGGAGGTGGAGGTTGCAGTGAGCCGGGATCACGCCACTGCACTCCAGCCTGGGCGACAGAGTGAGACTTTGTCTCATAAATAATAAATAAAATCATGGCTTGGTTTACATATTTATTTTGAGATAAAATTTAATAAATATGAGTGGAACTAAAAAAGCAAGTTAGTACAGGTTACTACACGTAAGCATAGGTGAGACTCAGATTCCAGGTCTGGAAATTCTAGCATGACAGGAAGAGTGCTCAATTGAGTCTGTTTTATTTTCCTTTTTGTAGAGATGGGAGCAGGGGCAGGGCTTCGCCATGTTGCCAAGGCTGGTCTCCAGCTCAAGTGATTCGCCCCTTGCTTTGGCCTCCCAAAGTGCTGGGATTACAGGCATGAGCCATCGTGCCCAGACAAGTTTCTTTTGTTTTCTTTTGAGATGGAGTCTCACTCTGTTGCGCAGGCTGGAGTGCAGTGGCGCGATCTCGGCTCGCTGCAAGCTCCGCCTCCCAGCTTCATGCCATTCTCCTGCTTCAGTAGCTGAGACTACAGGCCCCTGCCACAACGCCCGGCGTATTTTGTATTTTTAGTAGCTACGGGGTATCACCGTGTTAGCCAGGATAGTCCTGATCTCCTGACCTTGTAATCTGCCCACCTCGGCCTCCCAAAGTGCTGGGATTACAGGTGTGAGCCACCGCGCCCGGCCTTTTTTTTTTTTTTAAAGGACTTTTCCATAGGCCAACCAGGTCAGGGAGGCACACGAGGCAGAACAGGTGGGGCTCTGAGTGTGGTGTGATGCACAGCAGGCACGAGGACCCTGGGTGGTCTGCACTGAAGCTATAAACTAAAGGTATGGCCAGGCGCAGTGGCTCATGCCTGTAATCCCAGCACTTTGGGAGGCCGAGGCGGGCGGACCACCTGAGGTCAGGAGTTCGAGACCAGCCTCAACATAGAGAAACCCCATCTCTACTAAAAATACAAAATTAGCCAGGCGTGGTGGTGCATGCCTGTAATCCCAGCTACTCGGGAGGCTGAGGCAGGAGAACTGCTTGAACCTGGGAGGCAGAGGTTGCGTTGTGCCAAGATCGCGCCATTGCACTCCAGCCTGGGCAATAAGAGCGAAACTCCGTCTCAAAAAAAAAAAAAAAAAAAAAAAAAAAAAAAAACTAAAGGTATGGCAGATGTGAGAGAGGAGGAGCCTAGAATTCATCCTGGACACAATGAGGGGTCAGAGAAGTTTCTTGTTGGGAAGAGGCATCTGCATGGGCTCAGGGACTGGAGCCTGATGTAACCCACCATATCCAGACATGTATCAGACCAGGCAGCACAACCCCAGCCCCTTGGGCACTCACCCCGCTGGTGCAGCCGAGCAAAGGGCTGGAAGTGCCGAGCATAGCTGAGGGCCTCCAGCTGCTTCTCCGGGCCTCCTGCCAGGAGGCGGATGAAGTGCAGTCGGTGCAGCTTGAACTCCAGGGAGCTGTTGAGTTCCAGCAGGCGCTGCCTGTGGGAGACGGCCCATCTGGGAAGAAAGGGGCCAGTTTAGTGTAGAGCTGGTGGGGGCTAGGACCTGAGAGCCAGGACCTGAGAAGAGGGCCCCAAAAGCCTGTGTGAGGCTCTTGAGACAGGGCTGGAGGCAAGTCAAGTACATCTGGGTGAAATGAAGACCACAGTCAAGCCCTGTGCCCTGAAAGGTCGGAGAGCAGAGTGCTGCTGGCCCACCCAAGGGCCTCCTTACTCCAGCGCAGGACCCAGGTCTTGTTCGTGCAGGGCTTCCAGGATTCGATTCAACTCTAGGAAAGGCTGCTTGAAATCCAAGTCCACGTTCAGCGTTGATTCCTACAAGGAGAGAGAGAAGAGATCCCACTACTGCAAGATGGTGTTTCCAAAGTTCTCTGCTGTGCACATAATAACAGCTCACCCGCCAAAGACAGGCCAGAGACAGCTGGGCTTTGCTTGAGGAGCTTGGTCTCCTGCCAGCCACTTGGGCCTCTCTTGTTCCCATCTCAATCCTGGGGAGGCTGAGTATGACATGCTGACCTCCAGAGTGCGGACTGCAAACCCCACCCCACAACTGTAGCAGTGGAGACAGTCCCCAGGCTACGCACTGAGTTGCATGGTGAGAAAATTATTCCTCTTCAATCCTCCTAGTACAGTAGGGAAAATCTTTACTTTTACCACCAGTGTGTCTTTAACACCTACCAAGTACTACTTTGTCATTTCACTCATCTATCTCCCTTTTCAATAAAGGCATATGAGGCCTCAGCTCTGAACCCTGGCTGGCAACCAACTCTAACTAGAAATGCGTAACTTCTCTTTTCATCATATACGTTTTTAAAGCTACCTTCTACTTCTGGCAGAGGCGCTGATTTCCTTTAGGAAATAAGCGGATTTGAAGAATGGCAGGGACTTCATATACTGAAAGCTAGCAGGTGAAAGGCAAAGCAGGCAGGTTGTCAGTGCCCGCCTGGCCCGGCTGTACCTGGCACAGCTCCTCGGCCACGCTGAGCATGCCCTGCTGGTACAGGTGTTCCACGATGGCCATCTGCAGGATCTGCTGCTGCTGTTCCCGCGCGTCCCACACCGCATCTGACACAACACCACAGATCTCAGAGTCGAAGTTCTGACAAAGGAGGAGAGACAGGGCCTGGTGATGCGGGCACTCTTGCTGGCTCTCCTTCGAGTCCTTGTACATCCCAGCTTCAGGGTACTCCCAGCCCAGGCCTGGAGCCAGCCACATGCTCACCCTGTCAATGGCTTTGCCCACTCGGGATACACTGCTGTGAATGTCCTTATGGTCCGAAGCCAGTTTCTGCACCGTATCTTTGATCTTCCGGCAGCATTGTGACATCACCAGAGAGAGGGTGGCTGAGAGAGGGGTCCCCTGGAGGGCTGCAGAGAAAGTGGAATAAGAACACAGAGGAGGCAGACTGGGGCACCTGCCTTGGCAGCAGACCTTAGCTCTGCCTCCTCTATTCTAAATGCCAGCCCCATGGCCCAGGAGGCAGCCCTAAACGCCAGGGCGAGAGAACTAGCTTCTCTTCCAGGTCCTGCCACTTTTTAACTGTCTGACTTGGAACTGGTCAAATGGGAAAAGCCAGTTCACCTCTGGGAGCCTTCATTTCCTCATCTGTAAAATTATAGTGAAATGAAGATGATTTGGCACTTACTAATGGGTCAAGTGTTTATTTTAACTCACGGACTATAGCATGCATAGGATTCTGTTTAACTGTGAAGTTAAACAGAGTTACCACAGGATCCAGCAATTCCACTCCTAAGTATACACCAAAATAAATAAAAACATATGTCCACACAAAAACTTGTAAGTGAATATTCATAGCAGCGATATTTATAATAGCCCAAAGGTGGAAACAACCCAAATGTCCATCAGTTAGTGGAAGAACATGGCACATCCATACAACGGACCATCATTCAGCCATAGAAAGGAATGAAGTGCTGATACAGGCTACAACAGAGACAAGCCTTGAAAACATCATATTAATCAAAGAAGCCAGACACAAAAGGCTACATGTGACATGATTCCTTTTATATGAACTGTCCAAAATAGGCAGATCTATAGAGACAAAAAAGAGATTAGCAGTTGCCAGAGGCTAGGGAGAGGGAGGAATGGAGAGATAGTTAATGGGTTAGGTTTCTTCTGGGGGTGATGAAAATGTTCTGAAATTAGATAGTGGTGAAGATTGTACAATTCTGTAAATATGCTGAAAACCACTGAGTTGTACTTTATTTTTTAAATTTTCATCTATGTATGTATGTATGTATTTATTTGAAGACCGGGTTATGAGACTGGCTAATACTTGTATTTTTGGTAGACGGGGTTACCATGTTACCCAGACTGGTCTCGAACTCCTGGACTCAAGCGATCTACCTGCCTCAGCTTCCCAAAGTGCTGGGACTACAGACATGAGCCACCATACCCATCTAGAGTTGTACTTTATTTATTTATTTGGATACAGAGTCTTGTTCTGTCACTCAGGCTGGAGTGCAGTGGCGCAATCTTGGCTCACTGCAACCTCTACCTCTCAAGTTCAAGCGATTCTCCTGCCTCAGCCTCTCGAGTAGCTGGGATTAGAGGTGTGCGACACCACTCCCAGCTAATTTTTGTATTTTTAGTAGAGACAGGGTTTCATCATGTTGGCCAGGTTGGTCTCCAACTCCTGACCTCAGGTGATCCACCTGCCTCAGCCTCCCAAAGTGCTGGGATTACAGGCATGAGCCACTGCACCTGGCCAGAGTTGTACTTTAAAAGAGTGAGTTTAAGGGCAAGTGAATTGTAGCTCAGTTTTTAAAAAAGACATAGGAACCAGGGACTCCCTCTGGTCAGACCTAAGACAGTTTGAACATTACATTAAATAACCGTAATGGATTATAACCTATTGAATACAATAAGGATATGAGTGTGAAGTGATAATAATGAAAGGAGAAGGGAAAGCTTTACAGTTGAATGCCAACTAATAAATGTATAAAGAATGACAAAGCAGGAAAAATCACCATGTTGCAGACAGCTTAGTAATAATTCACACAACAATCATTAATGGATAGTAAAACTAGTAGAGGCTGAAATTTGGTAAAGAGCAGGACATTTATATGGTATCAAAGTATCTCCCCACATACCACCTGTTGTGGGTTTTTTTTTTTTTTTTTTTTTGAGACAGTCTCGTTCTGTCACCCATGCTGGAGTGCAGTGGTGCGATCTTGGCTCACTGCAACCTCTGCCTCCTGGGTTCAAGCGATTCTTATGCCTCAGCCTCCCAAGTAGCTGGGACTACAGGCATGTGCCACCATGCCTGGCTAATTGGTTTTGCCATGTTGACCAGGCTGGTCTTGACCTCCTGGGCTCAAGTGATCTGCCCACCTCAGCCTCCCAAAGTGCTAGGATTACAGCCCACAAACTACTTAGTGATTACAAAGAAAAATTAGGAACTTTACAGTGGAAAAATTTAGCAGATACCATCTTAACTAAGTGATCAAAGTGAAGATCAGGCCAGGTGCAGTGGATCATACTCCCAGCACTTTGGGAGGTTACACGGAAGGATGACTTGAACCCAGGAGTTCAACACCACCCCGGGAGACCCCATCTCTACAATAAAAAGCTGGGCATGGTAGTGTATTGCTGTGGTCCCAGCTACTCCTGAGGCTGAGGTGGTAGGATCACTTGAGCCCAGGAGGTCAAGGCTGCAGTGAGCCAAGATCACGCCACTGCACTCCAGCCTGGGCAACAAAGTGAGACCGTCTCCAAAATAAAAGTGAACAACAGCAATAATGCAATAAACCAACATCTCGTGTCTTCCAGTGTGATGCACTGAGAAACAAATCACTTCTGAAGTACTCCTGCCAAAAATGCAAAACCTAAGTAATGAGAAAACATCAGACTACTCCAAATTGAGAGATGTTCTGCAAAATTGGCTTTAATGCTTCAAAAATACCAATGTCATGAAAGATAAAGGAAGACAGAAGAAATGTCCCAGATTAAAAAAACTAAAGATTAGACAGGAGAAACAAAATGAAGTGTGTGATCTTGGATTGGTTCCTGGACTGGAAATCAAAATGCTTTATGAAAATTCCTGGGACAGCCAGGCATGGTGGCTCACACCTGTAATCCCAGCACTTTGGGAGGCCAAGGCAGGTGGATCACCTGAGGTCAGGAGTTTGAGACCAGCCTGGCCAACGTGGCAAAACCCCATCTCTACTAAAAATACAAAAAAAAAAAAAAGCCAGGCATGGTGGTACAGGCCTATAATCCCAGCAACTTGGGAGGCTGAAGCAGGAGAATCGCTTGAACCTGGGAGGCAGAGGTTGCAGTGAGCCAAGACTGCACCATTGCACTCCAGCCTGGGCAATGAGAGCAAAACTCTTGTTTCAAAAAAAAAAAAAAAAAAAATTTCCTGAAACAATGGCAAAATTGAAATGTGAACTACATTGGCTGGGTGTGGTGGCTTACTCTGTAATCCTAGCACTTTGGGAGACTGAGGCAGGAGGATCACTTGAGGTTAGGAGTTCAGGACCAGCCTAGGCAACACAGACACTGTCTCCACACACACACAAATTATAAAATGAAAAGAAAAAAAGTTAAAAATAGAAAAGTAAGTTGAAAACAAAATGTAAATGGGAATCATCTCAGGTAAATTAATCATTTCTGTTGGGCTTTTTGAAATAGTTCAGAGACTGTCATTACCCGGTTTTAAGGAGGCCTAGAGATGCTGGTACCAACATCCTCATCATCGTCCTTCCGGAACCCTGTCACTCAGTAGCTTCGGGTCTCCCATGTCCTCAGGGAGGCTGTCGCAGGGCACTTGCAAGGGTGGCCACCCACCTGCGCTGGCTAGCTCAGCCCGCAGCTGGCCCACGTAGTGCAGCAGCTCCTCCAGGCTCTGCTCGCAGTGCTGCCCGTAGGTCAGGAACTTCTGCAGGACCTTGTCCAGCTCTCTCTCCACGCACGCACACTGCTCCATGGTGGCCTCAGCCTGGGGAGGGTCAGCTGGGTCAGGCCCCATCTGGGCCACGGTGGCCACATGGCCGGCAGGGTGCTCAGATCCCCTCTTCAGATCCCTCTCACCATTCCCACATCATGTATCAATGTTCCCTGCTTACCAAAACATAGGTTTGTAACATCCCATCTCCTCACCCCACTGGGGTGCCCAGTGGAGGATGCAGGCTGGTGTGAGGACAGGGTTTTTCTGAATCATGATGAGAAAATTATTCCATTTTCAACTCTTTTCATGCCTTAATCTTTGTTCATTCCCTTTTAAATCAGAATACAGAGCAGGCCTCACAGAGCCCTTAGCTGGCAATACTATCTAACTAGAAATCCACATACTGCATAACGTCATATTACACGTATGTATTTTCTTTTTTTGAGACAGGCTTTTGTTCTGTTGCCCTGGCTAGAGTGCAGTGGCACAATCTCAGCTCATGGCAACCTTGACCCCCTAGGCCCAAGGGATTCTCCCACTTCAGCCTCCTGACTAGCTGGGACCACAGGAATGTGCTTCCACACCTGTCTAATTAAAAATTTTTTTTGTAGAGACGGGGTCTCCCTGTGTTGCCCCGGCTGGTCTCCAACTCCTGGGGCTCAAACAATCTTTATGCCTTGGCCTCTCAAAGTGCCGGGATTATAGGCATAAGCCACCATGCCTGGCCCATGTATTTTCATAGAGTCATTATGGCCACATTCTTACAGTTAAAGGAACTGCTTTTCCACGTACTATAGTAACATAAGCCATAAAGGCCGTCCTTGAGTGGCTGATATTTGGAAACACAGCTTGGGGAATAACTGCCAACCATGCCAGCCTGACGGGCTTGCCTACCACCCCTGCCTCACCCTCACCCGCTGCGCACCTGAGGACAGGCACAGAACCCTTGCTCTCTCATAGCCCCGTGTCCTGGTACATGCTGCTTCCTCACCTGGCCTGCTCTCCGTCACCCTTACCTCCTCGTCACCCTTACCTCCTCAACTACTTGAGAGGCTGGCCCATCACCTCTGAGTTAGCTCAGATGTCAGCGTCTTCAGCAGCTGTCTCTGCCTGTGCCCACCTAGCTCCCTCTACTCTCACTTTGCACTCTTCTGTTTCAGTTTTGGTCACTGGGCCTGCCTCCCCAACCAGACCAGAACCTCTCTTGCTGCAACACAACCTTCCCTCCTCATTATACCATTGAAAGAAAGTTGACTTTTCTTGTCCTAGCTCCTCTCCCTACCACTGGGGCTTCCTTCTTTGTCCTTTCTACCCTGGGCCACTGATCCTTTCCATTTCAGAGCAGCCTTTGACACTGAACATGTGGGCAAATCTCAGAATGTCTGTGGCACAGCTGATTTCCTTCCCCATCCTTCCATCTATGAGATTTGAAATGAGAGGGTTCTGTCACGTTTCCCTCTGAAAGATTCAAATCTAGCCCAGTGCCCATTCTCAAGAAGGGTACGGAGGAACATCAGAAAGAGAAAGAGAATCTTATGTCCAAGGTGACCACCAAGATCTTCCCAGTTTCACAGGCTCTCTTCACTCATTCCCACCAGCATGAGTCCCGGCCTCAGCACCTGGGCCCATCTGTAGCCACTGTCACCCAACCTGACAGGGAACAAGTGACAGTGAAATGGCACCCAGGGCCTTGGGGGCTGTGTTTATTCCCTCTTTCCTTACAGCTAATACTATTACACAGGAATCTATAGTCACGGAGTCCAGAAGCTAAGCCACCCCCCCATCCCCTCTGTACAAACATCCTGCAACTGGATGTGACCCATTATGGCAAAATATAACAGGGTCTCCTATCTGAAATGATGTAATTATTATGATTGCTATTATTAACAAATAGGAGCCTGTTATGTGCCAGGCACTGTTCTAATGACTGCATACATTAATTCATTTACCTAATGCTCACGAAAACACTATGAGGTAGGTACAATGATTAGACCCACTTTGCAGATGAGAAAATGAGACAAAGATTAAATCAGTTGCCCAAGGTCAGGCATCTGGGAAGTGGAGGAACTGGGAACTGAAGCCAGACAGTCTGGCTCTGACCTGGGAGTCCTTCTCTAAGTACTTCACATCACAGGCACTCCCAGGACCAGCTTCACAGGCCACTGTTTCACCAGGAAAGGAAAGCAGCAAATATCTGTGTTGGAATGAGTGTACAGCAACCATTAATGATGACGAGAAACAGAAAATTAACCAAGAGCTCATGAGAATGATCAACTAGGGAAGATGGCAGGACACTAGAATGTTGGCCAAGAATGTCTGGGAACTAGAATCACAATTTTTCAAAAATAAACATATCAAACATTTTAATATATTTATCAAAAATAAACATGGCTCAAAAAAGCCAGGACCTCATGAAGGTCAAACAATCCGGCCCTGTCAGACCCCAAGAGCTACCAGGCTTATCAAAGGCAAGCTCAAGTCAGCATCTGGAAATTGTATTTACTACACTTGATCTTAGCCAAAAGGCAATAAAATTGCCTTTATGAGAAGCAATAAAATTGTATTTACAAAGTTGAGGAAGGAAATGGGTACAGGATTGCGTTGTGGCAAGGAATAGGAAACAATCTAGGGACCTCATCACTAGAGGAATCAAATAAGTAAGTAAAATGTGGGGGATGCATCTATGGAAACCTGTGGAGCATTTAGAAAGTGCGTCCCAAATATACCCAGAGCAACATCACTAAGATCCACACATGGCACTGAGGTGGAAAAAAATGAGGTCTAGGCAGAATCCATTTATGTAAATTAAAAATATATGCAGCCAGGCATGGTGGCTCACGTCTGTAATCCCAGCACTTTGGGAGGTTGAGATGGGAGGATCACGAGGTCAGGAGATGGAGACCATCCTGGCTAACACGGTGAAACCCCGTTTCTACTAAAAGAATACAAAAAATTAGCCAGGTATGGTGGCGGGCACCTGTAGTCCCAGCTACTCGGGAGGCTGAGGCAGGAGAGTGATGTGAACCCGGGAGGCGGAGCTTGCAGTGAGCCGAGACAGCACCACTGCACTCCAGCCTGGGAGACAGAGCAGGACTCCGTCTCAAAAAAAAAAAAATTATATATATATATATATATATATATGCATGCATATAGGCCAGGAGCAGTGGCTCGCATCTGTAATCTCAGCATTTTGGGAGGTCAAGGCAGGCAGACTGCTAAGCTCAGGAGTTCGAGACTAGCTTGGGCAACATGGCAGATTTACCTGGGCATGGTGGCACATGCCTGTGGTCCCATCTACTCAGAAGGCTGAGGTGGGAGGGAGGATTGCTTGAGCCCGGGAGGTCAAGGCTGCAGTGAGCCATGATTATGCCACTGCACTCCAGCCTGAGCAACAGAGTGAGACCCTGTCTCAAAAAAAACAAAAAGAAGATATACACCAAACACATCAGAATGGTTTCCCGTGGTGAGAAGAGCGGGGAAGAATAGGGACAAAAGGGAATATAAATACAAAGGAGAAAAAGGCCCTGCATGGACCAGTAAGTGTCACACTGAGGAGTGTGATTAACTCAGTAATTTTTTTGTTTGTGTTTTTTGGAGGCAGTCTTGCTCTGTTGCCCGGGTTGGAGTACAGTGGCACTATCTTGGCTCACTGGCAACCTCCACCTCCTGGGTTCAAGCAATTCTCATGCCTTGGTTTCCCAAGTAGCTGGGATTACAGGTGCGCCACCACACCTGGCTCATTTTTTTTTTTTTTTTTTCCATTTTTGTATTTTTAGTAAAGACAGGGTTTCGCCATTTGGGCCAGGCTGGTCTCAAACTCCTAGCCTCAAGTGATCCACCTGCCTTGGCCTCCCAAAGCGCTGGGATTACAGGTGTGAGCCAAATCATCTGGCCAAATTTTTAAAAATAAAATAAGTGAACTGAGAAAACAGAACTGTTTGCAGGTATTCTATCCAAAAAATCCAGGAAGTTAATTCAGTCTGTCCAGAGCAAGCCACTCTGCCTGAATCATTGTCAGTCATCTTCAGCAGGCACAAGGAATTGTGTTTGTCTTTGACAAACCTCATGATTAATAGAAGTACTGATGATTGAAATTCCATGTCCACTGGTCCTAAGCCTTCCTCCCCAAGGTCTCACATATACAGAAATTATCCACCAGGATGACCCTCCGAAACACACACCAGATCCTGTTACCTTGTGCCCAACACTGCCATGGTTGACATATAAGCCCTTTGCAATTACATATTTGCTTCCTTTGCACAAGTTGTTCCTATTTTTAGAGTGCCCTCTGCACTTCTTTGTATAGAGTACGTAAGCTGTAGTTAAATTATCACCTCCCCTTGAGTCCTCAGTGAAATCTCCCTGCCTCTTTTTCTGCTTCATAACCTGGCAGGAGTGGCCATACCACACCCATCTGAGTCCTCAGCCACTGCAGCACAATAACAGCCTGTCCACGTCGGCCTCCCGCATTGGTCTGTGAGCTGCTCAATGGCTGGAGTGCAGTCTTGTCCATTCTCCCACTCAGTGCCCAGACCAGGGCCTGGTCCATGGCAGATGCTCAGTAGACATTTGTTGATTGGGGCTGGGCGCGGTGGCTCACGCCTGTAATCCCAACACTTTGGGAGGCCGAGGCGGGCAGATCATGAGGTCAGGAGATTGAGACCTTCCTGGCTAACACGGTGAAACCCCATCTCTACTAAAAAAATACAAAAAATTAGCCGGGCATGGTGGCAGGCGCCTGTAGTCCCAGCTACTCGGGAGGCTGGAGCAGGAGAATGGCATGAACCCTGGAGGCAGAGCTTATAGTGAGCCGAGATCGTGCCACTGCACTCCAGCCTGGAAGACAGTGTGAGACTCCGTCTCAAAAAAAAAAAAAAAAATTGTTGATTGGCCAGGCGCAGTGGCTCACGCTTGTAATCCCAGCACTTTGGGAGGCTGAGGCAGGTGGCTCACCTGAGGTCAAGAGTTTGAGACCAGCCTGACCAACATGGTGAAATCTCATCTCTACTAAAAATACAAAAATTACCCAGGTGTGGTGGCGTGCGCCTGTAATCCCAGCTACTCGGGAGGCTGAGGCAGGACAATTGCTTGATCCCGGGAGGTGGAGGTTGCAGTGAGCCAAGACCACATCATTGCACTCCAGCCTGGGCAACAAGAGCAAAAACTCCATCTCAAAAAAAACAAAAACAACAACAACACATTTGCTGATTAAATGACACATCCATTTCGTAACTTCGCCCTAGAGAGCCTGAGCTCAAACGTGTAGGAGTGGGTAGAAAGAGACATGAGTGAAATATTAAAATCTCCATGAAGGCATGCATGGAGGTTTATCCTGGAGTATTTAGCATCCTGAAACAAGGGGCTCCTGTGCAGGGAGAAAAGAAGTTTGAGCAAATCACAAAGGTCCCTTTTGCCTGACAAAGATTAGACAACCTCCATTGACTCAATTTTTAACGCTTTTTTTTTTTTTTTTTTGAGGCAGGGTCTCTTCAGTTAATAGGATTGCTTAAAAATTAAAAAAAAAAAAAAAATAGAGAGAGACAGGGTCTCAATCTGTTGCCCAGGCCAGAGTGCTGTAGTACAATCAGGGCTCACTGCAGCCTCGACCTCCTGGGCTCAAGTGATCCTCCCACCTCAGCCCCCCACCCCAAGAAGCTGGCACTACAAGTACACCATGTAGTCCCCCCATGAACACTCCTGAGTTTATGACACATTTAATTGGTCCATGCGGGGCCTTTTCTCCTTGGTATTTATTTATGTATTCCCTTTTGTCCCTATTCTTCCCTCTCTCCTTTTCCCTCTCTCCTCACCACACCTGGCTAATTTTTTTGTTGTTTGTTTTTGAGATGGAGTCTCGTGGCATGATCTTGGCTCATTGCAACCTCCGCTTCCCAGTTTCAAGCGATTCTCCTGCCTCAGCCTCCTAAGTAGCTGGAATTACAGGCACCTGCCACCAGACTGGTTTTTTGTATTTTTAGTAGAGATGGAGTTTCACCACGTTGGCCAGGCTGGTCTTGAACTCCTGGCCTCAAGTGATCCTCCCGCCTCGGCCTTCCAAAGTGTTGGGGTTACAAGCGTGAGCCACTGCGCTCGGCCTAATTTTTTGGAGAGACAGGGTTTCACCATGTTGGCCAGGTTGGTCTTGAAGTGCTGAGCTCAAGCCATCTGCCAGCCTCAGCCTCCCAAAGTGCTGGAATTACAGGCGAGAACCACCGTGCCCAGCCAATTCTTAGACTTTTGCAGCTGCCACCTACATCTATTCTCTACCCTACATGTTACTCCTCTTCTTAAAACCAAAAGATTTCCACTGTACTTGGAAAAAACTCCACATTCCTTTCTATGCCCTACAAGCTCTACGTGAGGAAACCCCAACTCTCCGACCTCATCTCCTACCACTCTTTCCCTTTCTTACCATACTCCAGCCACACTAGCTTTCTTTCTGTTCCCTGACTATACTCCCAGTTGATTTCTGCCCCGGGGCCTTCGCACTGGTTGTTCCCGCTGCCTGGACCACTCTCTCCCCCTATCTTCCTATACCTTCCTCCTAATTTGGGTCTCAACGCAAATGTCACGTCTTCAGAGACGCTCTGCTAGACCACAGTATCTAATGCTGACCCCTCTGCCCCACCCTCACACCAGTTACCCTGTCACATCGCCCTCTTCCACTTTTTTTTTTTTTTTTTTACCACACAGCCCTACTTGAAGTGTCTTTCTTTTCTAATTAACCAAAACTGGAGGGAGGAAAAAGCCCATCATTTTCCCTGGACAGCAGCGTCTACTGGGAGTTTGACCCGCATTAACATGCAAACGACAGGAAACTCCTAGTCATCCTTCCAAAGCCCCTGCCCCAAAGCCCTGCCGAGCCCCGTGCGCACCTGCTCACCTCCGACCCACCGCGGTCGCACGAGGACGGGACGTTTGAGTCCGAGCTACTCCCCCGGCTGAGGCGGCTCTTCGGGGGCTGGGCCGGGACCTGAGTCTGGGACTCCAGCTCCCGGCCCGGGGCCGATAACTGAGAAGAGAACAAGCCCAAGGGCAGATTGTCCGGGGCTTAGTCGTGGGTAGCAGGGAATCCGGAGAAGGCTGGGACCCGGGAGGCCGGCCGAGCTTTCCCCGCCGCGCGCCTCAGCTCCGCCGGCCGCCGTGCCCGCCCTCGGCCCGCACCTGCCGGCCCCAAGACCGCACGCTCTCACCTCGCCCCGCAGCACCGGCCCCGGCTTCCGGCGCCACTGTCATCGGAACCGGAAGCCACGGCGGTCGATCAGCGGCCCGGGCCCGCCCACTGGCGGTTTCGTGGAGGGGTGGCCATCCCACGAGCCCGCAGCTTTGCGTCCGGCCGCCGAGCCTCCCCGCCGCACGTGCCGAGTGGAGTCGCCCGCGGGAACAGGGCGATGGCCAGAAAAGCCGCGCCTGTAGTCCTCTGGGGGGTCGCGCCTGGTCGCCTCCAGGTTCCGAGTCCCTCCGGCCCGGCCGCGGATCTCCCAGTCGGCGGAAGCCGCTGGCCGCGACCGCTCCTCGCCGGCGGGCGTGTTCCGCACCCGGCAGAGGAGGCGTCGGCCCCGCACTCAACCCAGCGCCGGGCTCCCGGGTCAGAAGCCCCAAGTGGTTACTAACGCCTACAGCGCTGCCCGCCCAGCTCAGTGAGGGCGGCGCGGGGGCCGTGAGGGGCGGTAGCTGGGCTGTGCCCGCTGTGGTCCCGTGGTGCGCTCTTGAAATAGCAAGTGATGCTTAAAAAAAAGAAAACTCCAGGTCGGGCGCGGTGGCTCACGCCTGTAATCCCAGCACTTTGGGAGGCGGAGGTGGGAGGATCACGAGGTCAGGATATCGAGACCATCCTGGCTAACACGGTGAAACCCCGTCTCTACTAAAAATACAAAAATTAGCCAGGGGCGGTGGCGGGCACCTGTAGTCTCATAGTCCCAGCTCCTCGGGAGACTGAGGCAGGATAATCGCTTGAACCCGAGAGGCGGAGGTTGCAGTGAGTCGAGGTAATGCCATTGCGCTCCAGCCTGGGCGACAAAGCGAGACTCCGCTTCAAAAAAACAGAAAACTCGTCTTTCCCGTCCCGGCCTTGCTGGTCCCCATGTCCCGAACTTAATCTGCCCATTGGGTATTCAACAGAATTCGGTTCTGCAGACGAGAGGGTCCAGCCCTACCCTGCCGTCCTCTGTTGGTCGCTGTCCTGGGGAAGGGGGGAAGGGGAGAAGATGGGACCTGCCCATCCTTCCTAGGGAGGAAGGGTGAAGGTTAGGGAGGAGAGAACAGGCACTGACCCCAAACCCAAGACCGGACTGAATTTTCTTTTTCTTCTTTCTTTTTTTGAGATGAAGTCTTACTCGGTTGCCCAGGCTGGAGTGCAGTGGTGTGATCTCAGCTCACTGCAACCTCCACCTCCAAGCTTCGAGCGATTCTCCTGCCTCAGCCCCCTGAGTAACTGAGATTACAGGCATGCTCCACCATGTCCAGCTAATTTTTGTTATTTTTAGTAGAGATGGAATTTTGCCATGTTGGCCAGGCTGGTCTGGAACTCCTGACCTCAGGTGATCCGCCCACCACAGCCTCCCAAATTGCTGGGATTACAGGCATGAGCCACCGCACCCAGCCCCAGATTGAATTTTCTATCCTTCCAGACCCTCTGCTCTGAAGGGAAAGAGTAAAGAAGTCCCCACTCCTCAGACCTCAGATGCTGAGACTAGGAGCAGTCCTGGAGAAAAAGCTAGGTATCTGTGTTGCCGACTTCTGCTCCCTTTTGGTTGGGCCTCATTCCAGGGCATCCTCCCCTTGAATCCTCCATGCCTCCCCATGCGTCCCTTTCTTCCCCTTTGCGCAACTTACTTTTTTTTTTTTTTTTTCAAAATAGATACGTGGTCTCTCTATGTTGCACAAGTTGGTTGCAAACTCTTGGCCTCAAGAGATTCTCCACTCTCAGCCTTCGGAAGTATTGAGATTACTGAAGGGAGCCACCATGCCTTGCCCTGTTTTGTTTTCTTCTTTTCTTTTCTTTCTTTTCTCTTTTCTTTTCTCCTTTCCTTTCCTTTCTTTGAGACGGAGTCTTGCTCTATCACCCAGGCTGGAGTGCAGTGGCATAATCTTGGCTCACTGCAACCTCCGCCTGCCAGGTTCAAGCAATTCTCCTACCTCCGTCTCCTAAGTAGCTGGGACTACAGGCACACACCACCATGACTGGCTAATTTTTTGTATGTTAGTAGAGACGGGGTTTAACCATGCTGGCCAGACTGGTCTTGAATTCCTGACCTCGTGATCCGCCGCCTTCGGCCTCCCAAAGTGCTGGGACTACAGGCGTGAGCCACTGGGCCCAGCCGACCTGTTTTCTTTATAGCACTTGACTTGAAGTTATCTTGCATGTTTATTCATTCTGTCTTCTGGCCCCTACTCCCATCACCCTCTTTGGGGCCAGGCATGGTGGCTCACGCCTGTAATCCCAACACTTTAGGAGGCTGAGGAGGGAGGAATGCTTGTGCCTAGGAGTTCTAGACCAGTCTGGACAACATAGGTAGACCCTGTCTCTACAAATAACACAAAAGTTAGCCGGGTGTGGTGTGCACATCTGTAGTCCCAGCTACTTGGGAGGCTGAGATGGGAGGCTGCCTAGGAGGTCGAGGCTGCAGTGAGCACTGATTGTGCCACTGTACTCCAGCCTGGATAAGAGAGTGTGAGAGACCCTGTCTCAAAAACAAATATGGGCCAGGCACGGTGGCTCATGCCTGTAATTCCAGTACTTTGGGAGGCCAAGGTAGTTGAATCATTTGAGGTCATGAGTTCAAGACCAGCCTGGCCAACATGGTGAAACCCCGTCTCTACTCAAAATACAAAAAAAATTAGCCAGGTGTAGTGGCAGGCACCTGTAATCCCAGCTACTTGGGAGGCTGAGGCAGGTGAATCGCTTGAGCCTGGGAGGCAGAGGTTGTGGTGAGCCAAGATTGCACCACTGCACCCCAGCCTGGGCGACAGAGTGAGACCCTGTCTCAACAGAAAAACTCCACTGGGTGCACGTTTTGTCTTCATCACTGCCTTTTCGCCAACACCACAGGCTTTGCACACAGGAGGTACTCAGAGATAAGAAGCCAGTGTTCTCCACGTATACATAAGGAAACTGTGGCTCAATAACCTTATGATATATAGCAGGGGAGAAGGCCCACAGCAGGACTGTGTGCCCGCGGCGGTGTTGAGATGGCACATCCCAGAGATGCCTGCCCAAGCATGAGGAGCCTGGGTGGCCCTGGCCCAAACAGAAGCCATTGGGGTGGAGAGTTGATTGAACCTTGCCTGGGGCCAAGGGGCCCAAGCCGCCTCCCAGCCAACCTGACCTCACAGGCTTTGGCAAATGCCCCAGGCGTCCCTATTTCCTCTCCGGGAGCCTTGACCTGCCTCACAGCCAAGAAGGATGTGAGCAAAGTTGAGGTTCTCCCCCAGTAAGTGGCCATCCTTGCATCTTATTTTCAAGTGTGCACCAAGTTGTATTAAATAGTTGATTTTGTCAGTCTTTCCCCATAGGGATTGTGTTTTTGTTTTTTGTTAGGAATAGGGAGGATGCCTTCAAAGCAATCAATTCTCCCATTAATGCAGTAGTAATCGAATTAACTTTTTGTCAGTGTAGAAGTTTTTTTTTTTTTTTTTTTTTTGAGAGGGAGTCTCGCTCTGTCGCCCAGGCTGGAGTGCAGTGGCCGGATCTCAGCTCACTGCAAGCTCCACCTCCCGGGTTCACGCCATTCTCCTGCCTCAGCCTCCCGAGTGGCTGGGACCACAGGCGCCCGCCACCTCGCCCGGCTAGTTTTTTTTTTTTTTGTATTTTTTAGTAGAGACGGGGTTTCACCGTGTTAGCCAGGATGGTCTCGATCTGCTGACCTCGTGATCCGCCCGTCTCGGCCTCCCAAAGTGCTGGGATTACAGGCTTGAGCCACCGCGCCCGGCCTCAGTGTAGAAGTTTTAAACATTCCCTGTATTCTCCGAAGTTTCAATAATTTGAGTCTCTGGAATAGAATTGATAGTAGACAGATGAATAGGAGAAAAGGCATGCAAATTTATTACATACATGCGCAGGAGTCCCACAAAATGTGAGACTCTAGTAAGGGCCAGATTGATGAAGTCTAAATAGTATTTGAGCTCCAAAAACTGGGGCTTGAGGTTTCTGGGAGGAGGTGGCGACAGATGCTAGGAGGTTGAGGGGAGGAAATGCATGGCAAACAAAGGCTGTCTTGTCATGCAGATAAAACCTCTCAAGGGGCTCAGTCCTCAGAAGAGATGGTATCACCTTCAGTATCCTTTCCTGTGAGTTAATCATCCATGTTTTATGAGATGCTAGGGAAAGGGCTCAAGACAATGGCATTCCTTCTGCAGGAACTTCCCTTAGAAACAAAAGATAACTTTAGAGAAGGCCCCTCCCTGCGCTTCAGGGGGGTTTTGGGAGGGAAGAGGAGTGAGCGATGGTCAGAGACTTTAGTTCAAAGCATTCAGCCTCCCACAGCTCCATACTTTGGGGTATCATTTTCTGAGCCCCAACACCAATTTCCTAGGAGAGGATTTTTTTTTTTTTTTTTTTTTTTTTTTTTTTTTTTTTTTTTTGAGGCAGAGTCTCGCTCTGTCGCCCGGACTGGAGTGCAGAGGCCGGATCTCAGCTCACTGCAAGCTCCGCCTCCCGGGTTTACGCCATTCTCCTGCCTCAGCCTCCTGAGTAGCTGGGACTACAGGCGCCCGCCACCTCGCCCGGCTAGTTTTTTTGTATTTTTTAGTAGAGACGGGGTTTCACCGTGTTAGCCAGGATGGTCTCGATCTCCTGACCTCGTGATCCGCCCGTCTCGGCCTCCCAAAGTGCTGGGATTACAGGCTTGAGCCACCGCGCCCGGCCGAGGAGAGGATTTTTAAAATTTAACTCAATAAATGCAGGGGTGGGCCAGTCGCAGTAGCTCACGCCTATAATCCGAGCACTTTGGGAGGTTGAGGCGGGCGGATCACAAGGTCAGGAGATCCAGACCATCCTGGCTAACATGGTGAAACCCCGTCTCTACTAAAATTACACAAAATTAGCAGGGTGTGGTGGCGGGCACCTGTAGTCCCAGCTACTTGGGAGGCTGAGGCAGGAGAATGGCGTGAACCCGGGAGGCAGAGGATGCCGCGAGCCGAGATTGCGCCACTGTACTCCAGCCTGGCGACAGAGCGAGACGCCATCTCAAAATAAAATAAAATAAAATAAAATAAAATAAAATAAAATAAAATAAAATAAAAATAAATGCAGGGGTGGTGCATGGTATGACTTTTTTCCCAAATTTTTATCCAGTTATCCCAGCACCTCTTGTTAAAGAATCGTTCCTTACCCGTGTTTTGAAGTCCTTTATTGTGTAAGATTTTCTACAGAATAGCATCTATTTCTGGCTCTTCATTCTTTCTGTGAGGTGTAGATTATTTTTACACCAATGTCGTATTTTTCTTGCTACTTTGTAATATGTTCTAATATTACATATTAGAGCAAAGGAATTAAACACTGCTCACAAAAAAGGAAAGATAAAAAAACCCATACGGTTATTGTGAAAGCAGATCAGTGGTTGCCAGGAGCTGGGGTGGGGCAAGGGGGTGGACTAGAGGGCCACGGGAGAATGCTGGGGGGTGACAGAACTATTCTATATCTTCATTGTCGGTTCGTTATATAACTCTGCATTTATCAAAACTCTAAGTAGGCCCAGAGCAAAATGAAACCATGAGACCCCACCTCCTGGACGGATGAGTGAGCCAGCTGGGAACTCCTGTGGCCCTCCAGCCTCTCCTCTCGTGACATAATCACTTTTGTTTTGTTGCAAGAAGCATCATTCTTGTTCTTTTCTGAATCCAATATGGATGCCTAAGCCCCGACCCGCCAAGGGGGATGGGTTATCAATATCTGAACCGTCACTGCAGGGTCTGCACCCTCTTTGCAGAAACCCCAACACCCACATACCCTTAGTCTCAGAGAAATGCACCCAGCCTCCCAGATAGGCTTCCTCTGCCTGCTCCATGCTCTGCTGACCCACTTGCCACCATGGAGGCCCCTCTGTTGTCCCTAGTTCTGTCTGAGCACTTCTGGATTCTCCTCTGTTCTCCTTTCCTCCTGCCTGGCCCCAGTCGCTATTTGGAACGGCCTCCCTCCCCCACCCACAGCTAAGTCCCATTAGGGCAGGAGACAGAGGGCCTTGGCCAGCTTGACTTCCTCACCTGAGAAGGCCCCGAATACATCACTGGAACGAATGGCAGCTGGCCCTGGAGTCCCTGTGCTTGCCACAGACCTGGTGCCCACGGATGTTGAACGAACATTCGGAGTAAGTCTCTTCCCCATCCAGCCCACCCCAAGCTCAAATCCATTCTAGTATGGTGGGCTCTGGCTGCTCCTGACTCCACATCCCACCAGTGCCTTCGGGAGTTGCAGAGAAGATACCACCCTACCCTGGCAATGCCCATAGCTCCAAGGAGACGAGGCAAACCAACAATTACAGCAGCATGGCAAGCGCTGACGGAGAGGCATGGGGGCTGTGGGCGCAGGGAGAAGGGAGTGCCCAGGCAGGGGAGGTGGTGAGTTCAGGGAAGGTTTCTCAGAGCACCGAGGGGCTCTGCCTGCAGGATGAGGGCTCAGAGGGCTCCAAGGTAAGAAGGAGGCACCACTATCAGTGACTAGAGGCCACTAGTGTGTCAGAAGCCTCAAGGGATGGACCAAGGGGCCCAGGGAGCTGCTGGAAGGGATGACACTGAGTGAAGGACTGGAGGCCCCAGAGGCAGGGAGTCCAGCACCAGAAGGCAGCCACCCTCTGCAGAGCTGGCTGCCCAGACCAAGCCCGCTGGGGAGGGGCTGCAGGGAAGGGTAAGCCAAGGCAGCTGGGAAGCTGAGGCCCCACCAGCAGGAGGGAGGGGCTGCCCCGAGGTGTTAGCCACTACAGTGACACCTGTGATCAGTGACACCTGTGGTCGGTTGGCCCCAGCGCCACCCAGCCGGCTGGGAGACCCAGGAACTGGTTTGTCCAGCCTGGATGAGCTGACGGGGATCCAGCTCCGAGACGCCCCAGGTTCAGGTTCAGCTCTTGTGCCCTCCCCCTACATCTGGGCCTGGCTTTGGTTTCTGGCACACCTGCCAAGTTTTGGTACCTCCCACCCACTCCCCACTGGCTGTACTGGCCAGCCCAGCTCCCTAATTGCTGGGTGGGGAACTGTTCTGCAGAGCTGGAATACCAAGGTGGACCCTGACACCAGGTGTGTGGGCACCTGGCCTGATGGGCCCCTGGCCACGGAGGCTGTGATCAAGGCATCTGGCCAGCACCTGGCTCTGAGGGGCCCTCTGGAGGGGCCACTGTCTCAGAAATTTCCGTTTGGGGTTTGGAGAAGTTTGTGAAATGGGAATGGGTACCAGGGGTGTGTGTAGAGGATTGGCCTGCCTGACCTAGGCACTCCCCCTTTCCCTCCTCAGGCAGACAGGAGCTCAGGTGTGGGCCTGCATGGGTCTCAGATAGGCCTAGGGGATCTGTCTGGATCACAGGCTCCACCCCAGCCTGGCCAGTGCCAAGACAAGCTGGGGCCAACAGGAAGGAATGGGGTAGAGGGTGGGGCCAAGAAGGGGCCTGCACTGTCTCCAACCCAGACACTGGCTTTTGGAGGCCAGGCTCCCAAACACACCCCCTTGGACACACCCACCACCCACAAGCACATCTTTACACACACCTGCCACTTACATGGCCATAAACACACCATCGCCACAGCAGGTAGTGCACACCCCTCACTCTCTGCCCTGAAAAGGCGGGGTCTCCCAGCTCATGCCTCACACCCATCCCCCGACATCCATGTGCACTAACTCCACTTCATAACCAAGACCCACCTGTGGGCCCTGAGGGGCTGCCAGGCATGACCAGGGTAGCCAAAGGGAGTGATCTGCAGCTGTCTGCAGACAACTTCTCCGAAGTTCCCTGAGCTGCCCTGTCAGGGAAGGGACTGGTGAGCTGACATCAGTGTGCAGGTCCCCCTGGGGTAGGAGCTCATCTAATTCAGCCTGTGCCCCCACATTCACAAGGTCCCAACACAGCCCCTGGCGCACAGTGAGCACGCAATGCCTGGCAGCCGGTCCAACGACGAGTGTGTAAGGAAGCTGAGCTTCCTTCCCTCTAAGAAAGGGAGAGACGCCACTCACACAGCCAGACTGAACCTGTGTTCCAGGCCAGGCACCCAGCGGGGAAGCAAAGGCCCAGAGGGCAAGTCAGGCCTGTGAGAGGCCAGAGGCAAGTGTGGGTTTTAGGGACCAGCCTCAGCTGACAGCAGGGATCTGGGAGGACTGACCATCCTAGAGCCTGGTGCAGGACAGAGGCAAGGCGGGGTGGGGAATGCTTTCTCCTGGAGAGCTTTCCAGAATGCAAATGAATCATATTTCACCCCTACTTAACAATGCCCCAGAGCCCCACTGCTGATGGGGAAATGTTTCCGTTCCTTGCTGTGGTAAAGGTTCTTTACCAAGAAACCCATAAGCTTGCCCACCTCTTCTCCTGCACCTTCCTACGAACAGGGAATGAGGCAGAGCAAGGGGCCGGGAAGGATACTGTTCTTCCTGGCCCCTCCACTTCTAGGGCCCCCCACTCCTATGGAGGGAGGGAGACAGGAGGTGGGTTCTGGGAGGGGCGGGGCCTGAGCCTGTGGATACTCCTGGGGCCCAGCCTTCCCACCAGGAAGACATTTCATGTTCTCACAACGCCCTGGTTGACTTGCCCTTTGTTTTCTTGGTATTCCCTGATACTGTTCCTTCTGAAAAATCCACTGGTGCTAAAGAAAGGAATTTCAGCCCACACGGCAGCTAAGGAACTGTGTGGGGCTGAGGCAAGGAGTAGGATTCCTCTGCTCACAACATACATGCCCAGTGGCCACGAAGACAGGTGCGGGGCACACCCTTCCACTGACCACGGGCCATGGGAGGAGCTGCTGCCCAGGTCAGCAGCCTCAATCCTGACCATCCATCATCCTCTGGTCTCAGGTCAGGGACAGGCTCAGCGTATTCTGAGCCTCTGGTAGAAAACGGTGGTTTTATTCTGGGGGAGGCTAATGTTCCCACCCCAGCATCCTTCCATGGAGGAAGGCCCCAGTCCAGGTCTTCAGCCTCCCTTTGACCTGCCCTTCGGGACCTTGGAGCTGGTGATCCCCCAGCCTCCTTCTCTGGGCCACATCCACTCCAGGAAGCAGGGCCGGGCCCTTCCTAGGTGCTCCTCTGCCAGGAGGGCCTTGTCCTGGCTCCTGCCAAGGCACCCTACCCAGCCCACGGCCCCACTGGATCCCTCCTCTCCTTGCGCCTCCCCAGCCCTGGCCTGGCCTCTGCAGGTTCCACCCCAATCAGTGCAAGGGAAGGCTGAGCCGGCCGTCTCAGGGCACCTTCTGACAGTGTTTCTGCTGTCAGCTCACTCTGCTGGCCTCAGATCTTGGAGGACTCCAGCCGGGGACTCCAGGGCGTGGGGGGCTCCCGCAGTGCCCGCAGTTCCTGCTCCAGTGCCTGGTTGCGGCGGTACATGTCCATGTAGCCCCCCTGGATCTCCCGCTGGTAGCGCAGTACGCGCTCCTTCTCCTCCTGCCAAGTCCGCCGCTCCTGCTCGAAGCGCAGCGCCTGCTCCTGGCCCCGAAGTCGCTCCTGCAGCAGCTCAGCCCGCAGCTGCTCAGCACCGTCCCTGGCCTCGCTGCCTCCTGCCTCCCCCAACAGGCCCCTGCTCTTGCAGTCATCAGTCTCACAGCTGCCTGGGGCTTCCTCCCGAGGGGCCTGCTCCTGCAGGCTGCGCACAGCCTGGCGCAGCCGGACCAGCTCTGCGTCCTGAGCCTGGGCTTGTGCCCTGCTGCCCCGAAGTTGTGTCTTCAGACTGAAGATCTCCGCCAGCTTCTGGGCCAGTTCCGCCTGGGCCTCACGCAGCTGCTGCTTCAAGAGGCTAATCTCTGCTGTCTTCTGGCACACCTGGGGGATGGGGAGGACACAAGCAAAGTAGCCTGTGGGGGGCCGGTCTGGGAGGGGGCAGGCAGAGGAAGGGACCGGCAATGGAGATAGGAGACTCTCGGAGCCCTGTGTCATCTCTCACCTCCCATCGGGCTTCCTCCTCTGGTCGTGCACTGGGGTCAGCCTCTGGGAGGGTGCCGGGGGCCCGAGGCTCTGGAGCCAGGCCCTGCTGAGCGCACAGCTCCTTGCGCAGGCGCCGCTGCTCCTGTTGAGCCATAAACAACTGCAGCTGGAGGTTGCGCTCGCTGCGCTCAGCCTTCTGGGTCACCTCGTGCAGCCGCTCCACATACAGCCGCTTCAGCTCAGCCAGCCACAGCCGCTGGCGCTCCTCCAGCACCTGTCAAGGGGAAGTGATGCATCCATCGTGGCCCTGCCCCCTAGACGCGACCCGGAGCTCCACCTGATACTCCAGCCACTGATCAAATCCTGTGCCCCTACACCACAGGACCCAGCCACACATACGCTTTAACCCTGGATGCCCTCTGGGGTGAGGTGTCCCCATCACATGGCCCTCCCAGGGAGCCTCTCTCCTTCCTTCCCACACAACTCCAAGGCAAGGACCCCCAGTGACATGACATCCCCACCACCTGGGATGGAGGGGAAGGAAGCCGAGCCAGCTCCCTCTTTCTTGCTCTCTTGTGTCCACGGCCATGTGGGTGAGCTGGCTATGGCCCCTCTCTCTGGCCTGTACCCCAGTGCTGAGGCACAGAACAGGACTCCAGGGCAGTGGCTCCCTCACCTGCGTGAAGGGGTTGGAGCCGTCCTCATTGCCAAGGCCCCTCTTGAGCTCCTCGCAGGTCTCGGGCAGCACGGCTCCCATCTCCTCGGCCGAGGAGCAGGAGAACTCGTAGGGGGGTGGTGGCTCGGGCAGGCAGCTCAGCACAGCTGGTGGCCCAGCCTCCTTGGGTCCTCGAGAGGCCCGGTCCAGGGAGCCCCCGAGGTGGTTAAGGTGGCCAAGGGAAGAGCTGAAGGGGCCAGGGCCAGTACCAGGACTGCGACCAAAACTACCCCCACTGGAGGAGTCGGACAGGCTGGGCTCGGGCTCAGGGCCGCCCTCGTCTAGGCTGAGGGCGTGCAGCAGCTGTGCCCGGGCCTGGCTGGCCCGGGGCCCGGGGCTCAGGGGCGGGTGGCAGGCCAGCGTGTGCAGGCTGCCATTGCTGCGCCACAGCTTCTGGCCTTTGTGGGCTGCCAGGCTCTGCATGGACAGGAAGCCTTTACCGTTGCCCGCTGTAGGCTTGAACACCGAGGGGCGAATGCGGCACTGCCAGAAAGGGTAGAGAGGGCAGGTGTGAGACCTGGGCAGCTGCCTGCTCTACCTCCTGATGCTCCCACAGCCCCTGAGGGATCCTCTTTGAGACCGCGGGGCACGTGCCACCAGGAGGCAGTGAACAAGTCTCAGGCCAGCCCATAGCACGATTTTCGTATCTCAGCATGCCGCATCCCCACCCCATCCCAACATCAGGGTCTCCAAGGAGACCCCACCCTCCCCACATCTTGTAAGGGGCACGGGCAGGGGCGCACCTTGTCGAAGCGACCCCGCTCTGGCAGCGAGGTCTTGCTGAAGTCACCCGCGCGAGGATGTTCCCGGTAGTAGAGAGTGGCATAGTCTGCAGGCTCGTTCCGAGGGGCCCGCTTGGTGCTCTTGCCGTCCTTCTTGGGGAAGTGCAGGTAGCTGAAGAGCTCACGATGGCCCAAGCCCTTCCGGAGGAGCCCATCAGGCTGGCGGGAGCCCTGAGACCCGGCAAGGGCCGCCCGCAGCTCTTCAGGGGACAAGTCGTGCCGCTCCAACAGGCTGCCCACGCTGCCCATGGCAATGCCAGCAGGGCCTGGGGCTGTGGCCATGAATTTTCAACAGGGCACAGGCAGCTGCTTCTGGGAATTGGAAAGCTCCATTGGGGCAGGTGGGCACTGGCGACCCAACTTCCCTGGGGCCTGAAAACAAGGCACTTGCTCCCTGTAGCTCCCCACAACCTGGCCCAGGCCCAGGTAAGGCAGATGTGGGTCCAAGAGAGAACCCCGGGACAGGATCCCTAGACTGGCAAGAGAAGGAAGTACAAGCCCCAAAGCCACCTGCCCATCTGTCACTTGCTGGACTGAGTCTAAGGAAGAACAATGGTGCCCCAGCCATGCACTGAAGGGCCAGCTCCACCTAGGGGCCTGTGTGGGATTCAGAAGTACGGGGAGGGGATAGGCCCTGAAGCAGCAGGACAGGAACCCTCCTCCCAGCACTGGGCCCGCACAGGGCTAAGGAAGACAAACTCAGACTGGCTGAACTGACCTTGCTTACCCTCCTGCCATGTTCCCCACCAAATCTGTGGGGTGGGGAGAAGGCACAGAGACCCAAGGCCAGTTGGGACCCTCCTTCCCATGGGAGAGGGATAACCCCTACAGCCCCTCTTCCTGCAAAGGGTCAAAGCTCCCCGAGGGAAACATCTGGCATGGGGTGGGGGAGGGTTGGGGGCTACAGTGGGAGGGATACAAACAGGAAGGGCCCAAAAGGAGGAAGGATGACGTGAACAATGGCCACAGTTTCCGGGACAGGTGTTCCCGTCTGGGCAGTGGTGGGAGGAGGAGGGAAGGGGCAGCTGGACTCATGCCAGCCCCTGCATATGCTCTTATTCCAAAGCCCACCACCTGAGAGGGTGGGTCCCAAATCTTAACCCTGGCGGAACCAATCGGTGTGTGACCCCGGCCGAGCCACTAACCTCAGTGAGCCTGGGCTTCCGCACACACACCCTGGTGACGGTAACACTTATCACTGGGATGCTGGGAGGATGGGGTGGGATAGCATGACAGAGCACCCAGTCCAGGGCCTGGGCCACAGCCAGGGTCAACAGGCCGGCTGGAGCCGAGCTCAGCCAGGCACACAAACATCACCAAGGGACTAAGCTGACAGACCAGCTTCCACCTGTGCTGGGCCACACACTCTGGAGGCAGGGCTGGTACCTAGCCCCCTGGGGATCCTGTGAACAGCCCAGTGCCCAGCATGGAGCGGGCGTGCAGAAAAGTCTGGCCGAGTGAACGAACACCACCTTCTCTGCCTCCCACCCGCGCAGCTGCTCCCATTCTCGAACAGAAGTCCAGCAGGCAGGCTGCAGCTGTGAGTCCCCTACTGCCACCCATGCTTCCGGGCACCCACTCCTGCCCCAAACAATGGTCGTTAGGAGGTTCCATCTTCCTCAACCATTTCCAGGTTTTGTGTTTGTGGAAGACAAAGCTCTCCGGGAGGGGGACCTGCCCCAACCCCACAGTCTCACCTCACCCTGTGCAAAAATGACCTCAGCTCTCCCCCCACCAACCCCCAGACCCAGGATGGGGTGAATCTGGGTTTGCACACCCCACCCAGCCCAGCCCCTGAGAACACACATTGCAGGCCGCACAGGGGATGCATCCAGGTAAGGAATCATAGGGGCTGGGTTCCTACAGTGATTCAGCCCTGCATAGGGGTCCTGCTGAGTCTTTTTTTTTTTTTTTTTTTTGAGACAGGGTTTTGCTCTTCACTCTGTCACCCAGGCTGGACTACAGTAATGCAACCATAGCTCACTGCAGCCTCGAACCCCTAGGCTCAAGCCATCTTCCCACTTCAGCCTCCTGAGTAGCTAGAACCACAGGTGCGTGACACTGCCCAGCTATTGACCCTTCTTAAAGGTAAGGTCAGTGGGGCTCAGAAAGGTGAAGTAATTTGCCCAAGGTCACAGCTGGTCAGGGCTGCCCAATGTCTAGTGGGGACCTAGGATGTCACTACCCACAGCCAAAAGTATTGGAATGGAAGCATCCTGCCTCCTCGTCTGATACCTCCTTGCCACGACAAGCCCACCCAGCCAGAGACGTGGTTTGTCCACAAGCACACTCAACTCCTGTTGCTGCTTCTTGGGGAGGGGACAGCAGAGACCTGCTCTTCAGCCTGCCCTCACTCTCTCCAGGGGACTCCAGACACAAATGCTCGGCCTTTTGCCATGCCTCAGTTTCCGCATCTCTGAAGTGGGAAAGGGCCGGGCACGGTGGCTCACACCTGTAATCCCAGCACTTTGGGAGGCTGAGGCAGGAGGATCACTTGAGCCCAGGAGTTTGAAACCAGCCTTAGCAACATAGCGAGACCCCATTTTTATTTTTATTTTTTATATTTATTTATTTATTTATTTATTTATTTTGAGACGGAGTCTCGCTGTGTCACCCAGGCTGGAGTGCAGTGGTGCGATCTCGGCTCACTGCAAGCTCCGCCTCCTGGGTTCATGCCATTCTCCTGCCTCAGCCTCCGAATAGCTGGGACGACAGGCGCCCGCCACCACGCCCAGCTAATTTTTTATATTTTTAGTAGAGACGGGGTTTCACCATGTTAGCCAGGATGGTCTCGATCTCCTGACCTCATGATCCGCCCGCCTCGGCCTCCCAAAGTGCTGGGATTACAGGCTTGAGCCACGGCGCCCGGCCTGACCCCATTTTTATTTTAAAAAAAGAAAAAAAAATGAAGTGAGAAAGACCCTGCCTGCCCGGCCTTTCTCAAAGGATTACTGCCAGTCAGAGATGCAGGGGAAAGGGCTTGTGAACTGTAAGCCCTGTGTGGCCCTGGGGGCGGCGACATTGGCAGCAGTGTCACATACGTCCACCTGCACCCCAAATGCACACCATCTCAGCTTCCCGATGGCAGATGCTCACTTCCTGTCTCGGGGAGAGATAACCGACCCTCAAGATTCCCCACCAGACATCTCAGGTCCAGGGAGAGTCCTTGAGCTAGAGGTAGCCATGGGCCGCAACAGTGCATACAGCCACACACACCACAGTGTGCCACATGTCAGCCCCACCCAGCAGTACAGAGAGCCCATGTTAGAGGACACGGTGCGGACAGTCACGTCCAGCAGCAAACACAATCATACAGCTGTGCACAAGGTCACCCACAGCACTGAGCACCTTCCAGGACACACTGACAAAGCAGGAGCAGCCCAGTGGCGTGATGACCCAGTGTCCTTCCCAGCTCCTGGGCTAGTGAAGGAGCAGCAGACAGCCCCTTCCCTTTGTCTCTCCTTAGGCCCCCCACCATCCCCACTGTGCCCCTCCTGGCTGACTTCTCTGACTGTCTTATCAGCTCCCCCAGCAGGGCTGAGGGCCCCAGCTTTCAGGACGCTCCTCCCTGCCTGTGTCACAGAGTGAGGACAGTCTCTTTTCCTAAAGGGGTCCATCCCACCTCCACCCCCTCCCCCAACACACACATTCCTTCCTTCCTGTTGCTTGGAAGCCCAGGGATTGCCTGCTCAGGGCAGGGCAGCTGTGCAGGCTGGAGGGGATTTGGTGGGGGAGGAGGGAGGGACGACAGCAAGTGCCTTGCAGCCTCACTGGAACATCAGAGCAAAAAGCCGGGGTCCCTGTACGGGTCGTGGAGAGAAGGATAGGGGGACAAGTCAAGTGCCTGGGCTTCCCTGCCCTGGAAGCTGCAAACCCCAACCACCCAGCTGGCTAGATTTGGGCCGGGACGCTCAAGCCTCATTCTCCACAGATCCTGGCTGGCCCCAGTAAGGCCTCTTCACTCCTGCTCGCTGCCACCAGTCCCCTCACCCCTCTCCAGTCCCCAAGATTAGCAGGCAGCACTGGAATCTCTGTGTTCAGAGAGATTCCTCTCTTTCAGACCAATCCTTGGTGGAGATGGAAGACACAGCGCCCTGGCCAGGAAGCAAAGAAGGAGAGGATGCACTTTCTTTGAGGGGGGTGTCCCAGAGCCTGTTGGTGCCCTTTTGGGTCACGCCAAGGGGCACTATCACATCCTCATGAGACACACAGGAGATGAGTTCTATCACCCCCCACTTCACAAGAGGAAACTGAGGTTCAGAAAGTGAAGTAATGCGCCTAAGGTCACGTTCAGCCGCAGGGGAGAAAGCACACAGACTCCCAGGATTAGAAGTCCTCTCTGACCCCACCTTGCATCTCCTCTGGGGTGGGACATTCCAGTCCCCACACGGGTAGGAGTGCCGCCTGCCCCGGTTACAGTCAGCCCCTCCTGAGCCCTGGCCCAAGGGAAAGGTCCCACCACCTGCTGGGGGATCAGCTCTGCTAAGGGGCGTGTCTGCAGCTGCCCCTAAGAATGGGACTGGAATGTCCCAGCTCCAAAAGAGGGGGTAGTAGGCAAGGGGGGCCCAGAGAGGGGTTTGGAGAGGCTGGCCCACCCCATCCCCTCTGTGACAGACACTTGAGGCAGAGACCAGGGGCTAAAGCCTGCAGAAGCGGTGCTTAGTATCACTATATAGTCCTTCACGGCTGTACCACACTCTACAATTTCTTATCAGTCCTTCTATTTCATTATCTCATTTCATCTCCACCATAGCCTCGTGGGGGCAAACAGGACAGTAATTACCCTCACTCCATTTTAGAGATCGGTAAACTGAGGCCTAGGAAGGTGAGGTGAGTTGTCCAAGATCCCACAGTGAGAAGTAATCTCAACTCCCTGGACAAGGTCCTCTCTGCCTTAGCAGGTTGTCCTAAACCAGGGGTCACAGGCTCTCCTCCATGGGCACACACTGCTCTGTATGTATCGCATGTATGTCTGCCCCGGCCTTCATGCCTGTTTCTCCCAAGGACACCTGCAACCAGGCTGCTCTGGATTGCGGTCCACCGGGCCTGGAATCCCTCCTGCTGCCCCCCAGGTCAGGAAGAAATAGAGGAAACCTGCCTCATGGGGACTCCGAGTCCCTGTGCTAGCTCTAGCTCTAGAGGCGGTGGCAGAAGCAGGCTGGCCGCATTCATTGACAGTCTCGCACATGCACACCCACACGCTGCCAGCCGGTAGAGAAGCCCTGCCTGGGAGGGCCCTGGGAGGAGGCTGATCACCGCGCCCAGGATGGCCTCCTGCGTCCGCTCCCTCCCGAGGACAGCCAGGCCCAATCTGTTCCTATGTAGTTGGGGTCAGGGGGTGGCCCAGTAGGAGACAACGGATCTCAGTTCTCTTTCTGGATACAGCCAGGGCCCTGATTTCGGCTCGGCCCCAGGCCAGCCCTCACTTTAGCCAAAGGCTGTGGCCCGGACTGGATCGGGTGCTCTGGCGGTCAAGACCTAGGAATGTCCCCTACCCGCAGACCCGCAGCTGCAGCCCGGTGGACCGGGAATACCTCCTTTATAGGATGTGTGGGAGGAGGCGAGAGATCTCATCAGGAAGTCAAAGGGGCAAACAAGGCTGGCATCCCCATGGAATTTGTCTCAGGAAAGCAGGGGTGAAGGCGAGGGCTCCCCAGAGCTGCGTGAGGTCCCCGAGCTACCTGGGGGGCGGGGTGGGAGGCGCGTCTCCTCCTGGCCCCTCCCTGGGGCCTGCCGGGAGCGGCTGGGCAGGTGGGCGGAGGCCGAGGTCAGACTCCGGCGCCAAGGACGCCTGCCCCACCCAGCCGTGGCGCAGGGGTCCCGCGCGCTGCTCCCAGGAAAGCGCGTTTGCAGGGGTTGGGGAGAGCAAGGTAGCCTACCGCCTGCCCCTCCAGCGGAGCCTCAGGGTCGGTCCCCGATCCGGCGCCTCGGTGACGGGGAGCAGGGGACACCTGGGCGCGCGCCGCACCTTGCCACCCCCGCCCATCTCTCAAACGGGAGCCTCGGCCAGCGGGGCAGCAGCTTTGCCAAGGACGCCAGAAAACCGTACCTTGGCGACCCGCCCCAACCCTTCTCCACCCCCTGAGTCCCGCCCGGGTCCCCAGCCCCTCGCGCGCCCCACTTACCATGCTGGCGACGCGCTCGCCGACCCGCGGCTCTGCAGCCCTCGCGCGTCGCAGCTCCCCCGCGCGGATTTGAACCCTCCTGCAAGGCGCCGGCTCGGGCCGGGACTGCGAGCCGGGTCGGAGCCGCGGAGCGGCAGGCGCCGGGAAAACGCGGGCGGGCGGGCGCCGGCGCCGGAGCCGGATTGGCGAGGGACGGACGCGCTCCGCGGCGCTCGATCGCCTGCCCCAAAGGCGGAGGGAAAACCCGGCCTGACTCACCCGCGCGCGGCGAGCCCACAGCCCGGCCCCGGCCCCCGGATGTGGGGGGCGGGGCCGCCTGCCCGCGAGCCAACCTGGGCCCCGCCCGGCCCCGACCGCGCCCCCGGCCCCGACCAGCCAAGGCGCCGCATGGCGGTGGCCGGGGGAACATGGGCCGGCTGCACCTCGCGTCGCTGCCTCCCTGAGCGCCTCAGCTCGGACCCGAGGGGTGGGCAGCCCCAAGCGCGGCCCACGCCCCAGAGGGCGCACGGCCAGCCGGCTCCTCTTCCCCGGCCGTTCGCCTCGCCCGCCTCCTCTAAGGGAGAGGCGCGTGAGGTCCCTCACCTCCCTAATTGTAGCCGCCTCCTCTCCGGAGAATATGATTTCCCCGCTTTGGGGCTGAACCACAGTAGCTGAACCACGGTAGTACTTTGAGAAGTGAAAAGATTTTACCCCACTACTCTGGCTGAATTAGGCACAAAGTTATTTTCTTTTTGCCTCCAAAGTGTTCTAGGGGCAGCAGAATCAGGTGCCTTCAGGGGCCAGAAAAATTATGCAAATGAGTCGTGAGCTTCCTACTGTAAGACAGTAGGAAGACAGGGAAACAGACACAGACACGTAAAGAATTCATATTCGAGAAATTAAAACACCGTTTCTAATTCAAAAGTTAAGCATAGAGTTACCATATGACCCAGCAATTATATTCCTCAAACAAGTAATGTTCTTAGAAGTACTAGTCACAATAGTCAAAGAGCCAAAAGGTGGAAACGGCCCAAACTAACAATTGATGAGAGTGTAAGCAAACTATGGTAGATTCAGTGGACTATTATTCAGCCATAAAAAAGAAATGAGGCCACGTGATGACTCACGTCTGAAATCTCCCAGCACTTTTGGAGACCAGGAGTTCAGGAACAGCCTGGGCAACTCGCAAAACCCCATCTCTATCTTAAAAAAAAGAAAAAGAAAAAGGCCCTATGTGATGTGGTGGTTCATCCCTGCAATCCTAACATTTTGGGAGTCCAAGGCAGGCGGCTCACTTAAGGTCAGGAGTTTGAGACCAGCCTGGCCAACATGTCGAAATTCCATCTCAACTAAAAACACCAAATATTAGCCAGGCATGGTGGAGCAAGCCTGTAATCCCAGCTACTCAGGAGGCTGAGGCAGGAGAATTGCTTAAACCCAGGAGGCAGAGTTGCAATGAATGGAGATTGCGCCACTACACTCCAGCCTGGTTGATGGAGTAAGACTCTGTCTCAGAAAAAAAAAAGAAAAGAAAAGAAAAGAAAAAGGAATGAAATACTGATATACTGATGATACCTGTTACAACATGGATGAACCTCCAAAACATTATGGCAAGTGAAAGAAGCCAGACACAAAGCCCATATGTGTTAATGATGCCATTTATAATAAGTAAGTAAATCCACACAAACAGAAAGCAGATTAGAACCAGAGGCTGTGGGGAGAGAGAAAGGCAGAGTGATTGCCTAAGGAGCATAGGATTTCCTTCTGGGATGAGGAAAATGTTTTGGAGCTTGATAGAGGTGGCGGTTGCACAACGTTATGAATATACAAATGTAATTGAATTGTTTGCTTTAAAACAGCTAATTTTATGGTATGCACACCTCAATTAAAAAAAAGCTTGTCACTTGTGGAACAAATTTGGCCCACGGCACAAATTTGCAAACCCTTGTGTTCTGTAGTGTCCTTACCAATTCTTTTGTTTGTTTGTTTGTTTGTTTTGTTTTTGTGTTTTTGAGACAGAGTTTCTCTCTGTCGCCAGGCTGGAGTGCAGTGGCGCAATCCTGGCTCACTACAACCTCTGACTCCCTGGTTCAAGTGATTCTCCTGCCTCAGCCTCCCGAGTAGCTAGGATTACAGGCATACGCCACCACTTCCAGCTAAGTTTTGTATTTTTAGTAGAACTGGGGTTTCACCATGTTGGCCAGGATGGTCTCGATCTCCTGACCTCGTGATCTGCCTGCCTCGGCCTCCCAAAGTGCTGGGATTACAGGCATGAGCCGCAGTGCCCGGCCCCAGTTCTTGTTCGGACAGCATAGAACCTCTAGGAAGAACTTCTGGCAGGGCACTTTGGTGATTCACGCCTGTAATCCCAGCACACTGGGAGGACGAGGTGGGCAAATCACTTGAGGTCATGATTTGCCTGCCTCGGCCTCCCAGTGTGCTGGGATTACAGGCCTGAGCCACCATGCCTGACCAGAAGAACTTTTTCTTTTCTTTTCTTTTCTTTTTTTGAGACGGAGTCTTGCTCTGTCACCCAGGTTGGAATGCAGTGGCGTGATCTCAGCTCGCTGCAAGCTCCGCCTCCTGGATTCACACCATTCTCCTGCCTTAGCCTCCTGAGTAGCTGGGACTACAGGTGCCCACCACCACACTTGGCTAATTTTTTGTATTTTTAGTGGAGATGGGGTTTCACCATGTTAGCCAGGATGATCTCGATCTCCCGACCTCGTGATCCACCCCACTTGGCCTCCCAAAGTGCCAGGATTACAGGCGTGAGCCACTGCACCTGGCAACTTTTTTTTTTGAGATGGAGTTTCACCCTTGTTGCCCAGGCTGAAGTGCAATGGCATGATCTCAGCTCACCGGAACCTCCGCCTCCCAGGTTCAAGCGATTCTTGCCTCAGCCTCCCGAGTAGCTGGGTGGCACAGGCATGTGCCACCATGCCTGGCTAATTTTATATTTTTAGTAGAGATGGGTTGGTCAGGCTGGTCTTGAACTCCTGGCCTTAGGTGATCCACCTGCCTCTGCCTCCCAAAGTGCTGGGATTACAGACGTGCGCCCAGCCAGAATTTCTAAAGAAGTGCCAGACTTCAGAGGACTTGTCTAAGAAAACCCATTAATAGCTGCTCTGGGTCTCAGTCCTTGGTAGGGTTACTCATTGGGACAGATAAAGTTTCAGAGCAAGACCCTGTTTGGTTGTTTGGGGGACCGGAGGAAAGGCCTCACTGGAGCAATGGCTTTTGAGATGGTCCTGGAAGCATTTCCACTGAGGAGTGTTTCCAGCAGAGCATATAGCAGTGCTAGAGAAGGCAGGGCACGTTCAGCTGGCTAGTGAGGTCCAAGCCCTGCGTGGGAAAGGTTAGTGGCAGGAAGGGACGAAGGTGGCACCCGAGAGCAGACCCAGAGAAGCCTCTTGAAGTGGGTGCTGGGAGCCTCCGAAGTGTTGAGAGAGAGGAGCTTGTGCACGCAGCTGGACATGGGGCCTGTGAGGTGGCGCAGGCAGGCAGGGAGGTTGGGTCCCCTGGGTCTCTAGGGAAAGAAACGGGCCAAGGAGGGCCTGGAAGCTGGAAGCTGCCGAGAAGGTGTTCATTCTGTCAACTGAGTGGGAGAGACAGTGATAGAGATGTTTATGAGAGGGTTTGAACGAAGGTTCTTGTAAGAATCCACTTGCTAGAAGTGGCATGAGGAAGAGACAGAGGGGTCACAGATAAGTTCTGATGAAAACTCAGATTCTGAGTTGGGTGCAGTGGCTCACGCCTGTAATGCCAACACTTTGGGAGGCCAAGGTAAGAGGATTTCTTAAGCCCAGGAGTTCCCTGGACGACATAGCAAGACCCCGTCTCTAAAAAAAATAAAAAATTAGCCAAGCCAGTGGTGCCTGTAGTCCCAGCTACTCGAGAGGCTGAGGCAAAAGGATCCCTTGAGCCTAGTAATTCGAGGCTGCAGTGATCTATGATGGACCACTGCACTCTACCCTAGGTGACAGAATGAGACCCTGTCTTTAAAAAAAAAAAAAAAAAGGTAGGGTGTGGTGGCTCACGCTTGTGATCCCAGCACTTTGGGAGACTGAGGCAGGCGGATCACAAGGTCAGGAGATCGAGACCATCCTGGCTAACATGGTGAAACCCCATCTCTACTAAAAATTAGCAGAGTGTGATGGCAGGCGCCTGTAGTCCCAGCTACTTGGGAGGCTGAGGCAGGACAATGGCTTGAACCCGGGAGGTGGAGCTTGCAGTGAGTCGAGATCGCACCACTGCACTCCAGCCTGGGTGACAGAGTGAGACTCCGCCTCAAAAAAAAAAAATAAATAAAAATAAAAAGCAGGGCACGGTGGCTCATGCTTGTAATCCCAGCACTTTGGGAGGCCGAGGCAGGTGGATCACCTGAGATCAAGAGTTCAAGACCAGCCTGGCCAACGTGGTGAAAACCCGTCTCTACTAAAAATACAAAAATTAGGCAGGTGTGATGGCACATGCCTATAGTCCCAGCTAGTCAGGAGGCTGAGGCAGGAGAATCACTTGAACCTGGGAGGTGGAGGTTGCAGTGAGCCAAAATTGCACCACTGCACTCCAGCAGCCTGGGTGACAGAGCGAGACTCCGTCTCCAAAAAAATAAAAATATAAAAGAAGGTGCTCAACTGCTACACTGCACTCCTGTCCATGCGGGCTGCCTCTTGTTCTCACCCCATCCCCTTGACCTTGGCCTCCCATTGGCCTTGCTGAGGCCTTTGGGAGAAGAAAGTGGGCTGGGCAGAGGTGAGGAGGTAGAAGCCAACAGGAGGCCAGGCCTCTTTTTTTCCCTCCAGCATTTCCCTGGACAGCATGGGAGAGGCCAAGCTGGACTCCTGCTGGGATGGGGGGAACTCGTATTCAGTGAACTTTATTTACCGTCCTGGGCCTGCACAGCAGATGCCCCTGCAAGGGGCCACTTGCCCCCAGACATGACATTCCTGTAGAGTTGGCATGGGAGCCACACTGCTCAGATGCCAAGGGGTGGGGCACTTAGGGCACCAGGCCAGGGGAAGCGAAACCAACCTCCCTGGATGCACCCACTTCCTGAATTGGCTGACCTGGGACAATTTAATTTCTCTCTCTGAGCCTTAGTTTCCTCATCTCTAAAAGGGGAGGATTGAGTGAACCAGCACTTTGGGTTTGGTGCTCTAAAGCACCCTGCACAGTGCCTGGCAAGTGGCAGCATCTGTGAAGGTGAGTTGGTCCTTCTCCCTTTTCCTTATGGGGAAGGTTTGTCAGAAGGACAAAATGCTTATCATGGGCCTGTCTTGAAGTGCTGGAAGGCTAAGTCCTGCCCGCACCGGCATGCACCTTCGCTGTTGTGGATCTGTGGTCTGTCTTCCTGCATCCATGCTGTCTGTGAGTGGCCAGAACTGTATCATCCTGCAGCCATCCTGGTGAGGAGGAATTTCCTCATCTCTCTGGCCACCACCTCTGGCCTCATCACCTTTCTTCTTAACTGTTGCAACAACCTGCCTTGGCTTCCTACTGCCCAGCCACCCCCTACTGTGCCCCAGAGGGAACCTTGTAGCCTACGCATTCTGTCCCCACACTCTTCTGCTGGAGAGGCGTAGTCCCAGCTTCAAGACTGGCCCTGCAACTCCTTTAGTCTTTGGGCCAAGCCACTGCTACTGCTTCCGTGTACCTCTGCTCTGGGGGCTGCCTCTGTGTCCTCATCCCTACGTGACTGGTTGTTGGGATAGTCCATTAAGAGCACCCACTGTCCTCAAGGCCCCTCCTTCTACCCTCAAGGCAAAATTAATCATCCCATCCTCTTGCTGCTCCGGGCTTTTTCTGTTTCTTTGCTGTGATGGCGCTTGTCACAGTACATTATCCTCTGTCACCCTCAAGAGACAGTGAGCCCTGAATGTGGGGGACTGGTGGCCAGCGCATGTCCAGACTCCCCCAGTTCCTCTTCCAGTGCCTGACAGTTGTTGGCCATGCCCAGCTCCAAGCCACCATCTGCAAAAAGACAATTCAGGACTGTTTTCTAACCAGGAGGAGGAGCTGAAGCAAGGCAGCCCTGGCTCTGAATCCCAGTCCTGTCCGTGACTTCCTGGTGACCTTCCTGAGCCTCGGATTCTTCATTTGTAAAGCAGGCAGCATCCCCTAGGCATGTCCAGGGACCTGACAGCTGTGTGTCCCCTGGCCGCCCTTCACTCCTTGTCCTCCCTTGTCCTCTCTCCCCTGGAGCTGGGCCAGGCCCCAGCCTGAAGGAGGAGAGCTGGGCGTTCCTGGAGAGGCAGCATCCAAGGATTTCAGACCTTGCAAACTGCAGGCTAACAGATAACTCCTGGTGCCGGCCCTAGTTCTGCCAGTCCTCCAAGACTGGTCTTTTTTTTTTTTTTTTTGAGACAGAGTCTTGCTCTGTCGCCCGGGCTGGAGTGCAGTGGTCGGATCTCAGCTCACTGCAAGCTCCGCCTCCCGGGTTTACGCCATTCTCCTGCCTCAGCCTCCGGAGTAGCTGGGACTACAGGCGCCCGCCACCTCACCCGGCTAGTTTTTTGTATTTTTTTAGTAGAGACGAGGTTTCACCATGTTAGCCAGGATGGTCTCGATCTCCTGACCTCGTGATCCGCCCATCTCGGCCTCCCAAAGTGCTGGGATTACAGGCTTGAGCCACCGTGCCTGGCCAAGACTGGTCTTCTAAATTTTTTTTTTTTTTTTTTTTTTTTTTTGAGACGGAGTCTCGCTCTGTCGCCCAGGCTGGAGTGCAGTGGCCAGATCTCAGCTCACTGTAAACTCCGCCTCCCAGGTTCACGCCATTCTCCTGCCTCAGCCTCCCGAGTGGCTGGGACTACAGGCGCCCGCCACCTCACCCGGCTAGTTTTTTGTATTTTTTAGTAGTGACGGGGTTTCACTGTGTTTGCCAGGATGATCTCGATCTCCTGACCTCGTGATCCGCCCGTCTCGGCCTCCCAAAGTGCTGGGATTACAGGCTTGAGCCACCGCGCCCGGCCTGGTCTTCTAAATTTTTAAATTTATTTTTAAAATTGCTTTTTAGGCTGGGTGTGGTGGATCATGCCTATAATCCCAGCACTTTGGGAGGTTGAGGCAGGTAAATCACTTGAGGTCAGGGGTTCGAGACCAGCCTGGCCAACATGGCGAAACCCCATCTCTACTAAAAATACAAAATTAACCAGGTGTGGTGGCGCATGCCTATAATCCCAGCTACTCAGGAGGCTGAGGCAGGAGAATGACTTGAGCCTGGGAGGTAGAGGTTGCAGTGAGCCAAGATCACACCATTGCACTCCAGCCTAGGTGACAAGAGCAAAACACCATCTTAAAAAAAAAAATTTTTTTTTTGTAAAATAGAGGCAATGTCTATGTTGCCCAAACTGGTCTCAAACTCTTGGGCTCAAGCAATCCTCTTGCCTCAGCTTTCAAAAGTGCTGGGATTACAGCTGTGAGTCGCCACATCCAGCCCAAGATTGTTCTAAAGCTGTGTCACACAGGAGCATTGTGGCTGTGGGGTGGAGCCAGTGGGGCTGTACACCCACCCAGCCTCCCTAGCCCTCCCCACTCTTGCACCTGGGGTCAAAGTGGACTCCTGGACCTGAGTCAGCCGAGCTGGGGAGGAGCCTTCGTTCACTCCTCCTGCTTCCTCTGCCATGGGTCCCCCCACCCCCAGGGGTGACTGGGGCAGCCCCAGGCAGGAGGTTGGGGTGGAAGTTGAGAGCTGCCATGATTTGCTCAGGTGCCTGCTCCAGGGCAGAGCTCAGACCTTCAGGAGCCCGTGAGGACTCACGCCCCGGAAGTGCAGGCAGTCCAACTGACCCACTCATGCGCCACTGGGATTACAGGTGTGAGATTATCTGCCTCGACCTCCCTAAGTGCTGGGATTACGGGCCACCGGAAACGTGGGCCAGCCCCACAGCTGAGTCCAGGTGGAGCCGCCACCCCAGATGGTAACAGGGTACTTTGCTCAGGAACTCCTGGGCTGCAGTCCCTCAGTTGCAGTGATTGATGGCAAGGGGTTGGGGGTGGAAGAAGTCTGGAGGAGTCATTGTGAAACTACAACAGCAATACGAAGAGAGCTCTGGGGATGGGTGGCACAATGGTGTGAATGTGCTTCACACCACTGAACTGTACACTTTAAGATGGTTAAGAGGCCAAGTGTGGTGGCTCATGCCTGAAATCTCCCAGCACTTTGGGAGACTGAGGTGTGTGGATCCCATGAGGCCAGGAGTTCAAGACCAGCCTGGCCAACATGACAAAACCCCGTCTCTACTAAACATACAACAATTATCCAGGCGCAGTGGTGCACACCTGTATCCCAGCTACTCAGGAGGCTGAGGCATGAGAATCCCTTGAACCTAGGAGGCAGAGTTTGCAGGGAGCTGAGAGAGGGCTACTGTGTCTCAGCCTGGGCAACAGTGCAAGACTCTGTCTCAAAAAAAAAAAAAAAAAAAGATAGCTAAGATGTCATGTTTTATGTGCATTTTACCATGATTCAGAATGTTTTAAGCCAGGTGTGGTGGTGCACACCTATAGTCCCAGCTACCCAGGAAGCTGAGCCAGGAGGATTGCTTGAGGCCAGGAGTTAGAGGCTCGTGACTGGGCCACTGCACTCCAGCCTGGGCAGCACTGCATTCCTCTAAAAAAAAAAAAAAAAAATGGAGACAGAAAAAAGAAAAAAAAAATCTGTATAATACAGAGACTTGGATTGTCATAGTCCAGAGTTGTCCAAAAGGTGCTGGTCATGGGCCACCACTTTTTTTTTTAACCGATACTTTACCTAGATTATTTTTAAAGCTTAATTACAACAGCTTTCAAATATACACAAAGGTAAAGGGAAGGAATTTTTTTAAACTCCCATGTACCCACTGCCTGCCTTTAAAAGTTACCCAGCAGAGGCTGATTTTATTTACTTCCACACAAACCCTCCCATACTCCAGGGTTCTTTTAAAGCAAATTCCATGCAGTATGACATTTCATCTATAGATGCTTCAGTGCAGACAATTTAAACTGTAATAATTATGCTTGTATTTTTATTTTTTTAATTTTAATTTTAATTTTTATTACTGTTTTTTGAGACAGTTTCGTTCTGTTGCCAGGCTGGAGTGCAATGGTGTGATCTTGGCTCACTGCAACCTCTGCCTCCTGGGTTCAAACGATTCTCCTGCCTCAGCCTCCCGAGTAGCTGGGACTACAGGCACCTGCCACCACGCCCAGCTAATTTTTGTATTTTTAGTAGAGACGGGGTTTCACCATGTTGACCAGGATAGTCTCGATCTCCTGACCTTGTGATCCGCCCTTCTCGGCCTCCCAAAGTGCTGGGATTACAGGCGTGAGCCTCCGCACCCAGCCTGTATTTTTATTTTTTACTTTTTTCTTTTACTTTTTTTTGTTTAACTTTCAACCTCTGTTGGACTTTATATTTTATTATTATTATTTTATTTTATTTTATTTTTTATTTTTTGAGACAAAGTCTCACTCTGTTGCTCAGGCTGGAGCGCAGTGGTGCGATTTTTTTTAGTAGAGACGGGGGTTATTATTTTTAGTAGAGACGGGGTTATTATTTTTAGTAGAGACGGGGTTTCACCATGTTGGCCAGGATAGTCTCGAACTCCTGACCTCAGGTGATCCACCTTCCTCAGCCTCCCAAAGTGCTGGGATTACAGGCATGAGCCACCGTGCCCAGCCTATTTATTTATTTTAGAGACAGGGTCTTCCTCTGTTGCCCAGGTTGAAGTGCAGTGGTGTAGTCATAGCTCACTGCAGGCTCAAACTCCTGGGCTTAAGAGATCCTCCTGCCATGGCCTCCCAAAGTGCTGGGATTACAGGCATGGGTCCTGTGTCTGGTCTAAATTGTAATAATTTTACAGTTTGCCTCAAACAAGGACTGACGTCTGGGCAAGGTCTGCTGGGGGCCTCCCACATGCAGGCAGTCTCTGTGCTGTGCCCTCTACCAGCGCTGAGGGTCACTTGCCCACAGGCACCCCTCTCCTTTCCCCTCTGGGGAAGGCCAGGAGAAGTGAATTTTGAGGTTACCTGAAGGACTTCTACCTGTTTGGAAAAGGGTGTTCAGCTGAAGCTGATGGCCTCGTGCCCAAAGGGGAACGCTTCCCATTGGCCTATGGAAGCCACAGGCCTGACAGTGGGATCCTGGTCTTGGGGGTCTCAGCCACCTGGCCACCCATTCACCCCTCACTTAGGCATCCACCTAGCAGGCTGCTCACACCCCCTTCCATCTGTCTGTGTTCAGCCAATCAGGCAAGCCAGGGTTACAGCCCTCCCTGCCCTGGGCCCTGGCTCCATGAAGCACCATGGGCCTTGGAAGACCTCCCCAATTCATCCCATGTCCCCAGTATCTTCTGCCAAGGCAGGAGTTTCCCTGGGACCCTGACTGGTCCACTTCCTTGGCACAGTTTGTAGCTGTGCCTGACACAGCCCACCTACCTGGCTTCTGTCCCAAACCCGCAGCCAGGCCATGTGACAGCCGCTGCCTGTGCCCAAACATTCATCCAGCCCCACCCAGGAGAGCCAGACACTCACACAATCTCACCCACACATCCTTACCCACCTGGCCTTGCCACTCCCCCACCCCACCCTCCCTCTAAACCTACTGGGGCAGCAGCTTCCCCTACCTTCCGCTTGCTCCACCTCCTAGAGCTGGGTCACACACAGTTTCCCACGCCCTTGGCGGGTTGGTCATGGCCCTGGCAGGTCTGAGGACAGGATGGGCACAGGACTGGGTGCAGCACAGAAAGGTCAGGGAGTGTAGCCTCCTACTCTGTGCCAGCTGCCAGGCCCTGGAGCTTTCTAGGCTGATGGGGACAAAGAATGCACCAGAGGGGACAGTGACCAGCCTGGGCAACAGAGCAAGACCCTGTCTCAAAAAGGAAAAAACAAAAAATAAGGAGGAAGGGGATTGGGCAGAGGGTACCAGCAGAGGAGCTCTGGATCTAAGTGCCTGACAGAGGAGTCCCCCGTTAGACAGAAAAGGCCCTGATACCACTTGCTTAGTCACTGGGCAGCAGGGAAGAGGGTGACCTCGATCTGAGAGCTGAGGGGACCCCGAAGGTGCTGAGAGCTGGGCAGTGATGAGTCCTTCTGAAGGGGCATCTCGCCTTCCCCACTTGGTCATGCTGGGCCAGGCCGGGTAGCAGATGCCCTGGGCTGCAGACATTAAGCCTTTAGAATGGAAGCTGGTTGACGGCAGGACTGCGGCCAGCTAGACTCTGTCACCCCCAGTCTGTCACAGGCCAGGACCCACAAGGCCCTCGGCATGCTGAAATGAATGTGTGCAGGAGTGAGGGAATGAACTTCCTCAAAAGAATCCTGGCGTGGGGCAGGGTGCGGTGGCTCATGATTGTAATCACTGCACTGCGGGAGGCCAAGGCAGGTGGATCGTGAGGTCAGGAGTTTGAGTCCAGCCTGACCAACATGGTGAAATGCCATCTCTACTAAAAATACAAAAATTAGCCGGGTGTGGTGGTGTGCTCCTGTAATCCCAGCTACTTGGGAGGCTGAGGCAGGAGAATGGCTTGAACCTGGGAGGCGGAGGTTGTGGTGAGCCAAGATCGCACCACGGCATTCTCAGCTGGATGATAGAGTGAGACTCCTTCTCAAAAAAAAAAAAAAAAAAAAAACCAACCACCAAGAATCCTGGCATGGTGAGATTCTGGAACTTGGCCTCAGGGACCTGCATTCACATTCAGTCCTGGCCCTTCTTAGCTGTGTAACCTTTGACCTGCCCTAGGCCTTAATTTCCCTGTTGGTGAAATGAGAGTGATGATGCCTGTCATGATATTTCATTTTCTTTTCTTTTCTTTTTTTTTTTTTTTTGAGACAGAGTCTCCCTCTGTCACCCAGGCTGGAGTGCAGTGGCACAATCATGGCTCACTGCAACCCCTGCCTTCTGAGTTCAAGCGATTCTTATGCCTCAGCCTCCCAAGTAGCTGAGACTACAGGCATGCGCCACCACACCCGGCTAAATTTTTTGTAGTTTTAGTAAAGACAGGGTTTCGTCATGTTGGCCAGGCTGGTCTCAAACTCCTGACCTCAAGTGATCCACCGCCTTGGCCTCCCAAAATGCTGGGATTACAGGCATGCGCCACCGTCCTCGGCTGCCATGATACCTCAATGTAGTGATGTAGAATCATATGTCTGCCATGACCTTCCTTAGGTGGAGCAGAAAGTGTCACCCCCATGTAAGAGAAGGAACTGGAAGAAAATATGCTGGGATTTGCCTCTGGGTGAATTTTTTTTTTTTTTTTTTTGAGATGGAGTTTCGCCCTTATTGCCCAGGCTGGAGTGCAGTGGCATGATCTCGGCTCACTGCAACTTCTGCCTCCCAGGTTCAAGCGATTCTCCTGCCTCAGCTTTCCTGAGTAGCTGGGATTACAGGAGTGAGCCACTATACCCAGCTAATTTTGTATTTTTCATAGAGATGGGGTTTCTCCATGTTGGTCAGGTTGGTCTCGAACTCCTGACCTCAGGTGATCCACCTGCCTCAGCCTCCCAAAGTGCTGGGATTACACCATGCCCAGCCTATTTATTTAGGCTTTTCTTTTTCTTTTTTTTTCAGGCTTAATTCACTTTATTTTTCTTGTATAAAAACCCTATGTTGTAGCCACAGCTGGAGCCTGGGTCCGCTGCACAGAGACTCTGGTGTGGGTCTTGACAAGGTGGTCAGTGAATTCCTGATAGGGAGACTTGGTAAATACAGTCTCCTTCCAGAGGTCAGGGGTCAGGTAGCTGTAGGTCTTAGAGATGGTATCAAAGGTGGCCTTGGCGAAGTTGCCCAGGGTGGCAGTGCAGCCCCGGGCTGAGGTGTAGCAGTCATCAATACCAGCCATCATGAGCAGCTTCTTGGGCACAGGCACTGAGACGATGCCAGTGCCCCTGGGTGCAGGGATGAGGCACACCACCAGCACAGAGCCGCAGCGGCCTGTCACCTTGCAAGGGACAGTGTGGGGCTTGCCGATCTTGTTCCCCCAGTAAGATCGCACAGGGACAGTGGAGAGTTTGGCCAGGATGATGGCCCCACGGATGGCAGTGGCCACCTCCTTGGAGCACTTAACACCCAGGACAATGTGGCCATTGTAGTCCCCGATAGCAACAAAGGCCTTGAACCTGGTGTGCTGGTCAGCACGGGTCTGCTTCTGCACCGGCGTAATCTTCAAAACCTCGTCTTTGAGAGAGGCGTCAAGAAAAAGTCAATGGTCTCAGGTTCCTTAATGGGCAGGGAGAAGAGGTAGATCTCCTCCAGGGAGTCGATCTTCATGTCCTTGACCAAGTGGCCCAGCTTGGTGATGGGCATCCACTACTTATCCTCGGCCTTGCCTCTGCCAGCTCCGCGGCCTCGCCGTGGCCCTGGATGCCACTGCCGAAACCTCCGTGGATACCACCGCGATTCCCCATTCCAGGGCCACCAGGACCCCCGGGCCCCCCACCTGCCCGCTGCACCAGCGTCATCCGCTGTTTGGTGTTTTCTCGGAGCTTTTTTTTTTTTTTTTTTTGGAGAGGCAATCTCGCTCTGTTGTCCAGACTGGAATGCAGTGTTGCAATCTCCGCTCACTGCAAGCTCTGCCTCCTGGGTTCATGCCATTCTCCTGCATCAGCCTCCCTGGTAGCTGGGACTACAGGCGCCTGCCACCACACCCGGCTAATTTTTTGTATTTTTTTGTATTTTTAGTAGAGATGGGGTTTCATGTGTTAGCCAGGATAGCCTCGATCTCCTGACCTCATGATTCGCTCGCCTCGGCCTCCCAAAGTGCTGGGATTACAGGCGTGAGCCACCACGCCCAGCCTGTTTTAAGTTTTATTTTGAAATAGTTTTAAGATACAGAGAAAAGTTGCAAAAAATAGTATAGAGTTCCTTCTGTAAACCAAAATGTGTGAGACAGGTCTCAATCAATATAAAATTTTATTTTGCCAATGTTAAGGGCATGCCCAGGAGAGAGGTCTGTGCCTCTCTCCAAAGACGATTTTGAGGGCTTCGCTATGAAAGGGGAAAAGTGGGCTGGAGGGAAAGAGGGAGGGTGTCATGGGAATCCACATGTTGCAAGAGGAGCAGGCAGGGTAATAACCTTAGTTTGAATTTTTTTTTTTTTTTTTTTTTTTTTTTTTTTTTTTTTTTTGGAGACAGGGTCACACATCTGTCACCCAGGCTGCAGGGCAGTGACACAATCACAGCTCACCACAGCCTCAACTTGGGAGCTCAGGTGATCCTCCCACCTCAGCCTCCCTGTAGCTGGGAGTACAGGCACATGCCACCATGCCTGGCTAATTTTCGTACTTTTTGTAGAGATGAGATCTCTCCATGTTGCCAGTCTCTTCTCATACTCTTGGGTCCAAGTCATCCGCCTGCCCCAGCCTCCCAAGTGCTGGGATTACAGGCTTGAGCCGCCGCGCCCGGCCAGCCTTAGTTTCCTTTCATACCTTATATCTTTCACTCAGCCTCGCCCAGTGTTAACATCTTATGTAATCATAGCACAAAGATCAAAATGAGGAAATTAACATCAGTACAATACCATAAACTCCAGTCTTTATGGTTTTTTCAGAGACAGGGTCTCCCTCTCTCTAGGCTGGAGTGCAGTGACCTGATCACAGCTCATTGTGGCCTCAACCTCCCAGGCCAAATCGATCCTTCTACCTCAGCCTCCAGAGTAGGTGGAACTACAAGTAAGTGCCACCTCACCCAGCTAATGAAAAAAAATAGTTTTTGGCCTGGCGCGGTGGCTCACGCCTGTAATCCCAGCACTTTGGGAGGCCGAGGTGGGCGGATCACGAGGTCAGGAGATCAAGACCATCCTGGCTAACATGGTGAAACCACATCTCTACTAAAAACACACAGGCACACACACACACAGATTAGCCCAGAGTGGTGGCAGGCACCTGTAGCCCCAAATACTCAGGAGGCTGAGGCGGGAGAATGGCATGAACCCAGGAGGCAGAGCTCGCAGTGAGCCGAGATCGCACCACTGCACTGCATTGCACTGCACATACAAAAAAAAAAATCTTTTTTTTTTTTTTTGGCTGGACACTATGGCTCTCGCCTGTAATCCCAACACTTTGGGAGACTGAGGCAGGAGGATCGCTTGAGCCCGGGGATTTGAGACCAGCCTGAGCAACATGGTGAAACCCTTCCTCTGCAAAAACTACAAAAATTAGCTGGGCATGTTGGCTGCACCTGTAGTCCCAGCTACTTGAGAAGCTGAGATGGGAGGATGGCTTGAGCCCAGGAGGTCGAGGCTGCAGTGAGCTGAGATTGTGCCAGCGGCACTCCAGCTTGGGTAACAGAGGTGAGATCCTATCTCAAATAAAAAACACTTTTTTTTTTGAGACAGAGTCTCACTCTATCACCTAGGGTGGAGTGCAGTGGCGTGATCTCGGCTCACTACAACCTCCGCCTCGTGGATTCAAGTGATTCTTGTGCCTCAGTCTCCCAAGTAGCTGGAACTACAGGTGCCTGCCCGCATGCCCGGCTAATTTTTGTATTTTTAGAAGAGACAGGGTTTTGCCATGCTGGCCAGTCTGGTCTTGAACTCCTGACGTCAGGTGATTCACCTGCCTTGGCCTCTCAAAGTGCTGGGATTACAGGCGTGAGCCACCACACTCAGCCGAACAAAAAATTTTAAATTTATTTAGAAACAGGGTCACACCATGTTACCCAGGTGGTCTAGAACTCCTGGCCACAAGCTATCTTCCTACCTCAGCCTTCTGAGTAGCTGGCACTACAGGCACCAGCGACCAGGCCCAGCTAAACTTTACAGGGATTTAACCAGTTTTTTCATTAATGTCCATTTTCTGGTCCAGGATCCAACCTGGCATTGCTTTTAGCTGTCATGGCTCCTTAGTGTCCTCCAGTCCCTGAGGGTTCCTCAGTCTTTTCTCGTCTTTTGAGACTCACTTTTTGAGGAGTGCTGGTCAGAGGCTTTTAGAGTATCCCTCAGCTCATGCTGGAGGAGGCTCTGTGGTATGGGGAAGGGTGACACTGAGGTGTACCCGCAGTGCATATCCAGACTAAACGTTATCAATAGATGGTGGAACTTACTGGTGATAGCCGCCTTCATCCCTTCATTGGATGGTGTCTGCCAAGTTTCTCCACTATAAAATTGCTATTTTCCACTTTGGGAGACCAAGGCGGGCAGATTACCTGAGGTCAGGAGTTCAAGACCAGCCTGGCTAACACGGTGAAACCCCATCTTTACAAAAATATAAAAATTAGCCAGGCATGATGGTGGGTGCCTGTAATCCCAGCTACTTGGGAGGCTGAGGCAGGAGAATCACTTGAACCCAGGAGGTGGAGGTTGCAGTAAGCCGAGATCACATCACTGCACCCCAACCTGGGCGACAGAGCGAGACTCCGTCTCAAAAATAAAATAATTAGACAATAAAAATAGGCCGGGTGCGGTGGCTCAAGCCTGTAATCCCAGCACTTTGGGAGGCCGAGATGGGCGGATCCCGAGGTCAGGAGATCGAGACCATCCTGGCTAACACGGTGAAACCCCGTCTCTACTAAAAATACAAAAAATTAGCTGGGTGCAGTGGCGGGCGCCTGTAGTCCCAGCTACTCGGGAGGCTGAGGCAGGAGAATGGTGTAAACCCGGGAGGCGGAGCTTGCAGTGAGCTGAGATCCAGCCACTGCACTCCGGCGTGGGCGACAGAGCGAGACTCCGTCTCAAAAAAAAAAAAAAAAAAGAAAGAAAAAAGAAAAGAAAAGAAAAAGAAAAAGAAAATTGCTATTTTCCCCTTTTAACTAATATCCATCTCGGTGGAGGAGGGAGGGTGCTTTGAGAGTGTGCAGCTATCTTTCTCTGACTCTCTTGCGTCAGTCGGTGGATCTTGCCTGCAGCAGTTTTACTCCACCTTTGTGATGGTGATTTTTCTATTTGTCTTAGTCCTTCTACATTTAATGATTAGAATTCTTCTGTGTGAAAGGGCTGTCCCTCTCCCCTCATTCACTTATTTGTTCAGTCACTTGCTTATATCAGTGTGGACTCACGGGTGTTTATTTTATTCCATTGGTTGTTGTGGGAAGTCAGGGACCCTGAACAGAGGGACTGGCTGAAGCCATGGCAGAAGAACATAAACTGTGAAGATTTCATGGACACGTATCCCTTCCCCAATGAATACTTTCGTGATTTCCTATGCCTGCCTTTAATCTCTTAATCCCGTCATCTTCATAAACTGAGGGTGAATGTTGCCTTGGGACCCTGTGATGATTGCGTTAACTGCACAAATTGTTTGTAGAGCATGTGTGTTTGAACAATATGAAACCTGGCACCTTAAGAAAAGGATAACAGCGATTTTCAGGGAACAAGGGAGCTAACCTTAAAGTCTGGCTGCCTGTGGGCCGGGCAGGACAGAGCCATATTTCTCTTATTACCAAAAATGGGTAAGATAAATATCGCTGAATACTTTCCCCAGTAAGGAATATTAATAATTAACAGCCCTGGGAAAAGAATGCATTCCCAGAGGAGGCCTCCGGAATGGCTGCTCTGGGGGTGTCTGCCTTATGCAGTTGTAGATAGGGATGAAACATGCCCTAGTCTCCTGCAGCACCCCCAGGCTTGCTAGGATTAGGAAATTCCAGCCTGGAGAATTCTAGTCAGACCGGTTCTCTGCTCTTGAACCCTGTTAAGGTGTTTGTCAATGACAATGCGTGCACAGTGGGACATGGAAGTTCATTAGTGATTCTAGTTTTGCCCTGAGCTTGTGATCTCGCCCTGACCTTCTGCCTTGTGATCTCTTGTCACCCTTGAAGCATGTGATCTCTCTGACCCATACCCTATTGGTGCACTCCCTCCCCTTTGAAAATCGCTGATAAAAACTTGCCAGTTTTACAACTCAGGGGCCACCACAGAACCCACCAACACGTGATGTCTCTCCCGGACACCCAGCTTTAAAATCTCTCTCTTTTGTACTCTTTCCCTTTATTTCTCAGACCAGCTGACACTTAGTGAAATAGAAAAGGACCCACTTGAATATCGGGGGTGGGTTTCCCCGATAATGGGTCATAATTCAGTACTAATATTACTTTTAAATTTACTCTGGGTTTTTTTTTTTTTTTTTTTTTTTGAGATGGAGTTTTGCCCTTGTTGCCCAGCTAGACTGGAGTGCAGTGGTGCGATCTTGGCTCACTGCAATCTCTGCCTCCTGGGTTTAAGCGATTCTCCCACCTCAGCCTGCTAAGTAGCTGGGTTCTCCCAGCTCAGCCTCTCAAATTGCTGGGACTACAGGTGTGCACCACCACACCTAGCTAATTTTTGTATTTTTGGTAGAGATAGGGTTTCACCATGTTGGCCAGGCTGGTCTCAAACTCCTGACCTCAAGTGATCCACCTGCCTCGACCTCCCAAAGTGGAGGGATTACAGGCATGAGCCACTGCACCTGGCCTGTTTTTGTTTTTTGAGACAGGGTCTCTCTGTGTCACCCAGCCTGGAGTGCAGTGGCACATTCTCAGCTCACTGAAACTTTGATATCTTGGCCTCAAGCAATCCTCCTGTTTCAGCGCCCCCAGTAGCTAGGACTATAGGTGCATGCCACCAGGCCCTGCAAATTTTTGTGTACTTTTGTAGAGACAGGGTTTCACCATGTTGCCCAGGCTAGTCTCAAATCCACCCACCTTGGGCTCCCAAAGTGTCGGGATTATAGGTATGAGCCACCACACCCAGCACCCTCCCCAGTTTTGATAAATAACTCTGGGTGATTTTTCTGTTGGTTTTTGTTTTTGTTTTTGAGATGGAATCTCACTATTTATTTTTGAGACAAAGTCTTGCTCTCTCTGCCAGGCTGGAGTGCAGAGGTGGGATCTCTCACTGCAATCTCTGTCTCTTGGATTCAAGCGATTCCCCTTCCTCAACCTCCTGAGTAGCTGGGACTACAGGCACGCACCACCATGCCTGGCTAATTTTTGTATGTTTAGTAAAGACGGGATTTCACCTTGCTGGCCAGGCTGGTCTCGAACTCCTGACCTCAAGTGATCCACCTGCCTCGGCCTCCCACAGTGTTGGGGTTACAAGCATAAGCCACTGCACCTGGCTGATTTTTAAAAGAAAATTCTTTTGTCTTTTTTATATGTTCCAACTTTTTTCTTTAATGAACATGTGCTCCATTTGTCTTACCTCTTAAAATTAATTTATTTTGTTAATTTTTTTGCACTACACAATATATTTGAACAGCTTAAAATCCAAAAAATAGACTGGTGTGTGGTGGTTCACGCCTGTAATCCCAGCACTTTGGGAGGCCAAGGCAGGTGGATCACCTGAGGTTAGGAGCTCGTAACTAGCCTGGCCAACAGGGCGAAACCCTGTCTCTACTGAAAATACAAAAATTAGCCTTGTGTGGTGGCATGTGCCCGTAATCCCAGCTACTCAGGAGACTGAGGCAGGAGAATCTCTTGAACCCCAGAGGCGGAGGTTGCAGTGAGCCGAGATCTCGTCATTGCACTCCAGCCTGGGTGACAAGGGTGAAATTCCATCTCAAAAAATTAAAATAAAATCCAAAAGATAGGGCTGGGCATGGTGGCTCACATCTGTAATCACAGAACTTTGGGAGGCCAATGTAGGTGGATCAGTTAAGCCCAGAAGTTCTAGACCAGTCTCGGCAACACAGCAAAACTTATCTTTACCAAAAAATGCAACAATTAGCTGGATGTGGTGCCACCCACCTGTAGTTCCAGCTACTTTGGAGGGTGAGGTGGGAGGAATGCTTGAGCCTGGGAGGTGGAGGTTGCAGTGAGCTGATTGCATCACTGCATTCCATCCTGGGTGACAGAAGGAGACCCTGTCTCAAAAATAAATAAATAAAATAAAATCCAAAATATTTTGGTGAAATAGCTAGGCATGGTAACTCATGCCAGTAGCCCCAGCTACCCTGGAGGCTGAGGCTAGAGGATCGCTTCAGACTCCCAGGAGTTAAGAGTCTGCAGTGAGCTATGCTGGTGCCACTGCACTCCAACCTGGGTGACAGAGTGAGACCCTGTCTCTAAAAACAAAGAGTGCATGGGACAATGTCATTCCCCAGTCCCCCATTCCCCTTTCTGGAGGAACCGATGTTACTAGCTTCTTGCATGTCCTTCCAGAGACATCCTCCATGTACAATGAAAATAGGTATATCTGCTCTCCACCTACTTGCTTTTGTAAACAGAGAGCAGCATAGCATAGGCAGGGTTTCTGTCACTTGTTTTCTGTTACTTATTAGAATATCTTGGAGATTGTTAATATCGGTCCCTAAAGAGTTCTCTCTCTCTCTTTTTTTTTTTAAGGTCTGCTATGTGACATCCCACTATGTGGACCCAACCTAACATAATTTATTTACCCAGTCTCCTACTGATGGGATGTAGATCATTACCAGTCTTAGGTCTTTTGTTTTTGTTTTTGTTTTGAGATGGAGTTTTGCTCTTGTTGTCCAGGCTGGAGGGCAATGGCGTGATCTTGTCTCACCGTAACCTCTGCCTCCTGGGTTCAAGCGATTCTCCTGTCTCAGCCTCCCAAGTAGCTGGGATTACAGGCACGTGCCACCACGCCCTGCTAATTTTGTATTTTTAGTAGAGACGGGGCTTATTTCTGTTGGTCAGGCTGGTCTTGAACTCCCAACTTCAGGTGATCCGCCTGCCTCAGCCTCCCAAAGTGCTGGGATTACAGGAGTGAGCCACTGTTCCCAGCCAGTCTTGGGTTTTAATAAAGAGTAGTGCAAAGGAAAACTTTGTACACACATCATCTCACACATATGTGAGAATGCAGTTGAGTCAGAAGCTAAGTGGACGTGGAATTTGGGTAGGGATTGCTATCAAACCGCCACAGAGGTGGCACCAATTTACATGGCAGTAGCCATGCCTGACAGCAGTGGGAATGGGAGTTTGTGCTAGGGGCTGCTTACAAGGGTGTGTTCAGTTTGTGATAATTCACTGAGCACTAGACTTATGTATACATGTGAGGCCGGGCACAGTGGCTCACGCCTCTAATCCCAGCAACTTGACAAGCCAAGGTGGGCGGACTGCCTGAGCCCAGGAGTTCAAGACCAGCCAAGGCAACATAAGGAAACTCTGTCTCTACAAAAAATACAAAAATGAGCCAGCCATGGTGGTATGTACCTGTAGTCCCAGCTACTTGAAAGCCTGAAGTGGGAGGATTGCTTGAGCCTGGGCGGTCGAGGCTGTAGTGAGCTGTGATCTTGCCACTGCACTCTAGCCTGGGTGGTAGATTCAGACTCTGTCTCAATAAGTAAATAAATACATTAATTAAATTAAATTTAAAAATATATACATATGCTTTGGGCACTTTTCTTTTTCCTGTCTTTTTCTCTTTCTTTCTTTCTTTCGACAGAGTCTCGCTCTGTCACCCAGACTGTAGTGCAGTTGTGTGATCTCACCTCCCTACAACCTCCGCCTCCTGGGTTCAAGTGAGTCTCATGCCTCAGCCTCCCCAGTAGCTGGTATTATAGGCACGTGCCACCACGCCTGGATAATTTTTGTATTTTTAGTAGAGATGGGGTTTTACCACGTTGGCCAGGCTGGTCTCGAACCCCTGACCTCAAGTGATCCACCCGCTTCAGCCTCCCAAAGTGCCGGGATTATAGGCGTGAGCCACTGTGCCCAGCCAGCTTTGGGAGATTTTCTGTGTGTATGTTACACTTCAATGAAAAGGTTTTAAAAACTCAATAAACATTCAAATTAAAACAACAAAATCATGCCCTTTAGTAGTCAGGGGAGGGAAGTGTGGGGAGAAAGGACTGGTTACATTCTCGTCCACACTGGGATGTTTCTGAGGCTTGCCCTTCCAACAAGGCTGAGAGTGGCTGCCTCCGAGTGAGGGATTCTGACCCTGGGAGCGGGAGCCCAGGGCAGGGTGGCCCCTGACTGGTGACAACCATCCCCTCTCATTACTTCCTGCTGTTTGGTCCCCCTTCCTCATGCCTTGACAGGCATCATAGCAACATGTTACTTTACTAACCCCCGAGACTAGAGGGGCCTGCAGGAGAATGCGTTTAGGGAGAGCCATGTTTCTGCCCCATACTGGCCTGTTGGGTCCACCTGCTGCCCTGCCAGGAATCTGAGAGAAGTCACCTGTGGAAACCTGGGGCCCTGGAGGTTAAACCTGCCCTGTCTGTCCAGGATGGTTCCTTTCATTTATTTATTTATTTTTGTTATTTTGTTTTTTGAGACAGGGTCTCACTCTGTTACCCAGGCTGGAGTGCAGTGGTGTGATCATGGCTCCCTGCAGCCTCAAGCTCCCGGGCCCAAGCGATCTTCCCACCTCAGCCTCCCAGGTAGCTGGGACCACAGGTGCGCACCACTCCAGACCCAGCTAATTACCACAGGTGCGCACCACTCCAGACCCAGCTAATTACCACAGGTGTGCACCACCCTAGACCCAGCTAATTAAAAAAAAAAAAATTAGTAGAAATGGGGTTTTACTATGTTGCCCAGGCTGGTCTTCAGCTCCTGAGCCCAAGCAATCATCCTGCCTTGGCCTCCCAAAGTGTTGGGATTTCAGGCGTGAGCCACTGCACTGGGCCACACTGGTTCATTGTAGGCGCTGCCTCTGAAATTGCTCACTCAGCCACTCCTCAGCGCCAGCAGTGCTGGTCCTCTCTGAGCCACTTTCCCATCTCTCTCGGTTTCCTGCCCATGTCCTTCCAGAAATGTAACCGGAGCTCACGTGTACCTGGACAGCTTAGAGACTCCCTACATCTGACGGGAAGATTTCAGCCCCTTGTCTTCTCACCTTTGAGAGGTGATTCAAAAGTCCTGAAAGAAAATACAGGTAAACGTGAAAACCAAAGTGATGGAGTGAGAATATAGAGTGAGACGGAGTGGGGGCTCTTAAGTCCGTTTCTTCTGGGCTCGAATCCCACTGTGGAATTTATATGTAGCATGTGACCCTCAGCCTCAGCTTACACTCTCTAAAATGGGGGCGGTGGGCTCCGTCTCGCAGGGTTATGAAGAACCAAGGAAATGGTGTTTTCACGGGGGCTGGCAGTGGCAGAACACAGAACGCCGTCTTCAAACCCAAAGAGGCTCCGAAAATAAGAATCTGAATAGGATAGTGAGGGGCCTAGAAATGCCCTGTGAGGAAGAGTAAGAGACCCAGTCTCTGAAGAGTGGCCACAGAGGAGGGAGGACCGACGTGAATCCAGCATGTGAGCCCGGGAGATGACACATCCAGAACCAGTGGGTGCAAGGCCCAGGGCAGCCGACGTCTTCTCCACCGAAGGGGTTTTGGCAGAGTTGTCTAAAACTCAGCACTATGCCTTACTACAGACCGTGTTCCCCACCAGAACCTTACTGCAGACCGTGTTCCCCACCAGAACCTTACTGCAGACCGTGTTCCCCACCAGAACCTTACTGCAGACCGTGTTCCCCACCAGAACCTTGCTACAGACCGTGTTCCCCACCAGAACCTTACTGCAGACCGTGTTCCCCACCAGAACCTTGCTACAGACCGTGTTCCCCACCAGAATAATTGAGCTCACTTACGCAGTCAACAAATACCACCTATGGGCTGTCCCCACATGGATGTCAGCTGGGCTCCGCAACTTCATAGGTCCTGAACAAGATGCTTGATTTCCACCTTCAAATCTGTCTTCTTCACTGCAGTCTGTGCTACGACCCTCCACTCCATAGTGGAAGCCCAAACCCGGTAGTAGCCTCACTTTCTTCCCTCCCCTCGTACCACACCCCTCCCATCCCATTCACGAGCAAACTCTATAGATTCCCTCTCCAGATACGTCTCACATCCCTCCACTTCTTTCGTCTCTGCAGCCTTCAGTGCAAGCGCCTGCCCTCTCCCACCTGGCTTACTGCAGGAACCACCCAGCTTGCCTCCTTGCTTCCTGTCTCATTCCACCTAGTCCATTCTCTACATAGCAGCCAAAGCGGCTTTCTAAGCCTTGAATCTGGTCATGTTCCTTCTCTGCTTCATTCTTTCCGGTGGCTTCCCACAGCCCCCTCTTTACCATGTCCTATCAGGTCATAGCTGCCGTGGCTCCAGCCTGATTCTGACCTCATCTTCTCCCACTGTCCCGTTATTCAGGCTCCAGTCACACTGGCCCACCCTCCTTTACACTTGCTGCATCTCTATGGTCCTTACCTAGGGTAATTTTTCTCTAGAGCATAGGCCTCAGGGAACATACTGTAAGTCAGTGCTTCCCAACCATTTTAACATCAGGACATTCAGAAATTTTATTTCGTTTGAGGCTGGGCACAGTGGCTCACACCTGTAATCCCAGCACTTTAGGAGGCTGAGACAGGCAGATGACCTGAGGTTGGGAGATCGAGACCAGACTGGCCAACACGGTGAAACCCCGTCTCTATGAAAAATACAAAAATTAGCCAGCTGTGGTGGCACACATCGGTAATCCCAGCTACTGGGGAGGCTGAGTCAGGAAAATCACTTGAACGTGGGAGGTGGAGGTTGCAGTGAGCTGAGAGCGCAGCACTGCACTCCAGCCTGGGCAACAGAGCAAGATTCCATCTCAGGAAAAAAAAAAGAAAAAAAGAAAAAAAATTTTACTTCATTTGTGTATTTTGAGGCCACGTTAACAGATGACTGAAAGTTAGAGATACTATGCCATCCTGGGAAATTAAACCTTTGTTATTATATAGTGATGTGCTTTGTCTCTTTTTTTTTTTCACTGAGTCTATTTTTGTCTGAGACAGGAAGGAATCCCCTCTCCCACCTGCTAATCTCCCTTTAGTGCCTCTGATTGGCAGAAGCTAACAGGAAGTCAGCTGGCAAGGGGGCCTGGAAAATGTGGCTTGCAGACCCTAGCCCCAGCATCTCAGAGCAGATTATAGGAGGGTACAGAGACCTGAGGCAAATAACCAGCACTATTATCTGTTGTTTTTATGATTTTCTTGTTGTCTTTGATTTCCTACATTTTCACCATGATTGGTCAAGTGTGAATTTCTTTTTTAAAACTCTGCTTGGCATCTGTTCAAGTTCTTAAATCTATAGATTGCTATCTTCCATCCATTCAGGAAAATTCTCAACCATAATTTAATATACTGTCTGGTCTGATGGTCTGGTTCCTCTTCTCTTCTTCTGAGACTGCAATTAAACGTATGTAAGATAGTCTCATTGTAACTTCCAGATCTGTAATCTTTTCTTCTGCATTTCACATCCTTGTGTCTCTCTACGCTTGTTTCTGGATTGTTTTTTCTGGCCTGTCTTCCAGTTCTCTAACTCATTTTTCAGCCACATCATATCTGCTGTTAAACCTATCCATTGAGCTTATAGTTTTAGTTTGAATTTTTCTTTCTCTTTTTCTTTTTTTGAGACTGAGTCTTGCCGTGTCACCAGGCTGGAGTGCAGTGGTGTGATCTTGGTTCATTGCAGCTTCCGCCTCCTGGGTTCAAGCGATTATCCTGCCTCAGCCTCCCAAGTAGCTAGGACTACAGGCACGTGCCACCACACCCAGCTAAGTTTTTGTATTTTTTTTTTTTAGCAGAGACAGGGTTTCACCATGTTGGCCAGATGGTCTCAATCTCTTGACCTCATGACCCACCGCCTTGGCCTCCCCAAAAATACTGGGATTACAGACGTGAGACACTGTGCCTCACCTTTAGTTTGAAATTTTTAGTCAGAGACTTTTGTTTTGTTTTGTTTTGTTTTTTTTGAGACTGAGTCTTGCTCTGTCACCCAGGCTGGAGTGCAGTGGTGCAATCTCTACTCATTGCAACCTCAGCCTCCTGGGTTCAAGTAATTCTCCTGCCACAGCCTCCCGAGTAGCTGGGATTACAGGTACACACCACTGTGCGCAGCTAATTTTTATAATTTTAGTAGAGACGAGGTTTTGTCATGTTGGCCAGGTGGTCTCAAACTCCTGGCCTCAAGTAATCTCCTTGCCTCGGCCTCCCAAAGTGCTGGGGTTACAGGTGCAAGCCACTGCACCTGGCTGACTTTCTATTTATTTATTTTTCACATATGTTATATAATTTATAGAGCTTCCAGTTCCTTGCTGAAATTTTCAATTTTGGCATTTAATTTCTTGAACATAATAAGTATAATTTGTTTTACGGTCTGGAGTTCCTCTGGCTCTATTTCTATTGACTGTTATTTTTGATGGTTTTAGCTCAAGAAATCTTGCTTCCTCGTGTGTCTGTTTATTTTTGTATGTTAAACTTTGTGATTCTGAAATTATTTGTAGAACTAATTCACCAAAGAGAATTTTCCTTTCTTTCTTTCTTTTTTTTTTTTTTTGAGATGGAGTCTCACTCTGTCGCCCAGGCTGAAGTGCAGTGGTGCAGTCTTGGTTCACTGTAACCTCCGACTCCTGGGTTCAAGTGATTCTCCTGCCTCAGCCTCCTGAGTCGCTGGGATTACAGGTGACCACCACCACACCAAGCTAATGTTTCTATTTTTAGTAGAGATGGGGTTTCATCATGTTGGCCAGGCTGGTCTCAAACTCATGATCTCAAGTGATCCTCTGAACTTGGCATCCCAAAGTGCTGGGATTATAGGCGTGAGCCACCGGGCCTGGCCAAACAGAATTTTTCTATTGCTTTTGCCGGGCACCTAGAGGGATCAGCAAACTGAGATCATCAGAGTTCATACTTAGGGTGTGGTGTTTTCTTGGGAACCTGGATGACTCAAACCTGGACTGTCATTCAGGTAAGGACGGCTTTACTTTCAGTTCACCTTTACTTCTGAAATGCAGTCCTTTGGGCCTGAATCGCGTGTAGGAGGTGGCTTATCACCCACAGTCTAGGCAGGCCCCAGACTTAGATGTTTATCTCCAGCCATGCAAAGCCACCAAAAGTGATCTTAGCCTCTCAGCCACTCTTTTCAATTGGCAAAAGCTTACAGGGCAACTGCAGCCTCAAGTATCTGGGTCACCTCTTGGGACTCCTGTTCTCTCTCAGATTCAGCATAGCAATTCTTCACTATTTTGTTAGTTCTTTGATGCTTTTTTTTTTTTTGAGATGGAGTTTTGCTTTTTTTTACCCAGGCTGGAATGCAAAGGCGCAGTCTCAGCTCACTGCAACCTCTGCCTCCTGGGTTCAAGCAATTCTCCTGCCTCAGCCTCCTGAATAGCTGGAATTACAGGCACCCACCACCATGCCTGGCTAGTTTTTGTATTTTTAGTAGAGATGGGTTTCACAATGTTGGACAGCCTGGTCTCGAACTCCTGACCTCAGGTGATCCACTCGCCTAGGCCTCCCAAAGTGCTGGGATCACAGGCTTGAGCCACGGCACCCGGCCTTTTTTTTTTTTTTTTTTTTTTGAGACAGAGTCTCACTCTATCACCCAGGCTGAAGTGGTGCAGCGCAGCAATCTTGGCTCACTGCAACCTCCGCCTCCCAGGTTCAAGCTGTTTTCCTGCCTCAGCCCCCTGAATAGCTGGGATTACAGTTGCCTGCCACCATGCCCGGCTAATTTTTCTTGTATTTTTAGTAGAGACGGAGTTTCACGATCTTGGCCAGGCTGGTCTCAAACTCCCGACTTCAGGTGATCTACCCACCTTAGCCTCCCAAAGTGCTGGAATTACAGGCATGAGCCACCATACTCAGCCTCTTTGATGCTTTTAAGATTGTGTGTGTCAACTGGACATGGTGGCTCATGCCTGTAATCCCAGCACTTTGGGAGGATGACCTGGAGGATGGCTTGAGGCCAGGAGTTCAAGGCCAGCCTGGGCAACATGGCGAGACCCCATCTCTAGAAAAAATATAAAAAATTAGCTGGGAGTGGTGATGTGTGCCTGTAATCTTAGCTGAGGCAGGAGAATCTCGTGAGCCCAGGAGTTTGAGGTTACAGTGAGCTATGATCAGGAGACTGCAGTCCACCCTAGGTGGCAGAGCAAGACCCTGTCTTTTTAAAAAAAAAAAAAAAAAAAAAAGATTTTTTTTTGTGTGTGTGTGTGTAAATTTTTAAAATGCTTTTGTAGCTGTTTTTACCAGAAGGTTTTGGCCAAAGTACCTAGTCTGCCTTTGCTGAAAGGGGAGGTCCTGGTTTACTTTTTAAACTACTTTTATTTTAATTTAGTTTTTATTTTTATTTTTTTAATTTTTAGAGATGGGGTCTCACTATGTTGCTTAGGCTGGTCTCAAACTCCTGGCCTCAAGCAATTCTCCTGCCTCAGCCTCCCAAAGCACTAGGATTACAGATGTGAGCTTCCCGCCCACTCACTTTTTTAAACTGTTGAACCATGAGTGTGGGGGATGGATCAGGGTACAACAGTGCTTTGGAGGAGACTGGTTGTACGGAGAGCGAGAAGATGCCGTGAGCTTGGATGAGGGCATTGGAAGTAGAGCTGGAAAGAGGACAGATTTGAGAGATACCCTGGCTGTTGAGTTGGTAGGACTTGGCATTAGGTTGTGTTTCGGGGGTGAGAGAAGTGAGGGTGGCAGGTGGCCTGAGTTTTTGGCATGAGTAACTGGATGGTCCCAGTCCAAGACAGGGTGTCTGAAAATGAGGACAAATGGATGAAAGAAGGACCAGCAGACCGGGTGTGGTGGCTCTCGCCTGTAATCCCAGCACTTTGGGAGGCCGAGGCAGGAGGATCATTTGAGGTCAGGAGTTCAAGACTAGCTTGGCCAACATGGTGAAACTCCGTCTCTACTAAAAATACAAAAATTTGGCACACGCCTGTAATCCCAGCTACTTGGGCAGCTGAGACACAAGAGTCTCTTGAACTCGAGAGGCGGAGGTTGCTATGGACTGAGATTGCCCCACTGCACTCCAGCCTGGGCAACAGAGTGAGACTCTGTCTCAGAAAAAAAAAAAAAAGAAAAAGAAAAAGATCAGCAGTTTGCCTTTGGGCATATATGTCTGATGAGGTTTTGGGACATCCAAGTGAGAACGTCCCTTGGGCAGTTGGTTATTTGAGTCTGGAATTCAGGTAGTGATGTATAAAATTAGGAGTTTTCAACAGATGGGGGCATTTTCAACCCGCTTTAATTGGTGCTTATCTTGAATCGAATTATTTTAATTATAGCCTGAGCAACATAGTGAGACCCTGTCTCTACAAAACATTTTTTGAAATAGCTGGGCATGGTTGTGTGTGCCTGTAATTCCAGCTCCCCGGGAAGCTGAGGCAGAAGAACAGCTTGGGCCCAGGAATTCAAGGCTGCAGTAAGCTATGATCACTGCATGTGCCCCACTGTGCCCCAGCATGGGCGACAGAGCAAGACCCTGTCTATAAAAAAAGAAAGGAAAGGAAAGAAAGGAATATTTTAATTAGAATATTTGCCAACACTGATTGTTTTGTCAATAAAGCATTCTTGGAACAAGATGCATTAAAGTAAATTAATTTCTTGATAAAATGTAAATACAGGGCCGGGTGCAGTGGCTCATGCCTGTAATCCCAGCACTTTGGGAGGTTGAGGCGGATGGATCACCTGAGGTTGGGAGTTCAAGACCAGCCTGACCAACATGGAGAAACCCCATCTTTACTAAAAATACAAAATTAGCTGGGCGTGGTGGCGCACGTCTGTAATCCAAGCTACTCGGGAGGCTGAGGCAGGAGAATCGCTTGAACCTGGGAGGTGGAGGTTGCAGTGAGCCAAGATTGCTCCATTGCACTCCAGCCTGGGCAATAAGAGTGAAACTCCATCTCAAAAAAAACAAAAACAAAAACAAAAACGGCACAGTCAAACCACTTATTTTTTGTATAAAAATTTTATTTTTTTGGAAAGTATTTTCACTGGCATCAATTTAATTCAATTTTAATTTTAATTTAATTTGAATTAAATTTAATTTGATTCCATTTAATTTGATTCGATTTTTTTTTTTTTTTGAGACAGAGTGTCACTCTGTTGCTCAGGCTGGCATGCAGTGGCGTGATCTCAGCTCACTGCAACCTCGGCCTCCCAGGTTCAACCAGTTCTCCTGCTTCAGCCTCCCAAGTAGCTGGGATTACAGGTACCTGCCACCACGCCTGGCTAATTTTTGTATTTTTAGTAGAGATGAAGTTTCACCATGTTGGCCAGGTTAGTCTTGAACCCCTGACCTCAGGTGATCCACCCACCTCAGCCTCCCAAAGTGCTGGGATTACAGGTGTGAGCCACCATGCTGGGCCTGATTCAATTTTTAAACAAAATTGATTTCTTCATCATCTGTTTGCCTTTCCTTTTGCAGCCATTGTTTCTACCAAGCTCCGGTCTCTTGGATAGGATTTTGCAGATCTAAGTTATTTAAAGAAGATTTGGCTTTTCTGTCACTTTAAAGTTAATCATAAATTTTACCCAGTGCAGGTTTAGCAGTTGTCAGTTTTATTTTGTGGTGTCGGGTGGAAGAGTGATCATTTCTATGCATTTCTTAGGGAATCCAAGAGAAATTTTTGAGCAGTTTTGTGAACAAGAGAGAGGAGGGGCTGGGCGCGGTGGCTCACGCCTGTAATCCCAGCACTTTGGGAGGCCGAGGCGGGCAGATCACGAGGTCAGGAGATAGAGACCATCCTGGCTAACACGGTGAAAGCCTGTCTTTACTAAAAATACAAAAAATTAGCCGGGCGCGGTGGCGGGTGCCTGTAGTCCCAGCTACTCGGGAGGCTGAGGCAGGAGAATAGCGTGAACCCGGGAGGTGGAGCTTGCAGTGAGCTGAGATCGAGCCACCGCACTCCAGCCTGGCGATGCAGACTCCGTCTCAAAAAAACAACCACCACCACCAGGGAGGGGAAGGGAGATTGGGTAAAGTGGGAATGCGCAGTAAAGCAGGTCGAAACAGGGTTTAAAAATGCCCTGCTGAAGTCCTCCGTATATTGAACCCCAGGATGGGACGACATGGTCTGGAGAGAACAGAGAACAGGGCTCAAGGTCAAGGCTGGAGGGGCTGCCAGATGTGGGTGCAGGCAAAGGAGGAGGGGGACCGGCAAGACCCTTGGAGGAAGCCATCAGGCGGGGAGAAGGAAACCAGGCGCGGGCCCCGCCCCGTTCACCCCATCCCAGAGCGCAGAGCCTGCTGCCTGCAGGGCAGGGAAGGAGAAGACACGGGCGGCGAGTGCTTGCCCGCGCTGGGGAGGACAGGCCAGGGGAAACGACGGGCGCCGGCCTTCCTCATCTCCAGGCACTGCAGGTGATTCAACCGCCTCTTTTATGCAGGATGACCGCTAGTCTGGGTTTCTGGGGCCCGGTACTCTTGGGAGACATTGCTGCTCTACCATGTTCCACCCCAGCCCACTGTCCACTTGTTCAGTGTGCCTTGTCGAGTCTGCTGATTTAGCAAATAAAAATACAGAACACTCAAGTAAATTGCAACTGTAGATAACCAGGTCGTCTTCTTCTTTCTTTCTTTCTTCTTTCTTCTTTCTTTCTTCTTCTTTCTCCTTCTTTCTCCTTCTTTCTCCTTCTTTCTCCTTCTTCTTCTTCTTCTTCCTCCCTCTTCCTCTCCCTCTCCCTCCTCCTCCTCCTCCTCTTCTTCCTCTTCCTCTTCTTCTTCTTCTTCTTCTTTGCTTTTTGAGACAGGGTCTTGCTCTGTCGCCCAGGCTGGAGTGGAGTTCAGTGGCACCATCACGCCTCACTGCATCCTTGACTTTCTGGGTTCAAGCGATGCTCCCGCCTCAGCTTCTGCCCGGCTAATTTTTATATTTTTTGTAGAGAAAAGTTTTCCCCGTGTTACCCAGGCTGGTCTTGAACTCCTGGCCTCAAGCAATCCTCCCGCCTCTGCTTCCCAAAGTGCTGGGTAGTATTATAGGTGAGTCACTGCCCCTGGCAGCAATCAGTTATTTTTTTATACCATTTTTTTTACACTTAAAAATTCTTTGGCTGGGCGTGGTGGCTCATGCCTGTAATTCCAGCACTTTGGGAGGCTGAGACAGACGGATCACAAGGTCAGGAGATCAAGACCATCCTGGCTAACACGGTGAAACCCCGGCTTTACTAAAAAATACAAAAAAAATTAGCCAGGTGTGGTGGCAGGTGCCTGTAGTTCCAGCTACTTGGGAGGCTGAGGCAGGAGAATGCCCGGGAGGCGGAGGTTGCAGTGAGCCAAGATTGAGCCACTGCACTCCAGCCTGGGCGACAGAGCAAGACTCCTTCTCAAAAAAAAAAAAAAAAAAAAATGTTATCTGGCCGGGTGCGATGGCTTTTGGCTATAATCCCAGCACTTTGGGAGGCAGAGGTGGGTGGATCACTTGAGGTCAAGTGTTCAAGACCAGCCTGGCCAACAGGCTAGTAGAGATGAGGTGAAACCCCATCTCTACTAAAATTACAAAAATTATCTGGGCGTGGTGGCAGATGCCTGTAATTCCAGCTACTCGGGGGGGCTGAGGCAGGAGAATCGCTTGAACCCTGGAGACAGAGGTTGCAGTGAGCCCAGATTGTGTCACTGCACTCCAGCCTGGGTGACAGAGTAAGACCCTGTTTCAAAAAAAAAAAAAAATTTGTTATCTGAACTTCAAATTTAACTGGGCATTCTGCATTTTGTCTGGCAACCTTACTTCTCTTCCAGTTCCCCTCCTCTTGCTCTCAGGCCCACCCGAACAATGCAGCCCACTCCCTGTGGGCCGGCTGCTCCGGCTTGCTGGATGAGGCCCTCCCTGGGTGGATGCCACCTCCATGCCAGTCACCAGCGTTATCATCAGGCCCATGCTCATCTTTGATCTCACCATTGATAACCTTCAGGATACATTTGGCAGGCTTTCAAATTAACCACCAGGGAAGGTGAAGGTCTTAGGATTCGGGGCTTGTATCCTGTCACAGGAAAAGTAAAGAATCTTCTTGTGAGCTCCTCTGTGAGTTCCTCAAACGGTTAACATACTGATTAATACAAAACCTACTGATGTTGACAACAACACTGATCTGTTTCTGAATCCTGAAGCTTTGCTGATTGTCCTGCATGAAGAACATTTCAGGCCGGGCACACAGAGGCGCATACCTGTAATCCCAGCACTTCTGAGGGCTGAGGTGGGTGGATCGCTTGAGGCCAGGAGTTCGAGACCAGTCTGGCCAAATGTTGAAACCCTGTCTCTACCAAAAAAATACAAACATTAGGTGGACGTGGTGGAGCACACCTATGGTCCCAGCTACTCAGGAAGCTGAGGTGGGAGGATCGCTTGAACCTGGGAGGCGGAGGTTGCAGTCAGTGAGATGGAGATGGCACTGAACTCCAGCCTGGGCAACAGAATAAGACTGTCTCAAAGAAAAAAAAAGTTTTAGCCTGCATGTTGTCATCTGCAGCCCATGATTGTAACCTCTGTATTGTATCTCTAATGCAAAAGGACAACTCTGGTACAAGGAGTCCCTCTCTCTTCCCTAAACCTTCTTATAAAAACCTTCCACCTTGTAGTGGACTCTGGAACACACCCAGCTTTCTTGGAGTGACTTTGTTAGCATCTTCCTGCATTGATCCTCACATTTGGCTTCCAATAAACCTCTATCAAGTCATGTCTGCCCCAACAGCCTTAATTTTGGTCTGATCATCTGAAACTCTGCCCTAGGTAGTGTGAACCGAAGACCCAAAAACCCTGTTTTATTTGATGGTGTCGTTTTTTCAGGAATTTTGACTATAAAGACTGGATTTCTGGCTTATTGAAGCTGTGGCGGCCCCACGCCCGGTTTTCCACTTGGCCTCATCACCAAAAGCTAAGAGTTCCTCTCCTTTTTAGAAAGTTGGTAGTCTCTGCTTCTCCTAGCCACCCCTATAACCTGTTCTTGTCCTGTGGGAGCTTTTGCTTGACCCCACTTCACAGGCTGGGGTCCAATTCCCCAGCTTGACCCTCAAGTCCTTTCCCACTCAGGCAGCTTCGCCTCTCGCCACTTTCCTTCCCTATTCTTTTCCTTTCTTCACCTTCCTCTCCTGGCCCAGGGAACACTGGATGACTCCATTGTATGTCCCATGCCACTGGTCTCCCTGTCTCTGCACCTGCAGGCCCCGTCGTCCAACAGGCAGTTCTTCCTGTGGTGACATCCTACTCATTCATCCAGGTCCTGACCATATGCACGTCCCCCAGAGACCCTTGCTTGTCTCTCTGTTGGAAAGTGCTCCCTGATTCCCTCCTCTGGCCACCCACAAAACCATTGCTATCCCTTACCAGCCCTTTTCTACATACACACACACGCACACACCACACATATCCCTTACCAGCCCCTTTTACACACACACGCACGCGCACACACACGCGTGCACACACACACATATCCCTTACCAGCCCTTTTCTACATACACACACACACGCACTCCACACATATCCCTTACCAGCCCCTTTTACACACACACACACGCATGCACACACACACACGGCTCAGCATCCACTGTGTAGATGATGCTGGGGAAGCAACTAGGAAGATGACCTTTGGGAGTGTTTAAGAAAAAGTGAGGCTTGGCATGGTGGCTCACACCTATAATCCCAGCACTTTGGGAGGCCGAGGCGTGAGGATCACTTGAGCCCAGGAGTGCAAGACCAGCCTGGCCAACGTGGCAGGACCCGGTCTCTACAAAAAATTAGCCAGGTGAGGCAGCGCATGCCTGTAGTCTTGGCTACTCTGGAGGATGAGGTGGGAATGTTGTCTGAGCCTGGGAGGTCAAGGCTGCAGCTGTGTTGTGTTGGTGCCTATAGTAAAACAAAACAAATCAACAAAACAAAAGTCATTCAATAATACTTGTTAAAGCACAGTAAAGGTTGGGTGCACACAAGGAAAATGCAGGGCTCATGCCAGCATTTTGGGAGGCCAAGGTGGGCTGATCACCTGAAGACAGGAGTTCGAGACCAGCCTGGCCAACATGGTGAAACCCCATCTCTACTAAAAATACAAAAATTAGCTGGGCACGGTGGCGGGCACCTGTAGTCGCAGCTACTTGGGAGGCTGAGGCAGGAGAATTGCTTGAACCTGGGAGGCGGAGGTTGCAGTGAGCCAAGATTGCGCCACTGCACTCCAGCCTGGGCCACAGAGTAAGACTCTGTCTCAAAAACATAATAATAATTTAAAAAAATAAAAATAAAAACAAAATTAGCTTTGTGTGGTGGCACGTGCCTGTAATCCCAGCTACTCAGGAGGCTGAAGCAGAGAATCACTTGAATCTGGGAGGCGGAGGCTGCAGTGAGCCAAGATCGCACCACTGCACTCCAGCATGGATGACACAGTGAGACTCCATCTCAAAAAAAAAAAAAAAAGTGTGGCAAGGCAGACTTTATTCAGGACCATGGAGATAGAGATAGGAACCGCTAGAGTGGGCTCTTGCCTTGGCAGAGAGAGACTGGGCTCAACTCCGAATACAGCAGGGGCGAGTGGGGGTGGATAGCCAAGGGGCAGGGTGGGGACCAGGGGATGGAGAATTACTAAGAGCAACATCAGGGGTCGGGGATTCTAGCTAAACTCACCTAACACGATTCCAGCTGAAGACAGGCTAGGGTGACCAGACATCACCAGAGGGGTGGTGGGGATGAGGAGGCTGAGCAGGTATCAAGGGTGATCAGATATTGAGGGTGGGGGGTTTCTGCCACAGTGAGCTAGCAGGGTTCTTGCTAAAACTGGATCGTATAAGGAAGTACGCAGATGGGTCTAGGAGAAGCCTCAGGTGCCTGACTAAAATTGGGTCAAGCAGAATCCTTGTCAGGAGCCTCCAGGTGACTTGTCTGTCTGCAGAGCTCAGGGTAGGAGAGGCCCCTGACCTGGGCTACCAGGTCAGACTGAGAGAAAACACTCAGCAGCTTCTAACTTAAAAGAGGGCTTTCCAGACTGCAAAAACAACCAAAGCAATGTCACCGCGTCTGAAGGGGTATGGTCCACCTGGAGCCCAAGGCACCCTTCCTTTCTGGGAAAGCGGGGAGGGAGGTGAAAGGGAGCAGAGGCTGACCACAAACTGTCCTGGAGGCTATGCTCAAGATTTTTTTTTTTTTTTTTTTTTGAGACTGAGTCTGGCTTTGTCACCAGATTGGAGTGCAGTGCCGCAATCTCGGCACACTGCAACCTCCGACACCCTGGTTCAAGCGATTCTCCTGCCTCAGTCTCCGGAGTAGCTGGGATTACAGGCATGCACCATCACGCCCAGCTAATTTTCGTATTTTTAGCAGAGACGGGGTTTCACCGTGTTGGCCAGGATGGTCTTGATCTCCTGCTCATGATCTGCCCGCCTTGGCCTCCCAAAGTGCTGGGATTACAGTCGTAAGCCACCACGCCTGGCCAAGACTTTTGGTGACTCCAGCATAATTGGAAAACCAGTGGAGTTTGTAAAGCAAAGAAGTTACATAGCAAGTCTGTATTTTGCTAGAATGTAAAACCCATCAGGGCAGGGATTTTGGTCTGTTTTATTTCCAGAACACCTGGTAATAACTGAATAAGCGATTGTGTAATGCATGAGGGAGCGAATGAATGAATGGGTTGCAGGAAGGTAGATCATGCTGGCCACGGTGCAGGGTTTGACTTAAGTGGGCAGAGTCTGGGAAGGGAGGTCAGGAGGCTGGGATACCAGGAGAGAATGAGAAGGACCAGCTGGTGCAGAAAGCAGTTGGGGACAGACTGGAGGGGACAAGTGGAGAGGTTTAGAGGTGACTTTACAATGTACTTCACACTTCGAAAGTCTGGCACAGACTAGCCATTTATGGACATTCTAGATCTGATCAAAGGCAGAACCACCTGGCCCTTGACTCCAGCCATACAATGGCTGGCCTGGAATTTCCTCCCTGGCAACTGTCGTTCTCACAGCATTTCTTTCCAGTTTACTTGGAGCTTTCGCAGACATTGCCTCATCAGATCCTTATCGTAGCCCTGAGGAGGGGGACTCATTAGCTCCATTTTACAGACTCAAAAACAGAGGCCAAGAGAGGTTATGTGACTTCCCTGGGGTAACACACGGGAGTCATGGAATTCAGATCCAGGTCCACCAGTCTCTGCCTCCAGGGTCCTTTCCGCTTCCTTGCTCAGTTGGTTAGCAAATGTGAAAGAGAGCACCAGGCCGCATGTGGATTCAGCATGAAATGAAATGGGATATGAAGAGTGATATTAATAATAATGCATGATGCTGATGTTCACCAAGCACTGCTGTGTGCCAGCTTCTGCTCCAAGCACTTGACCCGAGTGCCCGCATTCATTCCTCAACGCTTTTTGAGTTTGGTCTGTCATTCTCCCCATTTTACACGTAGTACTGGCCAAGCACATGAGGGACACCACTGGGGGCTTAGCTGCCAGGGAAGGCCTCAGAGAGGACATAAGATGCGGGCAGGGGAGGATAAAGCACCCTGGAGGCAGGTTTGGCTTGAGCAAAAGCGTGGAGGAGTGGGTGAGAAAGGAGGGGAGAAGCCGATGGGTGCGTGAGACAAGGCCCTGGCCTGCATGCTGTCCAGGAGGGGCCAGGCCTGGCATTGAGGTCTGGCCACGGTAGGTCCCTAGGGCAGGGGCTGACAACAGGGTGATGAGGGTGCCCTGGGCTTCAGTGAGGAAGACGGGCGGGAGAGGGAGACAGCTGGCTGGTCAGGGTACTGTGGGTTGTTTGGAAGTCCTGTGCTCAAGCTATCCTCCCACCCCAGCCTCCCAAGTAGCTGTGACCACAGGCAATGCGACCTCACCCAGCAAATTTTATTTATTTATTTTTTTGAGAGAGGGTCTCACTCTGGTTGCCCAGGGAGGTGTGCAGTGGTGCGATCTCTGCTCACTGCAACCTCAACCTCCCTGGCTCAGGTCATTCTCCCACCTCAGCCTCCCAAGTAGCTGGGACGACAGGCACATGCCACCACACCCGGCTAATTTTTGTATTTTTTCTCTTTTTTTTTTTTCTGAGACGGAGTCTCGCTCTGTCGCCCAGGCTGGAGTGCAGTGGCTGGATCTCAGCTCATTACAAGCTCCGCCTCCCGGGTTTACACCATACTCCTGCCTCAGCCTCCCGAGTAGCTGGGACTACAGGCGCCCGCCACCTCGCCCGGCTAGCTTTTGTATTTTTTTTTTTAGTAGAGACGGAGTTTCACCGTGTTAGCCAGGATGGTCTCGATCTCCTGACCTCGTGATCCGCCCGCCTTGGCCTCCCAAAGTGCTGGGATTACAGGCTTGAGCCACCGCGCCCAGCCAATTTTTGTATTTTTAATAGAGATGGGGTTTTGCCACGTTGCCCAGACTGGTCTCAAACTCCCGGACTCAAGCAATCCGCCTCCCTCAGCCTCCCAAAGTGTTTGGATGACAGGCATGAGCCACTGTGCCTGGCCAGCACGCAGCAAATTTTATGTACCACATTTTAAGATGCCAGTAAACCAGAGATTGCACACTGGTGCCCAGAGGGTTGTTTTTTTTGTTTGTTTGTTTGTTTCTTTTTTCTGAGACAGAGTCTCGCTCTGTCCCCCAGACTGGAGTGCAGTGGTGTGATCTCGGCTCACTGCAAGCTCCGCCTCCCGGGTTCATGCCGTTCTCCTGCCTCAGCCTCCCCAGTAGCTGGGACTACAGGCACCCGCCACCATGCCCGGTCAATTTTTTGTATTTTGAGTAGAGACGGGGTTTCACCACGTTAGCCAGGATGATCTCGATCTTCTGACCTGGTGATCTGCCCGCCTCGGCCTCCCAAAGTGCTGGGATGGTGCCCATAGATTTTTGTTTGCTGCATAAACAGAACAGTTGGTTCATATAATGTTGTTTTTGAAAAATTAATCGAGACCATCCCAGCTAACACAGTGAAACAGGCAGGCAAGAGGGAGGCAGATTTAATCTCAAACTGAGGCAGACTTTTGAACATCATAACCATTTCAAGATGCAACAGGTCATGCTAGGAAGTGGCGAGCTGCCTGGCACAGAGGTGGGGCCCGTGTTGAGGCTTAGCCCGGGCAGCAGCTTCACCACAAATGTTTACAGAAAATCCAAGTGTTACATGGGCAGCTGCACTGGATGCCCTTTGCGGTTTCTCCCAGCCCACTAGGGCTAGGCTCTGTGCCCACAAATGGGATGCCAGGGTGAAGGAGAAGGAAGAGTTAAAAATGACTCCTCCATTGCTGGCCTGGAAGCCTGGAAGATGCCGCTGGTGAAAGCGAAGAACTTAGGATGAAGTTGATTGGTGGGAGTGGCAGGAGAAGACATTTTTTTGTGATACAGTGTCAGAAAAGCAAGGAGTTTGGGTCAGACCAGTGAGGTCTTTGAAGCTTTTCATGTGTCTGTGTCTTCCTTGGAGCACCTCCCAGTGTTGTTTTAGATGAAAATAGCCTGCCCAATGCTTCTGCTTGACTAGCAGAGGCAGCTGGATAAAGGTGAGTGCCCCATCCCCACTCCAGCCTAGGACACCCTAGGGTTCTGGAACTGTGAAGTGCCACGCGTGAGTTCTGCTCTTGCCCTGGTGGCCAGAAGTCTGACATCCAGTTTCTGTCAGCTGGAGGGAGAAGCATGTTGAATGACCTCTAGGGCCCCTGCCAGCTCTGGGTCGCTTCAGTCCTGACACGAGCCTGGATGCCCAAGCTCTGTGTCCAAGAGGGCCAGGCTGGAGGCCGGAGCAGTGGAATTGGGAGGCTTGGAGGCAGCTCCTGCAAATGCACTTCCACCATGGGGAAGGAGACGCACAGAGCTCACCTTTTGATATGGTTTTGACTTTCGAATCATGAACATTATCTTACATACTCAAAAAGTGCAGTTAAACCAAAAAAGAAAAAAAAAGCAAACCTGAAATAGAATAAAATGGAAAAGAAGCCGGGAGCGGTGGCTCACACCTGGAGTTCCAGCATTTTGGGAGGCTGAGGTGAGCAGATTACTTGAGGCCAGGAGTTCGAAACCAGCCTGGCCATCATGGTGAAACATCATTTCTATTAAAAATACAAAAATTAGGCTGGGCGCGGTGGCTCAAGCCTGTAATCCCAGCACTTTGGGAGGCTGAGACGGGCGGATCACGAGGTTAGAAGATCGAGACCATCCTGGCTAACACAGCGAAACCCCGTCTCTACTAAAAAATACAAAAAACTAGCCGGGCGAGGTGGCGGGCACCTGTAGTCCCAGCTACTCGGGAGGCTGAGGCAGAAGAATAGCGTAAACCTGGGAGGCGGAGCTTGCAGTGAACTGAGATCCAGCCGCTGCACTCCAGCCTGGGTGACAGAGCGAGACTCAAAAAAAAAAAAAAAAAAAAAAAAAAAAAATTAGCCGGGCGTGGTGGCACACATCTGTAATCCTAGCTACTAGGGAGACTGAGGCACAAGAATCGCTCCAACCTAGGAGGTGGAGGTTGCAGTGAGCCAAGATTGTGCCACTGCACTCCAGCCTGGGTGACAGAGCAAGACCCTGTCTAAAAAAAAAAAAGAAAGAAAGAAAGAATACAAATAGAAAAGAAAATGATGCTAGGTATGGTGGCTCATGACTGTAATCTCAGCAAGGCCAAGGCAGGAACATTGCTTGAGGCCAGCAATTCAAGACCAGCCTGGGCAACAAAGCAAGACCCCCATCTCTACCAAAAAAAAAAAAAAAAAATTAAATTAAATTAAAAGCCACACGTAGTGGCATATGCATGTATTCCCAGCTACTCAGGAGGTGGGAGGACTGCCTAAGCCTGGGAGGTCAAGGCTGCAATAAGCTGAAATCACACCACTGCACTCCAGTCTGGGTGAAAGAGCAAGAGCCTATCTAATCTGGAAGTCCTGGGCTCAAGTGATCCTCCCACCTCAGCCTCTCAATCTGGAACTCCTGGGCTCAAGTGATCCTCCGAACTCAGCCTCCCAAAGTGGTGGGATTACAGTCATGAGACACCACGCCCAGCCTCTTTCTTTATTTTGACAAGGTTGTGCTCTGTTGCCCAGGAGTGCAGTGGCACAATCTTGGCTCACTGCAGCCTTGACTTCCTGGGCTCAAGTGATACTCATGCCTCAGCCTCCAGAGTAACTGGGACTACAGGTGTGCACCACCATGCCTGGCTAATTTAAAAAATTTTTTGTAGACACGGTCTTGCTTTGTTGTCCAGCCTGGTCTTGAACTCCTGGGCTCAAGTGATCCGCCCACCTCGGCCTCCCAAAGTGCTGGGATTACAGGCGTTAGCCGCTGCGCCCAGCATGGTGGTGTATTTCTGAAATGATTGCGTGTGTTTTGCAGGCTACATATATGTTTGTGATTTTGAATAACAGTGTTATTTGTCTGAGCTCGCTGGGATTGCTCATAGCGAAGCAAGCATTTTAACAAGTAGATACCTGGTAAATGATCCCCCAGCATGTGGGACTCAGCCCGGCTGGAAACAGCCGCAAGGCTGTTGTGGGTCGCTGAGTGGATAGCACCCCCTGCAGGACAAGGCTTGCCAAGCGCCTGTCCCCGGAACATCTTGTCTAGCATGTTCATTACAATTTACAGTTTTTCTAACACCAAAAATTAGATCCTCCTCCTCCCCCGTCAGGTTTTATGGGAGGCGATGTCGGCATTCCTAGGGCCTGTGCCTTTCTGTGACTCAGCGATGGGCCAGTGGAAACGGCCGTTTCTACAGCCGGACCGAACGAGGTTTGGGTCCTGGTGTTGATCACAGACGTGTTAACCAAGTGGAGTCTGGACTCCATCACGTGGCGATAAGGAGAAGGTGGCTCTTGGGGTGGTGGTGGGATGAGATTAGATATGGGAAGAGGCGCTGGGCGCGGTGGCTCAAGCCTGTAATCCCAGCACTTTGGGAGGCCGAGACGGGCGGATCACAAGGTCAGGAGATCGAGACCATCCTGGCTAACACGGTGAAACCCCGTCTCTACTAAAAAATACAAAAAACTAGCCGCGCGAGGTGGCGGGCGCCTGTAGTCCCAGCTACTCGGGAGGCTGAGGCAGGAGAATGGCGAAAACCCGGGAGGCGGAGCTTGCAGTGAGCTGAGATCCGGCCACTGCACTCCAGCAGCCTGGCCCACAGAGCGAGACTCTGTCTCAAAAAAAAAAAAAAAAAAAAAAAAAAAGATATGGGAAGAGGCTGTCCCAATGTGACTTGGGTTATAAACCCAAGGGGGGGCATGGGAGCCAAGGAGGGGACCACATCAGAGGCCACCAAGCTGAGGAGGGCAGGCTTTTCACAGGGACCTGGGTTCATGGCTGTGATAAGCCCTGCGCTGTGGAATGCAGAAGGCCAAGGTCACTCAGCAGTCAGGCAGGGCCATGGTGCGTGCTCAGGTCCACCTGACTCCAAATCTTGTGTTCTTTCCCCTGTGGGACCTTCAGGGATTTGCAAATAGAGGTCCCACTCTCCAGGGGCTTCCTGCTGCACTGGGCAGAAGGGAGGGTAGAACCTGCCCAGCTGCGCCCTCTACTCTGAGCCTTTCTTGCCATTTCTTCACCAGATGGCAGCTTCCTGCCTGGGAATGGAGAGCTTGAGTGGCCACCCAGGATGACTGGCAGCCTCCCCACCCACCCAACCTCATGGGAGGTCCCGTGGACCCTCCACCTCCATCTCACAGGGCCTGAAGCCCACAGGGGAATCCCTGAGCCGTTAAAGTGGGTCCTGGGGTCCTGGGGCCAGCCCAGGGCTGACATGGGGTTTGCATTTCATTTCTGGGCCATGACAAGCTCTGGTTCAGAGCCTTAGCTCAGCAGCGGCCCCTCTGCACCAAGTCACTTGGCCCCTGACACAGTATCACAGCCTGGAGCCCAACTGCATGAGCCCAGCTCACGCTTGTGATGCGTGGCTGTTCTGACAACCCTGGTCTTGGTGCTCATTACTTGCTTGTCACTGTGCTTTACAGGCATAATGGGGACAAGAGCTTTAAGTTCTATCATTATGATTCTTTTTTCTGCTGCAGTCCCTTATATGTAACCTCTGACTAAATACAACTTTTGCCTTAGTACTATTGCTGGATGCAAAGCTTCTACTTCAGGTAAGCACTGAGAGCCAACAAGGTTGAAATAGAAAAGGATTTCCTCAATGTCTTTAGCTCCCAGGTCAGGTAGATAAGCTCGGAGGTTTTCACACTGGGGGTACACAGATTTCTGGGTACACAAAGTCTTTCTGGGAGGGAACAAAAAATAGGTTTTGCTACTTTATTGACTAGTGAAATGCAGCTCGTGTGGTGGGGGTGTGGCTCGCTTCTTCAGTGCTGCCTCTGCTCAAACCTCTAGGGGAGCATACAGATGGGCAGCTTGTGGAACTCCGACCCCACAGCACTGCCTAGGGGTGAATGTTTACAGCTCCTGAAGCCCCAGTGGGCGTGTGTTACTGTGTCCGGAATTGGTGGGTTCTTGGTTTTACTTCAAGAATGAAGCCGCGGACCCTTGCGGTGAGTGTTACAGTTCTTAAAGATGGTGTGTCCAGAGTTTCTTTCTTCTGGTGGGTTTGTGGTCTCGCAGGCTTCAGGAGTGAAGCTGCAGACTTTCTCGGTGAGTGTTACAGCTCATAAAGGTAGTGCAGACCCAGTAAGTGAGCAGTTTAGCCATCCATAGGCAGTTCGTGTTAGTCAGCTCAATTAGACCCCTGCCTTATTAAAGAACAGAGGGCCCGGCACTGTGCCTCACGCCTGTAATCCCAGCACTTTGGGAGGCCGAGGCAGACGGATCACGAGATCAGGAGATCGAGACCATCCTGGCTAACACAGTGAAACCCCGTCTCTACTAAAAAATGCAAAAAATTAGCCGGGCGCGGTGGCTGGCGCCTGTAGTCCCAGCTACTCGGGAGGCTGAGGCAGGAGAATGGCGTGAACCCGGGAGGTGGAGCTTGCAGTGAGCCGAGATTGCGCCACTGCCCTCCAGCCTGGGCGACAGAGCGAGACTCAGTCTCAACAACAACAACAACAACAAAAGAACAGACGGCTTTCTGTGTCCTGTGGTCCTTGCTTTGGTGTACCGAAAGAATCGAATCACACATGGTCTTGGCAAATGAGTGCAAGGTTTTATTGAGTAGAAGTAGCTCTCAGATGGGGCAGCCAGAAAGGAGATGGTTTTTTTCCTGGAGTCGGGCCACTTAGTGGCCGGAGATCTCCAATTGCCCCAGCCAAACTCTACATCATTCTGGTTGATGGTCTGCCAGCGTGCCTGTCCGTGTGGTCCTCTCAACATCCAGTCTCCTGTGTGTCTTCCAGCTATAGTCTTGGGGGTTTTTCCAGGCACAAGATAAGGGTGTGGCAGGCCAGGGTGGTCCTGGGAAATGCAGTATTTGGGCAGGAAAACAAAAATGCCAGTCCTCACCTAGGTCCGTGGGCACAGGCTGGGGGTGGAGCCCAGCCAGGGACCAGGCCCTCCTCTACCCAGCACTTCCCTTCCCCTCTTCTGTATCATTTAAAGGGACCACACTCTTTCCTTCCCAGCACTTTCCTTCCGTATCACTAGTATATGGAATTAAAAAAAAATTTTTTTTGAGACAGGGTCTCACTCTGCACTCAGAGTGCAGTGGCGTGATCTCAGCTCACTGTAACCTCTGCCTTCCAAGTTCGAGCGATTCTCATGCCTCAGCCTCCCAAGTAGCTGGAACTACAGGCTTGCGCCACCACGCCCAGCTAATTTAACGCCTGGCTAATTTTTGTATTTTGAGTAGAGATGGGTTTCACCATGTTGGCCAGGCTGCTCTTGAACTCCTGACCTCAGGTGATCCGCCCACCTTAGCGTCCCAAAGTGTTGGGATTACAGGCGAAAGCCACCGCACGTGGCCTAAAACAATTTGGTAAAAGATTTATCTATGATTGTTAGCTGAAGTGTCTTGAAAATTTGGGTAGTGCCAGAAAATATTGCAGTGATACTGGATGGTATGTTTACATTCCAGTGACATGCATAGCTTTAAGGGAATCGGTTTCCAGGACTCAACTTCCATATGTCTTCTTGCCTAAAGTTGGCCAGGCTGAAACAGCATCTGAGGTGACAGTCTCTCTCTTCTCCATGATGCCTGCCCCAGATGTCACTGTGTGGGGTTGTCCCTCTTTGATGAAGTTCTGAAGGCAGGGGCATGGGAGTGAGGTTAGGGAATTCATGGCAATTTTTTTTTTTTTTTTTGAGACAGGGTTTTGCTCTGTTGCCCAGGCTGAATATATCACAGTGGCAATCATGGCTCACTGCAGTCTCAGACTCCCGGGCTCAAGCAATCGTCCCACTTCAGCCTCCCTAGTAACTGGGACTCCAGGCATGCGCCACCATGCCTGGCTAATTTTTTGATTTTTATGTTTATTTTTGTAGAGACAGGACCTTGCTATGTTGCCCAGGCTGATCTTGAACTCCTAGGCTCAAGCACTTCTCCTGCCCCGGCCTACCAAGTAGCTGGGAGTACAGACCCGAATCACCATGACCAGCTAAGATGGCAATTTAAATTTAGTTAACTGCTTTGCATTTCCCACCTCCCCTTTTGTCTGGAAATGTATCCTTCTTGAGGAAATCCCCTAGGAGCAAAGCCAAGAGAGCACAGATAGAAAATACTGACCCCTTTGGAAGCACTTCTGTCCCTGTCCTCAGCAATCATCTTAGGACGGACAAGCCTCCAAGCATCGGGAGCAGCAGAGGGTGGTGGTGCTGAGTCTTGCGTGGAGTCGGCCTGTTCTCTGGGAATAGCAGCGTTTTCAGACATGCTGGCTGGAACTCACTGATGATAGTTTTGTGAGATTTATTTCAGATGCCGTGTGTTATTCAAGAATGGAGCCAAACTCTTTCATCAAATCATGTAATGGAATATATATTTTTTCCTTTTATTTCATCTTTAAAATGTTTAATATTTTCTTTGAATTAAAAACAATTAAAATTTTAAAAATATTTATTTTTTGAGATAGGGTCACCTGGACTGGAGTGCAGTGGTGTAATCATAGCTTGTTGTAACCTAAAACTCCCCGGCTCAAAGTCTCCCCTCACCTCAACCTCTTGAGTTGCTGGTGCTGTAAGCACTTGCCACCACACCTGAATTTTTATTTTATTTTTTTTGTAGAGAGGAGGTCTTCTTATGTTGCCCAGACTGGTGCTCAAACTACTGGGCTCCAGTGATCCTCCTGCCTTGGCCTCCCAAAGTGCTGGGATTACAGACAAAAGCTACAGCCTTCTTTGCTTTGCTCCTAGGGGATTCCCTCAAGAGGAATGCATTTCCAGACAAAAGGGGAGGTGGGAAGTCGCCCTGGCTATAAAATGTTTAATATTTTCTTTTCTATTTCTGATATAAAAAGAGGCCAGGCACTGTGGCTCACACCTGTAATCCCAGCACTTTCAGAGGCCGAGTAGGGCGGATCATCTGAGGTCAGGAGTTCAAGACCAGTCTGGCCCACATGGTGAAACCCCGTCTGTACTAAAATACAAAAATTAGCCGGGCATGGTAGTGGGTGCCTGTAATCCCAGCTACTCGGGAGGCTGAGGCAGGAGAATTGCTTGAGCCTGGGAGATGGAGGTTGCAGTGAGCCGAGATCTCACCACTGCACTTCAGCCTGGCCAACAAAGTGAGACTCTGTGTCAAAAAAAAAAAAAAAAAAAAAATCTGGTGGTAGTAAGAAAATGTTTCAATACTTAGACTTCATTGGGTCCATTTAAAAGATGAATGAAATAGTTTTTATTTTGATGTCAATCATTACAATAGTTGGGAAACTATATCTCTTGCAATAATTTAAATGTATAGTGAAAATTTTATATATCATCTTAAAAATATAAGAGAACACACATAGTTTTAAAAAGTTTTTAAATTCTGTTTTTTTTTTTTTTTTTTTTTTTTTTGAGATGGAGTCTTGCTCTGTTGCCCAGCCTGGAGTATAGTGGTGAGATCTAGGCTCACTGCAACCTCTGCCTCCCGGGTTCAGGCAATTCTTGTGCCTCAGCCTCCCAAGTAGCTGAGATTACAGGCACCCATCACCACCCCCAGCTAATTTTTATATTTTTAGTAGAGATGGGGCTTCACCATGTTGGCCAGGCTGGTCTTGAACTCCTGACCTCAAGTGATCCAACCACCTTGGCCTCCCAAAGTGCTGGGATTACAGGTGTGAGCCACCGGGCCTAGCCAGAGAATACACATAGTTTTTTAAAAACTTCTTTCAGGAGCTACGTCAGTCAGGATCATCCAGGGTATGCTGCAATCATAAACAATCTCGAAATCTTAGTGGGTGTAAAAACAGAGATCTATTTCTTGGTCACACTTCCCTTCTGTAGTGGGTTGGTGGTGGCTCTGAGTCGTGAGGGAGAGTGACACAGGCTTTGCTCTTGCTCCTGCCACATGGCCCACCCAAGCACAAGAGGGCAGGGAGCAGTCCTTTCCCATGGCACTGGAAGGTGAGGGTGGGAACAGGTGATGAGCAGCCTCTGTGAGCTACCACAGTGAGCGCAGCGTTTGAAGACCACTGGACCAAATCATAAAGCTTTTTTCCATGGTGTAGAGAAATCCCACTAAGGCTCCTGGAAAGAGGGGGATGTGGTCCAGGATGCCCCTTTCTCCTGCCCACAAAATGAGGGAAGAAAAAGAGGGGCAAAGAGAGCAGCGAGGGCCAGAGTGCATGTACTGTTGGCTTCATCTGCAAGTTGAAACTACAATGGGGGAATGCCTGATAGATGTGGATAGATTCAGGGAACCCCGGGTCCCCCAGGGTCTGTGGGTACACGTGGAGAAGCCTTTCATGGCATGGTGTAGGACTGACAGGGAAGCAGTGGACAGATGAGCCCGAGGCAGGGCTCCCAGCAGCCCATGGCCTGGCTGAGGGCTACATGGATCCAGAAGTTCCTGTAGGCCCCATGGGAGGACATGGAGTGCTGAGGGGCCAGTGGAGGCCGGGGGTGAGGACACATGGGCTCCAAGATGCGTGGCCTCCATGGTCACAGGCAAATGGCTGGAACCAGAGACTCTAGCAGTGGCCCACAGACCAGATGGGACCGGTCACCCCATGGCAGTCACTTGTCCAAGGCCAGACCAAACCAGACCCTCCACTGTGGAGGATGGCATGAACCTCAGGGTGTCCCTGAGCCTTCTCTCCTTGTACATGTCACCAAAGTACCCCCACCCCCACACGCATACATACATACACAGGGCTCATTTGCACAAGGAGTGGATTCAATATCATTTCCATCCAAATGATAGAACATTCATCTGAAAGACATCGTCCTTCACAAGATACTGTTCACACATCTCTAGGTTCAAAGTTGGACTTTATTATTTATTTATTTATGTATTTATTTATTTTTTTGAGACGGAGTCTCACTCTGTCGCCCAGGCTGGAGTGCAGTGGCCGGATCTCAGCTCACTGCAAGCTCCACCTCCCGGGTTTACGCCATTCTCCTGCCTCAGCCTCCCGAGTAGCTGGGACTACAGGCGCCCGCCACCTCACCCGGCTAGTTTTTTGTATTTTTTTTTAGTAGAGACGGGGTTTCACCGTGTTAGCCAGGATGGTCTCGATCTCTTGACCTCGTGATCCGCCCGTCTCGGCCTCCCAAAGTGCTGGGATTACAGGCTTGAGCCACCGCGCCCGGCCTCAAAGTTGGACTTTAAAAGAAACTCAGAAGAGACTGAGATGCTAAGTGAAAGTCTTGGCACAGCCCCCGCAAGCACCCAGGCCTTGGGAAGAAGATTCACTTGAACACATCTTCTTTGCACATCTAAGTAGTGGTGTGAGCAAATCCCAGCCATCCTCCGCGATGTGTCCCCCTACTGAAACCCTCACACTGCTAGAAGGGGGTGCTGATGATCTCCCTCCTTTAGAGATGAGGAAAAGAGGATTTGTGGGGTGAGTCGGTCTCACAAGCACATGCAGTTATTTGGAGAACTGGGGCTGTCCAGTTCCCAACTGGAGTGTCCCTCCACCAGGCTCACCTCTCTTCCTGAGGCATCAGTGTTTCTGGGTGGGTCTCACATAGATGGCTGTGGCTGAGCATAAGCCAGAAAGGCAGGGTTTCCTCCAAGTCATGCTGGGAAAACACTACTTACAGACAAGTATGCACTTCTGGGGCCCCCACAATGTGTATTTTGGTCCACTTCATGGTGTCTCGCAGGTCCTGTAGGCTCTGTTCACTTTTCTTCAATTTTTTTTTTTTTTTTTTGAGAGGGAGTCTCCCTCTGTCCTTCAGGCTGAAGTGTAGTGGCACGATCTCAGCTCACTGCAACCTCCATCTCCTGCCTCAGCCTCCTGAGTAGCTGGGACTACAGGTACATATCACCACACCTGGCTAATTTTTTGTGTGTTTTTAGTAGAGACTGGGTTTCACCATGTTGGCCAGACTGGTCTCAAACTCCTGACCTCAAGTGATCCACCCACCTCAGCCTCCCAAAGTGTTGGGGTTACAGGCGAGAGCTACCGCGCCTGGCCTCTTCAATCTTTTTTCTTTCTTTCTTTTATTTATTTATTTTTTTTCGGAGACAGTCTCACTCTGTCACCCAGGCTGGAGTTCAGTGGCTGGATCTTGGCTCACTGTAACCTCCACCTCCCAGGTTCAAGCAATTCTTGTGCCTCAGCTCCCAGAGTAGCTGGGACTATAAGTGTTCACCACCATGCCTGGATAATTTCTTTCTTTTTTTTTTGGGGGGGGGGGGGGGGAGATGGAGTCTTCCTCTGTTGCTCAGGCTAGAGTGCAATGGTGCGATCTCAGCTCACTGCAACCTCTGCTGCCTGGGTTCAAGCAATTCTCCTGTCTCAGCTTTCCAAGTAGCTGGGATTACAGGCATGTGCTACCATGCCCGGCTAATTTTTTAAATTTTAGTACAGATGGGGTTTCGCCATGTTAGCCAGGCTGGTCTCGAACTCCTGGCCTCAGGTGATCCACTCACCTCAACCTCCCAAAGTGCTGGGATTACAGGCGTGCGCCACTGCACACAGCCAAGTTTTGTATTTTTAGTAGAGGACAGGGTTTCACCATGTTGGCCAGGCTGGTCTCAAACTCCTGACCTCAGGTGATCGACCCATCTTGGCCTCCCAAAGTGCTAGGATTACAGGCGCGAGCTACCACACCTGGCCAGACTTTTTTTAAAAATTAATGTTTGTAGTCTGTCTCTGTGCCAATGATCAGCCAAAGCTATAAACTTAAGGTCTTCTCAAGTCTTCTCTGAATCTGCGCCTTCCCTGGGACACTCATGGTGACTCTCTAATTTCCCCCATATATGCAGTTGCTTTTAAATGTCTTGGTCTTCAATGTCTGCCTCCCAAGAGGGGAAGAAGAGAAATGTGAAATGGGTGGGGGCACACTCCTTAAATCCTCTGGAAGTCACTTCAGTCAGAGGGGGAAGGGCTTACAACATTGGGGGCAGGTGCAACTACAATAACCACCACCTCTTTGTCTGCACCTCAGTGATCAGAAGCAGCAATCAGTGAGCAGAGCACAGACCTCCCATATTTGAAGGAGAGGGTCCTTTTTGTTCACCCGGCTCCCACCCACCAGCTGTCTGCAAGCTGCTCTAGGAACGTGTGCACAGCTGCCTGCCAGGGGCATGGGATGGGGGATAGGTGGCTGCTGCCTGCTGAGAGCTGAAATTGACCCAAATTAGCCACAATTGGAAGCCTTCAATAGGCTCCAGAGTTCCAAAATAGTTACATCAGACAGATTCTGCCAGCGCAATTGTAGTCTAGGTGAAGAGACAGATTTCTGGAACTTGCTACTCCACTGTCTTAGAATCTTCCTCTCCCCAATTTTTTATTTTGAAAAATTTTGGCCAGTAAGTTTTTTTCAAAGGAAAGAAATTGGCTGGAAGATACTCATATACTAACGTGCTTTGGGAGGAAGTTTTCTCACTTCTGAGGCACTTGCTTGTCTCTCAGTAAAGACTGGCCTAAAGCAAGGTTGGGAAGTGACTTTCTCCCCGACAAAATGTCAGGCTGGCGGGAAGTCTCCTCTCAGGAATGTCTGTGAGAAGAGGCAAATGACCACAAGCTGGTGGATGCATGAGGAGCTCTTGATCTCGGGAGTGGGAACGGACCACCCCCATCTGCACCTGGCGTCTCACTGTTTCCCTGGCTTGTAGCATGGAGATTTATGGGCATGTAACTTTTATGAAGTCACTTTTTTTTTTTTTTTTTTTTTTTGAGACAGATTCTCACTCTGTTGGCCAAGCTGGAGTGCAGTGGCACAATCTCAGCTCACTGCAACCTCCGCCTCCTGGGTTCAAGTGATTCTCATGCCTCAGCCTCCTGACTAGCTGGGATTACAGGTGCGTGCCACCACGCCAGTCTAATTTTTGTAATTTTAGTGGAGACGGGGTTTTACCATGTTGGCCAGGCTGGTCTTGAACTCCTGACCTCAAGTGATCTGCTCACCTTGGCCTCCCAAAGTGCTGGGATTACAGGCGGGAGCCACTGCGCCCGGCCATGATGTCTCTTTTATAGTAAGAGGTCTCCTTGTCTGTATTCAGGTCGGGGGAGGTAGAATGGGGAGCAACAGGTATGACTAGAAAAGAGTCTCCCCACTCCGCCCTCCCATCTCTTTCTCCATCCCAGGTGGGTCCTCTGTGGCCTGTGGAGGGAACAGTGCCCCACACTGAGAACCCTTTTCCTCCCAGATCTGAGCCCCTTCTGAAGGGGTGGGAAAAGTTGAAGGGGAGCTGCTCTGGTATTTCAGGAGGTTGAAAAAGGAAAGTGACCCTACATCTTGTGCAGGATTTCCTGGGCCTGGAGAGGACAAGGGCCGTGGAATCCACAGGGACAAATGCTGGAGCCCACTCAGACCCTGCATTCTCGATGCAGGAGTCCCTTGGGGGTGTTTGTGCCCAGAAGGACTGGTGAAGCTGGCATTGTGTGTGGAACCATCCTCTTCTAGAAGCTTATGCTGCTAGTGATGTCATTGCAAGCAGGAGGACAACCCTCAGTAGCAGAGCTTGGTGGCCCAAGCTCTGGTGGTCTGAGATGTGCTGGAGTTCTTCCCTACAGGACAGGAAATGTTCAGAGTACTTTCCTTCCTCCTTGCTTCTCTCGCATCCTCTCTCCCTCCTTCCACAAAACATTTCACACATACATCAAAGAATGAAGAGAACAATAAACTCTCTTGTACCCATCAGGTAGCTATCAGCCAGCTACAGTGAGCATCTCAGGACCACGTGTTTCATCTTTTTTTTTTTTTTTTGAGATGGAGTCTCACGCTGTCATCCAGACTGGAGTGCAGTGGCACAATCTCGGCTCACTGCAACCTCCGCCTCCCTGGTTCAAGCGATTCTCGTGCCTCAGCCTCCTGAGTAGCTGGGATTACAGGTGCCCACCGCCATGCCCAGCTAATTTTTATATTTTCAGTAGAGATGGGGTTTCACCATGTTGACCAAGCTTGTCTTGAACTCCTGACCTTAAGTGATCCACCCGCCTCAGCCTCCCAAAGTGCTGGGATTACAGCTATGAGCCACTGCACCTGGCCTCTTGTTTCATCTTTATCCACTCACATGATCAAATTATTTAAAAGCAAACCCCAGACATTATAGTATTTTATCCATAAATACTTTAGACTGTATCTCTAAAGGATAAAATTTTCTTCTTAAGAGATGGGGTTGGCCGGGCGCGGTGGCTCACGCCTGCAATCCCAGCACTTTGGGAGGCCGAGACGGGTGGATCACGAGGTCAGGAGATCGAGACCATCCTGGCTAACACGGTGAAACCCCCCTCTCTACTAAAAAAATACAAAAATTAGCCGGGTGCGGTGGCGGGCGCCTGATGTCCCAGCTATACGGGAGGCTGAGGCAGGAGAATGGCTTGAACCCGGGAGGCGGAGCTTGCAGTGAATGGAGATGGTGCCACTGCACTCCAGCCTAGGCAACAGAGCGAGACTCCGTCTCAAAAAAAAAAAAAAAAAAAAGAGATGGGGTCTCACTCTGTTGCCCAGGCTGGAGTGCAGTAGTGTGAGCTTGGCTCACTGCAGCCTCAAACTCCTGGGCTCAAGTGACCTCCTTGAGTCAGCCTCCCAAGTAGCTAACACTACAGGCACACACCAGCATGCCTGGCTAATTTTTTTGTGTGTATATATGATCTTGCTATGTTGTCCAGGCTGGTCTTGAACTCCTGGCCTCAAGCAGTCTTCCCACCTCAGCTGGGACTACAGGCGCACGCCACCATGAGGATAAGAATTTTTTAAAAACCCAATCCCACTATCACACTTTGGCATCTTTTTTTTTTTTTTTTTTTTTTTTTTTTTTTTTTCTGACAGAGTCTTGCTCTGTCGGCCAAGTTGGAGTGCAGTGGCATGATCTCGGCTCATTGCAACGTCCATCTCCTAGGCTCAAGTGATTCTCCTGCCTCAGCCTCCCTAGTAGCTGGGATTACAGGCACCCACAACCATGCCTGGCTAATTTTTGCATTTTTAGTAGAGATGGGGTTTCACCATGTTGGCCTGGCTGGTTTCGAACTCCTGACCTCAGGTGATCCACCTGCCTCGGCCTCCCAAAGTTTTGGAATTACAGGCGTGAGCCACTGTGTCCGGCCACTTTAGCATCTTCTAATGCCCAATCCTTATTTGCATTTTCCTGATTTTCTCAAGTACGTTTTCTTATACAGCTGTCCCCGCTTCTCCGCGGGGTATATGTTCCAAGATACTGTGGATGCTGTGAAACCACAGATAGTGCCGAGCCCTTCTATACTGTATTTTTTCCTATACATACACACTTATAGTAAAGTGTAATTATAAATGAGGCACAGGAAGAGTTTAACAACAATAATTGATAATATACTGTAATAAATGTTATGTGAAGGTGGTCTCGCTCCCTAAAAATATCTTATTGAATTGTACCACAGGCAACTGAAATGCTGGCAAGTGAAACCATAGATCAAGTGGGACTACCACAGTTGGTAGGTTTCAGTCAGAATCCACCTAAAGTCCACTCCAGCCTGGGTGACAGAGCGAGACTCCGTCTGAAAAAAATAAAAATAAAAATAAAATTAGAAATTAGCTGGGTATGTTGGTGCATGCCTTTATCCCAGCTACTCAGGAGGCTGAGGTGGGAGGATTGCTTGAGCCCAGGAGGTCAAGGCTGCAATGAGCTATGATTGCATCACTGCACTCCAAACTGGGCAATGGAGCAACACCTTCTCTAGGAAGAAGAAAGGAGGAGGAGATGGAGAGGGAGAGGGAGAGGGGAGGGGGAGGGGGAGGGGGAGGGAGAAGAAGATCTTTGAAGCTACTGTTAGCCCCTCCCAAATGCATCCTCTCCCTCCTTATCCCCCTAGTAATTTGCTCTGAGCTTTTATTGCTTCCTTGCTTTTCTTTATGTTTACCACATTTATGTATGCATGCATACATATTGTTGAAGAATATATTGGTTAGTTTTGCTTGTTTTTGAACTTTATACAAAGGTATTATATATTTTTTGTATTCTTCTGTGATTTGCTTGTTTTTCCCCTCAATATTATGTTGGAGGGTTCATTCATGTTGATGTGTGCACATATGCAGTTTCATTGGGTATTGCAATTTACTAATCCATCATCCCATTGGACACTTGGCTTGTTTCCTATTTTTATTTTTTCTTAATTACAAATAAGGTTACCTTGGGCCCTCCTACCTATCTGTGGAGCACATGAGTAAGAGTTTCTCTAGCGTATATCATTAAGAGTGAAGTGAAGGATATAAACATGGCTAACACGCACAGGAGACTTCCAGTTGCTGTATGTCTTTACTGACACAGGATACTGTTGACTTTGAATTTGTGTCAATCTGTTGAGGATAAATTGGTATCTAATTATGTTTTTGAAATTTAATTTTATTTTTTTTTGTAAGGTCTCATTATGTTGCCCAGGTTGGTCTCAAACTCCTGGGCTCAAGTGATCCTCCCAGCTCGGCCTCCCAAAGTGCTGGGATGACAGGCATGAGCCACTGCGCCCGGCTTCCTTCTTATCATTTTCATGATTGTTTCCTATAAAGAGGGAAATTCTCTCTTTAAGTTGCCATGTTCAAATCAGAAACGTACTCCCTTTTCATCTCAGCTTTGCATTGCCTTTTCTTTCTTCCCCCTTTGATTAGTGTTGCTAAAACATGTGTCGATTTTATTAGTCTTTTCAAAGAGCCAATTTTTGGCTCTTTTGATTCTCTACTGCTTCTTTTTCTTCTCTTATTTTGCTGCTCTTATCTGTGTCTTCCTTCCTTCTACTTCTGTTCCTTCTTTTCTTTCTTTCTCTCCTTCTCTTTCCTTCTTTTCTATTTTTCTCTGTCTCTCTCTCTCTCTTTCTTGTTTCTTCTTTCTTAACAGGGTCTCGCTCTGTCACCCAGGTTGGAATGCAGTGGCACGACCACTGCTTACTGCAACCTCCACCTCTCAGGTTCAAGTGATTCTCATGCCTCGGCCTCTTGGGTAGTGGAATTACAGGCGTGCACCACCACGCCCGGCTAATTTTTGTATTTTTAGTAGAGACAGGGTTTCTCCACGTAGGCCAGACTGATCTTGAATTCTTGACTTCAAGCGATCCACCTGCCTCGACCTCCTAATTTTTATATTTTTTGTAGAGACTGGGGCTCGCTTTTGTTGCCCAGGCTGGTTTTGAACTCTGCATCTCCAGCATTCCTCCCTCTATGGCCTCCCAAATAGCTGGCATTACAGGCATGAGCCACTGTGCCCAGCCAACTCTCAGATATTTTGTCGAAATGAGATAACGCATCATTGAAAAGCCATGGGCCAGGCGCGGTGGCTCAAGCCTGTAATCCCAGCACTTTGGGAGGCCGAGACGGGCGGATCACAAGGTCAGGAGATCGAGACCATCCTGACTAACACTGTGAAACCCCGTCTCTACTAAAAAATACAAAAAACTAGCCGGGCGAGGTGGTGGGCGCCTGTAGTCCCAGCTACTCGGGAGGCTGAGGCAGGAGAATGGCGTGAACCCGGGAGGCGGAGCTTGCAGTGAGCTGAGATCCGGCCACTGCACTCCAGCCCCGGCGACAGAGTGAGACTCCGTCTCAAAAAAAAAAAAAAAAAAAAAAAAAAAAAAGAAAAGCCATGATTGGTTAATGACAAAGAAACAGGAATATAGCAGGATCCTTTTGGACAGGAGGAAATGCTGAAGGATCTGATTAGTATTTCACCTGGGGACCTCCAAGAAAGGATCTTAAGGCACATAATTAGTTATTCTTTCCGTCTTGGACTTGTCCACCATTGTTTAACCACACAGGGGACGTGCAGTAGGCTTTTCTACCAGCTCTGCATCTGCAGCAAGACTGTAGGCTGAGGTTCTCAGACACAAGTCCTAACAGCAGAGGGCAGTGTTGCGCACGATGGAGCCAGCGTTAAGTACAAAAAGGAGAATTCAAGCAAGTGTTATAAATAAATAAATAAATAAATATTTAGGCCAGGTGCGGTGGCTCACGCCTGTAATCCCAGCACTTTTTGAGGCCAAGGTGGGTAAATCACCTGAGGTCAGGAGTTTGAGACCAGCCTGGCTAACATGGTGCAACTCCATCTCTACCAAAAATGCAAAAATTAGCCGGGTGTGGTGGTGGCAGGTACCTGTAATCCCAGCTATTCGGGAGGCTGAGGTGGGAGAATCACTTGAACCTAGGAGGCGGAGGTTGCAGTGAGCCAAGATCGTCCCACTGCACTTCAGCCTGGGTGACAGAACAAGACCCTATCTCAAAAAATAATAATAAATAAATATTTAATAGTTGAAGCTGTCCTGATCACCTTGAGGCAGTCGGGACATTAGCTGAGGAGCTTCAGACTGGAACCACACGTTATCCACATCTCCAGCTTTCCCCAGGCCACCTCCAGTCTCACTGTCAAGGCCAATACACGGCTTCTCAACATGGAGAAGAAAAGCCACAAGGTGGCCAAGCACGGTGGCTCACGTCTGTAATCCCAGCACTTTGAGAGGCTGAGGCAGGCGGATTACCTGAGGTCAGGAGTTCGAGACCAGCCTTGCCAACATGGTGAAACGCCATCTCTACTAAAAATACAAAAATTAGCTGGGTGTGGTGGCACATGTCTGTAATCCCAGCTACTCAGGAGACTGAGGCAGGAGAAATGCTTGAGCCCAGGAGATGAAGGTTGCAGTGAGCTGAGATCACGCCACTGCACTCCAGCTTGGCTGACAGAGCGAGCTGTCTCAAAAAAAAAAAAAAAAAAAAAAGAAAAAGAAAAAAGAAATAAAAGCCACAAGGCTCTGAGTGAGTCCTAACGCTTGCCACTACAATCAGACATGCTCTGTAATCACTCTAAAGATGGATGGCAATCTAGACAGTAAGAAGGAGCTGAAGGAGCTGGCTTGTGTATGACGTCAGGCAGACCCTGAAAGATAAGGAAGATAGGCTGAGCGTGGTGGCTCACGCCTGTAATCCCAGCACTTTGGGAGGCCGAGGCGGGTGGATCACGAGGTCAGGAGTTCGAGACCAACCTGGCCAAGATGGTGAAACCCCGTCCCTACTAAAAATACAAAAATTAGCTGCGTGTGGTGGCAGGTGCCTGTAATCCCAGCTACTTGGGAGGTTGAGGCAGGAGAATCGCTTAAACTCGGGAGGCAGAGGTTACAGTGAGCTGAGATCAGGCCACTGCACTCTAGACTGGGCGACAGACTGAGACTCTGTCTCAAAAAAAAAAGAAAAAAAAAAAAGGTAAGGAAGATAAGCCACTGCAGAGCGTCCAAACTGTGAAACACTACTCAGCAACAAAAAGGGATGGACTGTTATTAAATGCAACAACAGCTAGGGTAAATCTCAAGGGAATTATGCTGAGTGGAAAATGCCAATATTGTCTGAGCATGGTGGCTCATGCCTATAATCTCAGCACTTTGGGAAGCTGAGGCAGGAGGATCACTTGAGCCCAGGAGTTTGAGACCAGCCTGGGAAATATAGTGAGACCTTCCCTCTACAAAAAATTTTAAAAATTAGCTGGGCAAAGGCCAGGTGTGGTGGCTCACGCCTGTAATCCCAGCACTTTAGGAGGCCGAGGCAGACGGATCACGAGGTTAGGAGATGGAGACCATCCTGTCTAACACAGTGAAACCCCGTCTCTACTAAAAATACAAAAAATTGGCCGGGCGCGGTGGTGGTGCCTGTAGTCCCAGCTACTCAGGAGGCTGAGGCAGGAGAATGGCGTGAACCCGGGAGGCGGAGCTTGCAGTGAGCCGAGATCGTACCACTGCACTCCAGCCTGGGCGACAGAGCGAGACTCCATCTCAAAAAAAAAAAAAAAAAAAAAAAAAAAATTTAGTTGGGCGTGGTGGTAGACCTCTGTAGTTCCATCTACTGGAGAGGTTGCGGTGGAAGGCTCACTTGAGTCCGGGAGGCAGAGGCTGCAGTGGTGTTATGGAACCATGATGGAGCAAGACCTTGTCTCAAAAAACAAACAAACAAATAAATAAATAAAGGCCGGGCCTGGTGGCTCACGCCTGTAATCCCAGCACTTTGGGAGGCCGAGGCGGGTGGATCACGAGGTCAGGAGTTCGAGACCAACCTGGCCAAGATGGTGAAACCCCGTCCCTACTAAAAATACAAAAATTAGCTGGGTGCGGTGGCAGGTGCCTGTAATCCCAGCTACTTGGGAGGCTGAGGCAGGAGAATCGCTTAAAAACGGGAGGCAGAGGTTGCAGTGAGCTGGGATCACGCCACTGCACTCCAGCCTGGGCAACAAGAGTGAAAACTGCATGTCAAAAAAAAAAAAAAAAAAGGGGGGGGGGCGGAGACAGAAGCCAAATATCAAAATGTTACAAACTCTGTGTGATTCCATTTATATCACATTCTTGAAAAGACAAAACTATAGTGATGGAGAACAGATCAGTGGTTGCCAGGAGGTGGGGGTGGGTGGGAGGTGACTGTGGAGGGAGGGCAGCATGAGGGAGATATTGGGGTATGGTACTGTGCTGTGTCCTGTTTGTGGTGGTGGTGGTTGCATGAATCTATACACTTGTTAAGATGCACTGAACTGTAAACATCCCCTAAAAATTCATTTTACTCTATGTTAACGTAGAAAAGAGAGCAGAGAGAGATAGCAATAACCGTTTTCCCAGAAATGGGATAATCTTTAAGCAAGATTTTTTTTTTATAACTATGAATCTGATCAATGAATTGTGTGTCTCTTGCCTGTTACTGGCCTTTATTTATCTTTAATATTCACAGCAATTCTTGGCCCCTGTTTCACTCCATGTTTACCAGCTCCTCTATTCATGGTGTTCCCCAAATGTGCTAGAATTTACCTCCTATATCTAAATGTCCTAGACACAGCACATAAGGACAGAAATTAAGTCAATGAGTGACCAGGAAAGAAGATTTAGTAAATGCAACATTTTAGAAGTCATTTTAAGAAATCCAGGTTGCTAAGCCAAATATTTTAATTCTCTAAACACCACCAACATTTAGAGAGGATAGTATTTCAAAGTTTACTTCTACCATGTATCATGACTTTTATTCTTTTAAGAGATTCTTTTTTTTTTTTTTTTGAGATGGAGTTTTGCTCTGTCATCCAGGCTGGAGTGGCACGATCTTGGCTCACTGCAACCTCTGCGTCCCGGGTTCAAGCAATAAGAGACTTAAAATTATGTTGGGGCATCACTGTAAAGTACCTACTCAATTTTAGCAAATGTTAAGGGAGTTAAGGAAGCGTCCAAATAGAATGATAAAAATAAAGCAGGTTCTGAGGTCAGGAGTTCAAGACCAGGCTAGCCAACATGGTGAAACCCTGTCTCTGCTGAAAATACAAAAATTAGCTGGGAATGGTGGCGGGCGCCTGTAATCCCAGCTACTCAGGAGGTTGAGGCAGGAGAATTGCTTGAACCTGGGAGGCAGAGGTTGCAGTGAGCCAAGATCGCACCATTGCACTCCAGCCTGGGCAACAGAGGAAGACTCTGTCCCAGAAAAGAAAAAAAAAAAAAAAAAAAGCAGGTTCAACAGGTTCATGTTCTAAAGTGGAAGCCCAAGCTGGCAGTCCAATGGGAGGATGAAGGAAATCTACCCGGTAGCTTCTCATATTTGATAGTCTCTTCTCCTTATTCCTACTTTTGATTGCTTCTTTGATATGTTTATTTATTTATTTATTTATTTAGTGACAGAGTCTCACTCTGCTGCCCAGGCTGGAGTGGAGTGGCATGATCTTGGCTCACTGCAGCCCCTGCCTCTCAGGTTCAAGATATTCTCCTGGCCAGACATGGTGGCTCACGCCTGTAATCCCAACACTTTGGGAGGCTGAAGGGGGCGGATCATGATGTCAGGAGTTCAAGACCAGCCTGGCCAACATGGTGAGACCCTGTCTCTACTAAAGATACAAAAAATTAGCTGGGCATGGTGGTGAGCACCTGTAATCCCAGCTACTCGAGAGGCTGAGGCAGGAAAACTGCTTGAACCTGGGAGGCGGAGGTTGCAGTAAACCGAGATCACGCCACTGCACTCCACCCTGGGTGACAGGGCAAGACTCCATCTCAAAAAAAAAAAAAAAAGGAAGACCAGGTCTTGGAGGGCTGCATTCCAAGCAGGGGTAACAGTGGATGCCTCCCTTCTGTAATTCTCAGTTCCTGCCTGGACGACTTCACTCATTAGGGCACTTACTTGGCTCTTGTAGACAGTTGAGTTTGAGATGTTTGCTGTAGACAATGTTACCTCACATTTACCAGGAAGCAGATGCCAAGCGATCTCCAAAATATTTGATCACACCAATGGATTGTCTGTGGTATCTTGTGGTCTTTCTGTTGCCTTTGACAGAAGGTCATGGAATACCAGGTGGCAGGGCCAGGTGAGCTCAGAGGGTAAGGAGGGTTCTGACACAGTAAAGGGAACTGTTTTGTGGCACAGAATCAAAGATCCCAGATGCCTACCCCCTAACTAACATGGCAGTATTCCAAATACCCATTGACCAGGAGCGTCTTATAGCAGGTGTAAGACCTGGGATAATTCATTTTATTCCACCCCCAGGAAACAGATACGCCACACTCTGGCAACGTCACCAGGCACCCCTCTCATCCACAGAGCAGGTGCCTGTTTTCCCTGGGCCACTTGACATTGGAGATACAAAAGCGGAAAGAGAAAGCTCACGGCAGCAGGCTGAGCCCTGGAGGGGGAGTCCACAGGCTTCAGTTTGCAAGTTCTTTCTCTCAAGGCCTCAGAGTCCTTCCAGGTAATGTAGACTCTCTTGAGGCTTTTCCAGGTTTTTATTTTGTGGCCTCTGGTCAGAGGGCGTCTTTTACAAGTTAACAGGCGAGTTAAGGTAGGATCCCCAGAGCCCCGGACTTCCCCCAGCTCCGCTTCATGGCCCCAGAAGAGACTCCACGGGTACACTTTGAATTACCTGGGCCAGATGATCCCTACAGCTTCCCTTCCCAGTTGAATAATCCAGGGCCCCTTGAGAAACAGGAAAAGTTCTTGTTAAGCCAGAATCCAAAGCAGATCTCAACTACCCAGGAAGTTTACATGGCCCTAATTAGACCCTCCAAGGGAGGGCAGCACAAGAGTGTGGACCTGGCGGTGGGCGTGAAGCTCTCCCCTCCTGCCTGCCCCTCACTGCATTTCCTCCTCGCTCAATCCCCATGCAGGCGGCTCCAGGACTTGGCTCATTGGTTGTCTCCCCCAAGGAAGATGCAGGCTCTTGAGGGCAGGGCATTTTCTGTTACTGCAGGCTGTGTCCCCACCACCTGTCCCGTGGCAGCATCGGCACAGCTCACAGCAAGTGCTGAATAAACGCTCGTGAACTTTGGAAACTCCTCACCATGCAGGATGAAAAACAGTCATCCTCTCTTCCAGAGACACGCATTTTCCTGTGTCACGGGGCCATGCAGTGAAACACAGAAGGCTGGCTTCTGCAGGAGTGGCGATTCAACCTAAATGCCCATAATAGCTGACTGAATCAAGAAAATGTAGTTCATATGCTCCATGGAATACTATGCAGCCATAAAAAAGAAGGAGATCACGTCTTTTGCAGAAACATGGACAGACCTGGAGACCACTATCCTAAGTGAATTAACTCAGGAACAGAAAACCAAATACTGCACATTCTCACATATAAGTGGGCGCTAAATGACGAGAACACACGGACACAAAGAAAGGAACAACAGACACTGGGGGCTACTTTAGGGTGGAGGGTGGGAGGAGGGGGAAGAGCAGCAGAAATAACTATTGGGTGCTAGGCTCAGTACCTGGGTGATGAAATAATCTGTATAACAAGCCCCATGACACGAGTTTACCTATATGATAAACTGCCTGGTTTAACTACTTATGATAAACCTGTGCATGTACCCCTGAACCTAAAATAAAAGTTAAAAAAAAAGGTTTTGCAATAAGAAAAAGTTTATTTTTTTCATTTCCCTCCAGCTGTTAACTAACGGGGAGACCTTCTTTCTCTTGGGGAAGTGCAGAGGAAAATTAAGGGCTTCCTAGCGACAAGGCAGTTTGTCAGCAAGTCATGAGTGAGCATGGCAGGGCTGTGAGGGAAGTGTGTGTTGGACAATATGACACACTGGCTTCTCACTGCTGCTGCCTCTGATCAATAATACATGTTTGCAGAAAGCCTTGTTTTCATGTACACAATGGACTATAATTACTGCAAAGGTCCGCTGAGGCCTACTTTTAAAAGTGCATTTGTAAGAAGCTGACGAAGTCCACATTACAAAGCAGTTGACGAAACTGTGTAAAAAGTGTTCAGGCCGTCTCTGCTGGACACACAGGCAGAACAGGCTGGCTCAAGATCCCTGTTCTCCATGTTGCACAGGAGCCAGAACTGCCCTTCTCCAAGGCTCCACAAGAGGCACCCGGCGAGGCATGGGCAGGCCAGAGGCCTCGTCGCATACTAACCAGCCTCTGGCCAGTGGTGCCCTCGGGCTGGGGCCCTCTCATGTGAGCAAAGCCCCCAGGAGCTTGGGTGGGCACAGGCATGAATCAACTCACCACTCCGAATGCGTCATTACGTGGTCAGAGGAGTGGTCCTCTGTAGCAAAGGGGCGCTGGGGTCTCAGGCTCTTTCCCTCCAGCCCTAAGAAGGCTGTGGGTTCCCTGGGGAGAGCTAGAAGTCTATGGCTAAGCCAGGACACAGAAGGACACAGGACACAGGTGTGGCTCTGACAGGGCAGTCTCATGTTTGGCCACCAGCCCCACACAGCACACAGGTGCATGCTGTCACTGTTGTAACCAAGTGAGTTATAGAGAAACGCCACACTTTGAGACAAATTATGGAGTCCTTTGTTAGCCGGTGATCGAGAGACAGCTAGCGCTCAACATTCTCTCGGCCCTGAAGAAGGGGCTAGATTCTCCTTTATACTATGGTCTAAATAGGGGAGTGGGGCTTCACTGAAGCAGTTTTACAGAAGCAGAATAGGCAAAATGTTAAAAAAATTAATTGGTTATAGAAGCAGTTACAAAAAAACATAAACAGTTCCAGGTGCAGGGGCTTAAACTATCACTAAGAGACAAACGCAGGGGCTTTTAGGTACCTTCTGCTGAGCACATTCCCAGGAGCAGCTGATACAGCCTGCCTCAGTATCTTATCAGCAGGTGCATTCCTGGATGTGCGTGGAGTCAGCTTGCACTCGTTATTCCCTTAAGGGGGATAAAAGGGGCTGCAAGTGAAGAAAGTAAAATGGAGTTTGTCCGGCTCTCTCTGCTGGGAGAGTCACTCAGGTTAAAACAAGGTACGGTATCACATCACCTGTGCGGATGGGAAGCCCAGACTCGGTCTAGGGCCTCGTGACTTTGTGTGCCACCTTTACACTGTACACTGGCCGCTTGGGCCTCATGGCCTCAGCTCCTCCAGCTGATGGGAGAGAGGCAGGACAGATGGGCCCTAAGGGGGTCACAGAGCCGAGCCAGGCAGTCAGCCTGTCCAGTGTCAGCCAAGGTCTGGCCAGAGTGGCCCCTGGCAGGTGTGGGGAGGGGGCCATTCAGGCTCACCCCTTCCCTCTTCATTCTCCTGAGGGACAGTCACAGGAGCTTGTTTGCGGTCCAAAGTCCCCCACAGCTCCTCCCTACTGATAGGTATGAGTGTGCAGCCTGGGTAGCTGCTAGCACCAGAGATGGGGCCTCTCTGTACCCAAGGGAGTCCCCTGTGGTCAGCTCCAGTTCTGTAAATCCTGGTGGGGGTGTGTGGCAAGCAGCAGAGGGTCATTGGCTTAGGGTACCTCTCTTGGGCTGCCTGCCCACACCACCTACCTCTCAGCAGGCCAGCTCTGGACATAGCAGTTGGCCAAGTGCCAGCTATCCCATCTTGGCAACTCCTCCTCCTGCCTGCCTGGGTGACTTCACTTTTTGAGATCTGCTGAGTGATGGGCAGATCACTGATTCAGCCCTGAGCTCAGCCAGGACACAGGAGAAAGAGGAGGGGCTGGCTCCGGGGCACCCCAGGCCCAGCTTCCTGGGCTGTCCCACTCCAAGGCCCCATGGGCTTCCCTTCCTCCATCTCACGTGGCTGGGTGCAGGCCAGAACTCAAGAGGCAGCTGCGGATGGGGAGAGAACAGTGACTTTCCCCACGGAGGCCCAGAACCCACATCCAACCTCACCCCAGGGTCCCCAGCACAGGTCCATGGCTTCCCCTTGTTAGAGGTGAATGTGATCCCGGGCATCATTTCTTTGGGGGAAAATTGGATTCTTTGGGGCTCCAGTTCCTCTGTGTTGCTGGCTCTCCCAGGCTGCCAGTACCACATCTCACGTTATCCTGTGTAGAGGGGGGAAGGGCACCCCGTTCACACTTCCCTCATGAGGCTGAAAGTGGCCAAATTCTCCCATAGAAGAAGTTTGCTGCTTCCTTGAATAAACATAGAAATTGACCCTCCCAGCCTTAAAGAAAGTTAATTTGTCTCAATGGAGTTGGCTTCTCGGGAAACCTCCCAGAGAACAGTAGGGAGCTGAAACTTACCAGTTCTGGGCCTGACAGTGAGAGCCTGCCTCTCACCCCTCCCTCACCCCTCCGGAGTGCCTCAGCCACCTGATGCCTGTTGACCAACACCTCTACCTCCCTCCTCCCTAACTCTTGTTTTTCCACAACTGGTTACCTTTCTTCCCGGCCAGGCCTCCAGGACCCCCATCCTCTGCACTGCTCTGGATGCTGACAAAGGCTCTCGTTCCCCCTCCGGGCCCAGTTCCTCCCCTCCTCCTTCCTCTGGCCATGCAGAGGCCAAGCTACACTGTGCCTCTCTGCCTCTGAGAAATGGCTGGGGGTGCGCTCTGCCGGGGACCCTGGAGCTGGGGTAGGGATGGGGGGTTAGGGAGAGGGTGGCGTTCTCAAGAGTCCTCTCTGTGGCAACCCCAGCAGAACCAGATCTTGCATCCCCACCTGGCTTTCCTGCCCGCTATGCAGTGGAAAGGGCGCAACGCAGGGACTAGGTGGAAAGGGCGCACCCGGTGAAAGGAGTGGCTGTGCTTGCGGAGGTGCGCGGCCCCAGCTACTGGTGGCCTTTCCAGCACCCGTCCGTCTCCCACCTGTCTGGCTGCTACCGCGCTACACTCCTGCCCCTGCCCAGTGGCGCCCCGTTGCTACCGCGCCCTGTTGTGACCTCTGCCAGCCTGCGCCGCGCTCCCATCCGCTTCCTACTCCTGCCCCCGTTCTGCACCTGGCCGCGCCCCGCTCCTACCTTGTTCCTACCCGTGCCCCGCTCCTAGCTAAGCCAGCCCCGTGCCCGCTCCCACCCGCCGCCTCGCGCTGCCCCTTCCGGCTCCTCCAGAGCAGCCGGCACCCGCCTGGCCCGACAGTGATCAGAGCAGGGCGTGCAGCCGCTGAGTGCTCTGGAGTCCCTGCCTGGAGGTGCCACGCCCGCGTTGGCCACACCCGGGCAGGCAGGCGTGGGCCCGCCGGCCAAAGCCACCGTCCTTTCAGCTGCGGCCCCAGCGCGCACTGGAGATGGCAAAGGCGACATCGGGTGCTGCCGCGGCTGCTGGCAAAAGCAAGTCTTGTTGGCTGCGGGTGCCCGCACCGGCCAGCGCAAAGGTGGCCCAGAGTGCCAACCGGCGGCCAAGGCTTTGAGAAGCGCCTTTCTGCTTGCGCTGGGCAGCAGGCTGCGTGTCACCGGCCACCCGGCCTCTGCTGGGAGCGCACTGGCAGCGGACGCGGGCAGGTCTCTGGCAGGAGCAGCGCCTGCAGGCAGCGGGGTCGGTGCCGAGAACCTAACGCAGCGGGAGTTCCCAGCGTGGTTGTCCCGAGCGCCAAAGCCGGCGTCCTGAAGCAAACAGGACAGCCCTTTCCGGGCAGGTGTGGGAGAAGGGCCAGGGAGCCCAGGAAGCCACGACTGGCACGGGGTCTGCTGTTTTTGCAGGAGATGGCCTAGTTCTGGTTTCCTGTTTTACAATTTTATTTTATTATACTTGAAGTTCTAGGGTACATGTGCAGAATGTGCAGTTTTGTTAATAGGTATACGTGTGCCATGGTGGTTTGCTGCACCCATCAACCGGTCGTCAACATTAGGCATTTCTCCTAATGCTATCCCTCCCCCCACCCACAGCCCCCGACAGGCCCCAGTGTGTGATGTTCCCCTGCCTGTGTCCACGTATTCTCATTGTTCAACTTCCACTTTTAAGTGAAACATGTGGTGTTTGCTTTTCTGTTCCTATGTTAGTTTGCTGAGAATGATGGTTTCCAGCTTCATCCATGTCCCTGCAAAGGATGTGAACTCATCCTTTTTTGTGGCTGCATAGTATTCCATGGTGTATATATGCCACATTTTCTTTATCCAGTCTATCATTGATGGGGATTTGGGTTGGTGCCAAGTATTTGCCATTGTGAACAGTGCTGCAATAAACATACGTGTGCCTATGTCTTTATAGTAGAATGATTTATAATCCTTTGGGTATATATCCAGTAATGGGATTGCTGGGTCAAATGGTATTTCTCGTTCTAGATCCTTGAGGATGTGGAGAAATAGGAACGCTTTTACACTGTTGGTAGGAGTGTAAATTAGTTCAACCATTGTGGAAGACAGTGTGGCAATTCCTGGTTTCCTTTTTGAGCTCTACCTTCCTCATTCCTCCTCCAGCTCTGCCGCTTTGGCTGGCAGAGGAGTGCAAAGGCTCTTTGGCAAGGTTGCTTTGCTCGCCTGCATTTTTGCCACCCTGGTCTTTAATAACCTAAAAGCCTGTGGTTTCTGGGGTGGCTCCCTTGGAGGGGTGCAGTGGGCTGAGACCCAGCCTGCAGCCTGGGAGTTCTGTGCCACTGTCTGGCAGGGCACCTGAAGATGTGGCTTTGGGGCCATGGGAGGCTCATGGCCAACACTTATGGGTGCAAGTTTTGGGGCTGGGTGTCAGGAGCCAGGGGTGCTGCTGCACTGAGGACTAGGTGCAGGGTGTGGCCCTGGGTGTCAGGGGCAGAGTTGCTGCAGTGCAGAGGACAGAGGTGGTGCAGGGTGGGGGTCCTGGGCATCAAAAGGCAGGGGTGACAGAGCAGGAGCACCATCATCTCAGACAAACACTGCCACTTTAAGTTCCAGCTCCCTTTCTAGCCCCATGCATTTCAAGGAAATCACTTCACTTCTAACTACAAGCAGCAGCCAGAAAGAGCAGACAGGGAAACACAGATAAGACAGCTCGGGCACAGAGGGAGGTGGGGGGAAAGTCTCTCAGGTAACTGCCAAACTTCACCCTCATACAGTGGGCCCCAGTAAACCAGTGGGCCTTAATAAGCACAGTCCTTTCCCTTCAGGTGCACTAAGACAGGGAAGCTAAAAGCAGATTTGAGGGGTTATGCCTGCAGCCGCAGAAAGATGTCTGGGAACAGACACACAACTCTCCCTCCCAGACAAGCACAACAAAGAGACACAGGAGCAGTGCAAGACTCCGATAGACTCTCCCACCCTGAATCCTTAAAAACTTAGTTTGTGAGGGAGTGCGGGTTCTGACCTAACTCGCTCAGAAGTCCCTCCCAGGTTTGAAATAAACCTGTTGACTGTTGAGCCACCCTTCGTGTTTCTCTCCTCTTTAATTATTACAGCTCCTCCTTCTGAGATGGAGATGTTTACAGCTGGGGAAACTGAGGCTCAGAGTTGACTAAGGGAAGGCAAGAAAGGGAGGCAGAGCTCCCCGCAGGCCCTACTCACTTGAGGAGCCAGGGCCAGGGTCTGCCTTGCACCCCACTCTGCCTCCACCTCCCCTTGTGGGACCTCAAGTGGTGGCCCCATTTCCCCTGTGCTGGGTGAGGAGCTCCTTTTTGCTGCCTGATGTTTTGGATCCTGAGCCCACACCCAGGCAGGGCTGTCTCCTCTCCCTGTAGTTGCCAAGGCCAGCAGGCCCCAGGCTTCACCTCTGTCCTCTACTGGGCCACCCTCTGGTCAGGTCCCTGGGTGTGCACGTGGAGGAAGGTGTGCATCTATGTGCATGTGTCCACACATGGGAACACAGGTGTATGCATGTGTGCACGTATGCCAGTGTACAGGGGTGTGCCCACGTGAGGCTCGCCAAACCTTTTTCCCACTAGAAAACCATATCCTCCCTGGTGTCAGGTGTCCACTCAAGCCCCCTAAGGGTGGGGATGGGGAGAAGGGAAAAGTGACTGAGATGCCAGGCAGGAGTGCAGGCTCAGATGGGCCTTGAGGTGGTCACAGAGCAGAGCCAGGCATCCAGTCTGTGCAGCAGCCAAGATGCGGCCAGAGTGGTTCCTGGGAGGTGGGGGGGGGGGGATGATATTCACGCCCACCCCCTTCCCTGTTCATTCTCCTGGGGGACTGTCACAGGAGCTTGTTTGTTACCAAAAGTCCCCCTCAGCCCCTCTCTACCTACAGTGTCCCCTCCCTGGGCATAGGCCTGAGTGTGAAGCCTGGGTAGCTGCTAGTAACAGAAACGGGGCTTGTATGCACCCAAGGGAGCTCCCTGTGGCCAAGTCCAGCTCTGTAAGGACTGGCGGGGGTGGGTGGCAGTCAGTAGAGGGTCCGGTGGTTTAGGGTACCTCTCTTGGGCTGGCTGCCCACACCACCTACCCCTCAGCAGGCCAGCTCTGGACATAGCAGTTGGCCAAGTGCCAGCTATCCCATCTTGGCAACTCCTCCTCCTACCTGCCAGGGTGACTTCACTTTTTGAGATCTGCTGAGTGATGGGCAGATCACTGATTCAGCCCTGAACTCAGCCAGGACACAGGAGAAAGAGGAGGGGCTGGCTCCGGGGCACCCCAGGCCCAGCTTCCTGGGCTCTCCCACTCCAAGGCCCCATGGGCTTCCCTTCCTCCATCTCACGTGGCTGGGTGCAGGCCAGAACTCAAGAGGCAGCTGCGGATGGGGAGAGAACAGTGACTTTCCCCACGGAGGCCCAGAACCCACATCCAACCTCACCCCAGGGCCCCCAGCACAGGTCCATGGCTTCCCCTTGTTAGAGGTGAATGTGATCCCGGGCATCATTTCTTTGGGGGAAAATTGGATTCTTTGGGGCTCCAGTTCCTCTGTGTTGCTGGCTCTCCTAGGCTGCCAGTACCACATCCCACTTCTGTGTAGAGGGAGGAAGAGCACCCCCTTCACATTTCCCCCATGAGGCCGAAAGCAGCCAAATTCTTCCACAGAAGAAGTTTACTGCTTCTTTGAATAAAGGTAGAAATTGATCCTCCCAGCCTTAAAGAAAGTTACATTTGTCTCAATGGAGTTGGTTTCTGGGAAACCTCCCAGAGAACAGTAGGGAGCTGAAACTTACCAGCTCTGGCCTGACAGTGAGAGGCCTGCCCCTCACCCCTCCACACTTGGTTACATTTCTTCCCTGCCTGGTCTCCAGGACCCCCACCCTCTGCACTACCCTGGATGCTGACAAAGGCTCTCCTGTCCCCTTCCCTGCCCATATCTTCCCTTCCTCCTGCCTCTGGCCCCACAGAGGCCGAGCTCCAGCCGCTGCCTCGGAGAAATAAGCTGGGGTGGGTGAGGGAGGGAGAGGGCTCACAGTTTCTTCCTCACACTTTTATTGCCACTGAAGCCAGCACAGACCTGGCAGCTGAGGTCTGGTCCTGGGTGGGCCAGGGGTGTCGTCCTGGTCTGCTCCCTCTCCTGCTCCTCCACCATGGCCTGTAGGGTGTCTGCTGCACCCTGGGAAGCCCGGGCTCCCTTCCAGCCTGACACTGAGCCGAAGTGGGGCTCTGGGCCCGGCCCTCCTCACCTGGAGAAACAGGGCTCACAGGTACTTGGTGACGTGGGCATGGTGCTCTGCCATGGTGGGGGGCCAGCCTTGGCTGTGGGACCCAGCACCAGTGGGCAGCCCCCAGGTCGTCTGCAGGAGACTCCTCTGGCAGGTCACACACAGGACACCCCACAGAGCTTTGAAAAGTCGTGACCCAGGAAGGGCTCGAATCTTCTTTGCTCGTCCAGCCTCCAGACCATCGGTACCTGTGAGGGCAGGTAAGACTGTACTTGGGGACAGGAACGCCCCCAGTCTCAGGAGCTAACACCATCCACTCATGTCCTGCTTGTGGCACAGCCTGGCATGTCCTCCAGGCTCTGGGGCTGGTGGCCTGGGACTGGGACTGATGGACTCTGGGACTGGGACTGATGGACTACAGCCCACGTACCCGGCCATGTGCGCAGGAGAGCACAGAGCCTCGAGGAGCCTGAGTCTTGAGGAGCTTTGAGGTCTGGGAGGGGCCGCTGTCACTTTGCCTGTGTTCCGCGGGATCGGGTCACACAGCCCTTCTCACCTCAAGGGAGGCTTGCAGTACAGAGGACACGGGGCTGGGGGTGCTCGGGGGTGTGCCTGCACACGCTCCTGCACACTGATTCTTCTGCTCTTGTCCTGGCCGCACAGAAGCGGCTGGTGGTGGGCCCAGCAGCTGGGGGGCAAGGAGGGGGAATCAGGGTGACAAATAATTGTGGTTTACTTTTATTATTGAGATGAAATTCACATAACATGAAATTATCCATTTTTCAGTGGGTGATTTGTGGCATTCAGCACCGTCACAGCCTTGCACAGGCATCGCCTCTGTGTAGTTCAAAGACATTTCCACGACCCCAAAAGGAAACCCCATACCTATTAAACAGTTGCTCCCTGCTCCCCGCCTCCCCCGGCCCCTGGGTTCTGTCTGTGTGGCCTGGCCTCTTGTGGACATTTCATCTGGACTTTTGTCTGGCTTCTGCCACTCAGCATAAGGTCTTCTGGGTTCCTCCACCCTGTGGAATGTGTCAGGCCCCCTTCCTGTGAGGGGTGAAGTGTTCCATCACCCGTTCATCTGGGGACAGACATATGGGTGGCTTCCACCCTTTGGCGATTATGAAAAGTGCTGTCAAGGACATTTCCCTTTACAAATAGCTGAGTCTCTGTTTTTGGTTCTCTTGGGTACGTACCTAGGCCCCAGGCATGAAATTGCTGGGTAATTGTTTTGTTTTCTGAGGAGCTGCCACGCTGTTTTCTGCAGTGGTTGAGCCGTGTTCCATTCCCAGCAGCAGTGCACGGGGGTCAGTGTTTATCACATCCCCACCACCCCATGTTACTCTGGTGTGTGTCTAACTCTGGCCATCCAGTGGGTGCACAGTGCCATCTCACTGTGCCTCTGACTTGCCTTTCCCTGGTGACAGTGCTGCCGGGCATCTTTTCCTGGGCTTGCTGGCCAGTTGCATCTCATTGGAATGGCATCTCTTTGAGCCCTCTGCCCATTGTCTACATCTGGAAAACCCAACAGCCTGTCCTATTTTTAGTGTCCTGAGTTTAAGCATTTCTCTGCCCAAACCATCAAGCAGCTTCATCCAGAGGCATCTTCATCAGTGTCTGAGCCCCAGGTCTCTTTTGAGGAGGGCGTGGGATCATCTGATTTCTCCTGTGGGCACTGAGTCACCACCATCCTTGGGAACCCTGGGAACATTCCCAGAAGACCTCCTTCTCCCAAACCTCAACTGTGCCTGGACCCCTTCCCCACCCACGGCAGAGGGCTGCATGTCGCTGTAGGGATGTCAGGAGACTTGGGTCCTGGTCACAGTTTCATCGTGAGTGTGAGAGGCGAGTGCTGGGACTCCGTTTCCCCGCACAGAGTGGGGGAGGGATGTCCGTGTTCTCCAGTGGGTGGCTCAGGCCGGGTGTTGGAGGAAGAGCCTCTAGGAAGAGAGGGCTGTGCCTGTGTGTGCAGGGATGGTGGCGCCTCCGAGGCCAGGACTGGCTCCCATCTCTGCTCCTCTTCCCACTGCTCCTCCAGGTCACTCCTCCTGGCTGGGGGCCCAGGAGGAGAGGTGTCTGCAGAGGCCGTGCACCCCACACTAAGTCCCCTGCTCCACATGTTGGGAAGAAGGAATTTAAGTCTGGAACTGAGACTGCACTGCCATGATGGTGACTGTTGTCCTCATTGGGCACCAGGGAGGTAGCTGTCCTTGGCATTTATTGAGTGCCCAGTGTATGCACTAGACTGTTCATGCATCTGCAGAGCCCAGGGTTTTCTTGATGGTTTGGCAGAGAGATTTTTTTTTTTTTTTTTTGAGATGGAGTCTTGCTCTGTTGCCCGGGCTGGAGTGCAGTGGCCGGATCTCAGCTCACTGCAAGCTCCGCCTCCCGGGTTTACGCCATTCTCCTGCCTCAGCCTCCGGAGTAGCTGGGACTACAGGCGCCCGCCACCTCGCCCGGCTAGTTGTTTTGTATTTTTAGTAGAGACGGGGTTTCACCGTGTTAGCCAGGATGGTCTCGATCTCCTGACTTTGTGATCCGCCCGTCTCGGCCTCCCAAAGTGCTGGGATTACAGGCTTGTAATCCGCGCCCGGCCGGCAGAGAGATTCTTAAACTCAGGGCACTAGGAACAGGACAGGCTGTCGGGTTTTTCAGATGGAAGCACTGGCTTGTAGATGAGTGCAGCTGGGCGGTGGAGCCGTGAGCTGAGGCAGCTGCTTCCAGAGTGAGGCTCCTGTGGACCATCCAGTCACTCCAGCCTGCCCCAGGCCTCTCCACACCTGCTCAGTCCTGGGCATCAGGCCATGGCGGATGGGCGACCTGATGCCTCGTTCTGTCCCTTCCTTTCATGTGTAGACACAGCCGGTGTCCAGCAGCATGTTCCAATCGAGGTCACCAGACGGACAGAACAGATTCTGTGGCAGTAAAGTACCAACGTGCAAGCAGCACCTACAGCCACGCCAGGCAGGGGCTGAGTCACACGCCCCTAAACAAGGAATAAACTGTTCCGACTGCCGGAGACTTTCTTTTTCTCTAGCAGCTAAATCAGCACTATTAACAGTTGTATCGCACCACCAGACACTGAGTAACTGGCCCCCAAGCCCTGTTCCAGCAGCCGTAACTGCAGCTCCAACTGGACAGGAAACCGGTTTCAGTAACTCACTCCTGGGAAGAGACCACCCGCCACGGGCTGGCTCTAGCCGGTTTACAGAGGCCGTGCACTTGTGTGCCTTTGTGTCCTGAAGACCTTTTGAGGTATAGGGCCTAATTGTAATACATTTAAATATTAGGTCTCCACCCCATAGTGAACATGGGTCATATGTTGCATGTATGTTTGTTTGGTATACATGCATCAGGACCATCCTCACGAATGTTCACAGCTCCTCCTGTAACCTGTGGAAGGTTTCTATTCAGCCAGCCTGTCCAGCGTAAAGCTCCTGCCCCAACTCCCCCTCCTTCCATGTGCCAGGCTCTGGCCCTGGCAGGAAGCACGCGTCCCAGCCTGCAGGATGGCCACCTTGCGCGCTATAAACTTTCATAAGAAATCAAGTCTCTGGTTGTGCCAGAAGCTCTTTAGTTTAATGAAGTCTTATACTAGGCCTTAGCGACACGATGTAACCATGTAACAAACCTGCAGATGAAGCCCCTGAACCTAAAATGAAGCGAAGAAAAAAAGTCTCCTCTTGTTTTCCGAATGTATGAATGTTGTGATTTTTTTTTTAAGTTAACAGAGTGAATGAAATGCTTCCTTTGTAGAGCAGCACTTCAGGCCTACGTTAGCTTTCATTACCCTGTTACTCCATGACCCTCCGGTTTCCCTGAATGTGTGTGTGTACTTGTCAGTCAACTCACAGTGGCTGAAGCAGCAGGAAAACGCACACTTGTCTTACCCTTGGTCTGGGTCATACAGCGGCAGGTCTTTTATCCCATGTTTGACAGGTATCTCTGTGCTGGAGATTTTCAAACAGGAATTTGCATGTGGCTTTTTAAACATATCTGCAATTTCTCTGCTATTCTCCTCTTGAGAGGTGGGCGTCTATGCCTCTTCTCATGGGGCTGGGCACTAGTGCTCACTTGTCCCTGACAGGTGATGTGGAGGGGATGCTGAGAAACTTCCCAAGCTATGTTTCAAAAGGCCACGAGCCTCTGCCTGGTTTACTCCAGTCACTCACCTGTGGCGTCCTTGGCCACCAAGTCAAGGCTCTGAAATGACCTGTGATTGCCCGGCTGCTTGGAAGCCCAGAACACCAGAGAGTCTCCTGTAGGTTCTCCAGCCAAGCCCAGTGACCCTGCCAGACGCGGAAGTGATGTTCCCTCTGGATGATCCCAACCCTTTGCTGTGGATTCAGCCCCAGCCAGTGAGCCTTCTCTGCAGTCCGCAGACATCAACACGTAGCAAGAAGCTATCTTTTCTGTGTCTTGCGTGAATTCCTATCCCCGTGAAGCATCAACAAAACAAAATGGTTGTTTTCTACCAGCATTTTGGGGTATTCAGTTAAAAAAATGAATAAATTCCCAGTAAACGCACCAGGAATAACACACTTGTAGCACATTCACAAGGTACAGAAGAAGACACACTGAAATCTGGGTTTCCGCCTTTCCCTCTTCTGCAGCCTGCCAGTTCCCGCCTCTGGAAGTAAGGGCTGTTTAGTTTGTGTACATTTTTCCAGATTTATTAATTGAACAATCACATAGCACTGACGCCGTGACAAAGCTTTTTAAGGGCTTTGCCTGCCAGTGTGAAAGATCCATTCAGTTTTCATTCCCTGTAAACACTCAGGTGGCAGCGGGAAGGAAAGCTTTTTGCTCTTTTCAACTGTTCCCTATAAATGAAAGTCTAAGCTGCTCTTTTAAAAGTTGCTTTTAAATGCTGTTCCTCTAATGAGATGATTTTGTTTTTTCATTTAATGTATTCTCTATTTTTAAAAAAAAATTACTCCTCAGTTTGCATTGGAGATGTGAATCTGTTTTCCAATGTTTTTAAAGTCTCTCCACTGTCTCTCTTTCTCTGTCTCATGCATACACATGTATGTGTATATATGTATGTATATATATCCACGTATATGTATATTATGTGCAAACACACATTTTTTCTGTTCAGTTGTTAACAATTATAATTCCCCATTTAGACAGGTAATATTACCTGTTCCTTCCCAAATCCTGTCAGTCACCTTCTCAATTAGGTAATCCCTGAAAAAATTGCAATGTCTGTATTAATGCAGTTTTTATACCTCATCAATGCCCATTTGATTAAATAGTTCTTTTTTTTTTTTTTTTTTTTGAGACGGAGTCTTATTCTGTCGCCCAAGCTGGAGTGCAGTGGCCAGATCTCAGCTCACTGCAAGCTCCGCCTCCCGGGTTCACGCCATTCTCCTGCCTCAGCCTCCCGAGTAGCTGGGACTACAGGCGCCCGCCACCTCGCCCGGCTAGTTTTTTGTATTCTTTTTTTAGTAGAGACGGGGTTTCACCGTGTTAGCCAGATGGTCTCGATCTCCTGACCTTGTGATCCGCCCGCCTCGGCCTCCCAAAGTGCTGGGATTACAGGCTTGAGCCATCGCGCCCGGCCCTTAAATAGTTCTTAAAGCTTGTGATGAATCTGCAGTGATGGAAATTTGCACTGAACCATTTCATTTCGTAATGGGTATCTACTTTGTTTTAAATGTGATAATGCTCTCATTTTTATTCTCTAATTTTCAGTTGTTCTGTCTTTTTCAGGACCTGTCAGCTGCCTTCCAAGTGCTAATTCTCATGACAAGGTAATAAGAATGGGTGTGACTGGGTGTTGATTGATGAGCCGAACACATTTAATCCTGGAGTTTGAGGTTATCAGAATTCCCCGTTTAGAAAATCCTCCTTTATGTATTTCCAGATGAACACATTGTTGAACATATAATGCTTCTCTTTTCTTCATCTCCGAGTGAATAGCTAGTCTTTCATGTTTACATTCGCAGAGAAATCTCTCAAGAACTCAAAGAGATTCAGAAATCAGTAAGTATGCAACTTAGTTGCATACAGAGAAAAACAGTAGATAATATAGATAGCTGATAAGAGAGTTTATACAATTCCTATGAGTTATATTCTTAGAGATGGACTTTTAAAAATTGAATTTAGGCCGGACACAGTGGCTCACTCCTGTAATCCCAGCACTTTGGGAGGCCAAGGTGGGTGGATCACCTGAGGTCAGGAGTTCAAGACCAGCCTGCCCAACACGGTGAAACCCCATCTCTACTAAACATACAAACATTAGCCAGGCGTGGTGGTGCATGCCTGTAGTTCCAGCTACTAGGGAGGCTGAGGCAGGAGAATCACTTGAATTCGGGAGGCGGAGGTTGCAGTGAGCCAAGATCCCACCACTGGACTCCAGCACCACTGGGCGACAGAACGAGACTCTTGTCTCAAAAAAAAAAAAAATGAATTTATACTAAGACATTTTAAACTTTCATCTGAAACAAATTCAAAATTGCTGAATATAGAAATTGCTGATGACTCAGGAATAGTAAAATGGGTGAGGATAGTCTTTCAAATCAAGGAAGGAACCTCATTTTATTCTGAATGTGTTTTGACCCTCTTCACCCTGAAATTTTCACTATCAAATATATTTGGAAGGCGGGTCTTCTTTCCTCATTTAACGTTTATCTCATACACAGGGAATAGTACTGTGGGTGTGGGATTCAGATTTTGAAATGAAGCATGGACTCTGAGTGGCCCCTTGTCCTGTGAAAGTGCACTGGTCTGGAGAGCGGCAGTTGGACCCCAGAGTGTGGCACGTGTTCCTGTGTTCATGTGAACATTCTCTGATGACCTGTCGCTGAGGTCATGTGATGATGCGTATCCTGTCTCCACCCCAACTGCCGCTGGGTTTGAACTGCCGGCTAGACCACTCACCAGAATGGGAGGCAGCCTTTGCTGCTGTGGTGAAGGTAGGCTCACTTCCATCTTCTCACTGCAGCTTCTTCACATGGGCCACTTGCACATAAAATGTCTTCCTGATTTATTTATTTTTTCCCCAACTCCAGTCTGTCTACAGGTTTACAAATTGGTTTTAGAGTTTTATGACTCAGTTTGCATTTTTGATTCTATCCAGGTTTACAAATTGGTTTTAGAGTTTTATGACTCAGTTTGCATTTTTGATTCTATCAAGCTTTTGGCCTTAAATATTTTCCTCTGTTTAGAAAAATGTTCTGTTTCCAAGGCCAATTTTATACACACTTCCATAGAATAGACCTAGAAGAAATGCAGCAGCATTTCCTTCGTCATGTCAGGAGGTCTCGGTACCAGTTACAGTGTGGGACGTTCCGTGAAAGGCAGATGACAGGCCGAAGTCTTCTACATTGAGGCGTGAAAATCTTAATCAAATGTTGAAGCAGCTGGAATCCAGAGTTTTTTTGTTTTGTTTTGTTTTGTTTTTGTTTTTTCTGAGATGTACTCTTACTCTGTTGCCCAGACTGGAGTGCAGTGGCGCGATCTAGGCTCAGTGCAAGCTCCGCCTCCTGGGTTCACATCATCCTCCTGCCTCAGCCTCCCGAGTAGCTGGGACTACAGGCGCCGCCACCACGCCCGGTTAATTTTTTGTATTTTTAGTAGAGATGGGGTTTCACCGTGTTAGCCAGGATGGTCTCGATCTCCTGACTTCGTGATCCGCCCACCTCAGCCTCCCAAAGTGCTGGGATTACAGGCGTGAGCCACCGCCCCCGGCCTGGAATCCACAGATTTTTAGAAAACAAACAGATTTTCTGACGGGAAACACAGTAGCCTAGTTAAGAGGTTTTGAGGGATTGTTTTAAATTAAAGACATTTTAAAAACATAAACACAATCAAGTGGATATACGAAGTTACCAAATAGAAAAAATTATTAGAGGTTATAAAAGGTTTATGAAAATCTTACCTTTTAGTCAAAACTGACTGGGGTAGATAGGTTTATTGATAAGGTCTTATTAAAATTAGCTACAATATTAAAAATACAGTAATACCAAACTAAAATTTTGGTTTAAAAATAAGTTTTTGTTAAGATAGATAACCTGTTCTCAATGAAATTATAAGAGGTAATAATTTTTTATTCTGAAATCTTTTTTTCTTTTTGTGAAACTTCCCAGATTTATGCCTCAGAGGTTCGAGTTTTACTGTCTCTTTACACCTAATTTACAGGTCCCACATCATCGCCTTCTGTTTCTTTTCCCCTGGAAAAGGCACATCTTTGTACTTGACTTGGGCGATAACTCTCTCCTTTACATTTTCATCAGCTTCTTTAACCCCTGGCCCCCCCACCCCCAGGTTCTAATTCTGCTGCTGTAATTCTAAAATGCTTATTTTAAAGGTCTGAAATACTAATGTTTGTCTCAAATGTAACGTGATTTTGTACTCTTGGCCTTTTGCTATGTCTTGTTTTAGGTGATCAGGAAACCTCCCCATGCTGTTAGTTAGAGCCAGGTATCCCCCTGTCCAAGTTACTAGCACTTCTGTTTATATTTCTCTATAATGCAATATTCACTCGTGACTGAACACACGCTGTGTCTCATTAAATTCGAGTACCCTTCTCATCAGGTGTGACTTCCAAGTTATTCAACAGGCTTCATTCAAACACTGCCTATTCTCAGGCAGGCCTTAGTTCAGCCCGCTCAGATAGTTGCTCAGATGAGTGGTCAGTGAGACAGTGGGGGTCACAGATGTAATTTGTTAAATCACTTAAACACCAGCCCCGAGGGCCACATTTTCAGTGAACTGCTCACGCAGGGTTGGTCAGTGGAAGGAAAGTTGATTCTTGGCACAGCCATCAGGTGGCGGTTGGCTTAGAATGTTCTGAGTTCTGAGGCATCTTGGGGACCAAGCAGACCATTGGTCCCTTGGGGTGGTCATGGTCATGGGGGTGCTCACCACCAGGCAGCTGGCAGTGTGAAGCTGCTGGGGAACGCTGGCCAGACATTTGAGTTTGCTCATCAGAGAGACTTTGCAGGCAAGTGCCATATTTTAGGTAAAGAATGAAAATCTAGAGACAGAAGTTTTGCTTTGTTTGAATGATATGAGCTCTTCTCTGGACTTAGTCACCTCCAGGCATCCACCTTCCTGAAGAGACCTGGGGCAGGAGGGTTGAGAAAGGGAGTGGAAAGAGCTCCTGGTCAGGGTCCAGGCCATGCTTTAGAGGCCTCAGCGGTTCAGGGACCTCTGTCCCCAGAAAACCATCTACATTCTTGTCCCAGATCCATCATTCCTGAGTGCTGTGACTCTGGGCAACTCGGTTCAAATCCCTCATTTCACTTCTCTGAGCTGTCAATTCTGGGTGGCAGCCCCTGCCCTGCCCATCCCTCCAGGCTGATGTGGGCATCACAGGAAATAACAGAAACTCTCGTGAGCTCTAAAGCGCCGGGCCCATGTGAAGGAGAAAGGAAATTTCATCCTCGACTGCCCTGGAGCCCCTCAAGTGCCTTCTCTATATTAACCACTGTCACAGGCCTGACTTATTCCTTCAGACATGTAATGATTGAACACTTTATCGCACTCAAGAAGCACCTAGTTTCTTCAGACTTTACCTCTGTTTAATTACTTTTAGCCTTAGGACATAACATAGGCCATTATGAACATTTCCACACTCAGAAGAGGGAACTGAGGCATAGAAGGGTCTATAGATCTTCTCAGTTCATGTAGCTTCCAAATAAGGACTCGAGCCCAGACCTTCGTGCACCAGTTCCCCGTGCTCTTGGTCACTCCCATCTGCCGCCTTTCTACCTTGCCTTATCTCAGTACAGGGATTTGCCTACGCAATCGGTCTGCACCATTTTAAGTGCAATCAACAGTGCAAGTTCTTCCTAATGCCCAACTCAGATTCAGGAGGCTTATCTCTGCAGATGGCGACAGTGGACAATGGATCAAACGTTGAACCCAGTGGTCCCCAGCCTTTTTGACACCAGGAACCAGTTTCACGGAAGATGATTTTTCAGAGGACGAGAGTGGGGTGGAAGGATGCTTTCAGGATGATTCTTGCACATTTATTGTGCACTTTATTATTATTACATTGTAATAATTAATGAAGTAATTCTGCAACTCACCATAATGTAGAATCAATGGGAGCCCTGAGCTTGTTCTCCTGCAACTAGATAGTCCCATCTCGGGGTGATGGAAGACAGTGACCCATCATCAGGCATTAGATTCTCATAAAGCGCGTGCAGCCTGGATCCGTGGCCTGTGCAGCTCACAGTAGGGTTTGCGCTTCTATGAGACTCGAACGTCGTGGCCAATCTGACAGGAGGTGGCACTCAGGCGCTGATGCCAGTGATGGGGAGCGGCTGTAAATACAGATGCAGCTTTGCTCCCAGCTGGCTGCTCGCCCCCTGCTGTGCAGCCCGGTACATAACAGGCCACACACTATCGATGGCCCAGGGGTTGGGGACCCCTGATTTAACCCATTTCCCATTTAGAAAAAAAGTGCCGCTCACTGGCTCCACAGTGTTCTCGGGGAACACACGTAATGGGTTGAACTGTGAATAAACGATTCCTCATTTCTCTATGGTTTTCTGTAGCAAGATGTCAACAGCTGTCTTTATTTTCATACATTTCCCAGGTTGTTGCCCCAGTGAACCGGAATCCACGCACAGATTTAGAGCGCATATGCGCCGTGATCCTGATTTGCCTCCTGAAGGGCAGCTATATAAAGGTACCATGGAAATTCAGTTACCCTTGCAGGCATAAGGATTCCAGATTCTTCAGTGTCCCACACTTCAGACCACTCTGACATTGCTACACTGTATCTTCTTTATTTCATGTGTACAAATTGACTAGTGTAGTACTAGTCAATCACTAGTCCTGCAAATGCGGAAGATGTATTTCCACTTCAAGTTTGGTTCACTTTTAATAGTAAAGAACATCTCAGTGCAAGGTTTAGATATTTAGCTGATTGTTAGACATTAGCTAAAATGGAACTCTTCCTGATAAAATGTTGCTGCATTTTCAAACAAAATGGACATCATGTGAAACTTGTAAATTAACATGAAAATGGAAATACTACAGAAAGTTCATATACTCTCACCCCTCAGTATCTTTTTTGTGATCACATCTTACATGAATGTGGTGCATTTGTTATAGTGGCTGAAGCAATAGTGATACCTTCTTCTTAATGAAGCTCTAGAGTTTGCAGTAAGGCTCACCAGGTGTTGTTCAGCAACAACAAAAGGGACCTCTTAGTCCCTTTCTTCTTTTCTTAGCACCCCTGACTACCATAGATCATTTATTTTACTGTCTCTATAGATTTTCTTTCCCAAAATTCTGTACAATTGGAATCATAAAGTATGCAGCCACTTAGGACTAACTGATACCACTTAGCAATACACATGCAAGAATTTTCATATCTTTTTGTAGCTTAACGGCTTACTGATTTTTATCAATGAATCATATTCCACTGGGTTCATGTAACAATGTGGGTTGGTGCACTCACCGCCTGAAGAGCATCTCAGCTGCTTCCAGTTCAGGCGATTATGAATATAGCTGTCCTCATTCTCGTGCAGATTTTGCAATGGGCATAATTTTAAAATGTAACTGGATAAATGTTTAGAATTTTAATCAGTTGTTTGTATAATAAGACTCTGTTTTCCCTTGTAAGAATTAGTTAGAATTCAGTAAAATCACCTGGTCATTTTTTTTTAAAAGTTCTTATTGATTCAATTTCTATAATAGATATAAACCTACTCAGATGATCTGAGTCTCCTTTGGGTACTTATGATATAGTTTCTGCCTTTGAAGGAATTTGTTATTTTTATCTAAGCTGTCAAATCTGTGAGCATAGAGTTATTCTAAGTATTCTTTTATTATCTGCTTGATATTAATGGGATCAGCAGGAATGATTCTTTCTTTTATTTATATTATTTGTAAATTGTGTCTCCTAGCTTTTCTTGGTGGTTAGCCTGGGTGGAGGTTTATCAATTCTATTTATCTTTCCTATGAAGCAACCCTTGGTTTTGTTTGTTTTATCATATCTATTACAATGATTTCTGCAAATAATTTTTTGTTCTATTTTTATGTCTGGTTTACATTACACTATAGTTTTTTCTCTAGCTTCCTAAGGTGGAAGGCAAGAAAACTGAATTAAGATTGTTTTTAGTTTTATTTGTTTGTTTATTTTTTTAAGACAAAGTCTTGCTCTGTTGCCCAGGCTGGAGTGCAATGGCACGATCTTGGCTCACAGCAACCTCCACTTCCCCGGTTCAAGTGATTCTCCTGTCTCAGCCTCCCTAGAAGCTGCGATTACAGGCGCCCACCACCACGCCCAGCTAATTTTTGTATTTTTAGTAGGGATGGGGTTTCACTATTTTGGTCAGTCTTGTCTCAAACTCCTGACCTCAGGTGATCCACCCACCTCGGCCTCCCAAAGTGCTGGGATTACAGGTGTAAGCCTCTGCGCCTGACCTGTTTTTAGTTATCTGTGCAGCATTGTGAATAGAACTAATGCTCCGAAGTGTGCACTTAATAATTAAAATAATACGTGTTGTGTATTTTTCACCACGATCATGCTTTAAAATCCAATAATATCAGGAGGCTGAGGCAGGAGAATCACTTGAACCCAGGAGGCAGAGGTTGCAGTGAGCCAAGATCGTGCCACTGCCCTCCAGCTTGGGTAACAGAGTGAGACTAAGTCTCAAGAAAAAAAAAAAATTCAATAATAGAGGTAATAAGTGCAGAAGGAGCATATGTAGAGTCAGGAATGTTAAACACAGTAACTTTTTAAAAAATAAAGGATATTTACCAGGCCTCTTTCTGTGATGAGACCCTGTCCTGGAGTGATGTCTCCTGCATTTCTGTGCTGCCTGTGTGAACACTGCCTACTTCACAGTGATGGGGTGGCTTAGCCAGAGATCCGAGACTCTGTCTCCCAGGGCTCTCCTGATGGTGTCCTTTGCCTCCTTCACCACCAAGGAGGGTGGCCCAGCAGCAGCTCAGCCTGTGCTCTCACCCACCTCCTCCACACACGCCAGCCCTGTGTGCCCAGCACCCAAGGCTGCCAGTGGTCCTTCAGCAGCTCCCACGGCTGACAGTGACTCTACATTTCCTAGGTTTCTTCTACCTCCAGGAGTGGCAGTGGCCCTCGGTGACTTCCTGGGACCTGATCCGGGCAGTACACTCGGTAAAGTCTTCTTTCTTTGTCTGAGATGGCAATTTTATTTCTTTTGGTTTCTTTCTATTTTCTCTGAATTAAGATATGTAAATCTTACCACATACTTTACGGATGAGCCACAGAATTTCTTGGTGGGCAGAGGTATGTGAGAGCCCATTTACTGCCAACTTGGAACTCGTTCCAGATGGCACTCATAGATGACAGCGTTAGTGATACCCTGCATGGCAGAGAGCATTTTCCTCAGGAGAAATGCATTCTTGAAAATAGCGGTGACTTTGCAACCAAAAATCGTTCTGGAAATCTCATGCAGTACTCTTGTGCATTTCCACAAGTGTCTTCTAGGCTTTATTTGGGGGCCATTGCCTCGAGCACTATCTCCCAACCAGTTTTCTAACATCACCAAGTGAAGAAAAGACCCAAGAACACAGGACACAGCATGGTCTGCCACTCACAGTGTTTTCCTTTCTCTCTGCAGACGTTCTCAGCGATTCAGGAATACAGTATGTACTCTGGGATCTCCCTTTTGATAAGGAAAAATCTTAGCTTTGAGAAAGGTAACACTTTCCTCCCGACTTTGGCTGGAGAGCCACCTTGGTTTGAGCTTCCTGCTGGAAATGAGGTTTGGGCAGTTTGGTGTAAAAAAATGAAGAGTTGAGTCAGCAACTGTGGCCATCCACTGTAGTTCCCAGAAGCAGTGATGTCATTTAAATAGGAATAGGGTGCATCGGGGTGGAGAGGTATGGAGGAGAGAGTCCGTGTGGAGTGATGGTGAACGCCTTTGGGAGTGTGTGTGCATTTCTCTAGAAAGCATGTTCCCCTGTGCAAAGCACGACCCAAGGATCAGTGTTCTAGAAACAACATTCCATCCCCACATCAGTCAACACTTCATCCTTCACCACAGCTGTACCGGAAGGTTAGTTCAACACCCCCCGTCCTCAGATTGGAGACGGTGGAGAGATGAATTTCCCAAACTCTCAATTTCCTGAATGGAAAAGGCAAATGTGAACTCAGGAAGGGGTGAAAGGTTGACCTGATGGGCTGCTGCTCCGCAGTCGTCACACGGCCCTGGTATAACTCGTCACCACAGCAGGGAGTTCCAGCATCTGTGTGTGCATGTGGAGGCACGACAGCCTAGAGAGATGCCAACACTGCCCAGCACTGTAAGATGTTCTCAGTGATGGCGAAAGGCAGGGTAGCAACACAGTGGACTTTGGGGTGGTCCTTCATGTGAAACACACGTAGGGGAGTCACAGGCTTCTGGCTGCGGTGGTGGTGTCAGTTCTCAGCTGCTGTTCAAAAGCAGAGAATAATCAGGGACATGTCCTATTGTATTTACAGATATGATTGGACCCAGTGAGGAGGCTCATGCCTGTAATCCCAGCACTTTGAGAGGTTGAGGCAGGAGGATCACTTGAGCCCAGGAGTTTAAGATCAGCCTTGGCAACATAATAAAACCACATCTCTACACAAAATACAAAAATTAGCCGGGCATGGTGACGTGCTCCCAGTTTCTCAGGAGGCTGAGGCCGGAGGATTGCTTTGGCTGGACAGGTGGAGTCTTTAGTGAGTGATGATTGTGCCACTGCTTCCCATCTGGGAAGCAGAGTGAGATCCTGCCACAAAAACAAACAAACAAAAATCATGATGATCACAAGCTTTAGAAATGCTCCAGCTTAGTAACACACACACCCAAGAAGTAGCGCCCAATATGATGTCAAAAACAGCTTGAGTGTTAGCCTGGTGCCCCCTCTTCCCTGCTGGAATCTCAAACAGCTGGGTTAGAGAGGGTCAGCGCCCCCACATGCTGCCCGCATGACAGGCTGTTCCAGTGTCAAAGCCAGTGTAAGTGTGAGCAGTAACAGACTCCACAGACACACACATGTATGGAAAAGGACAGATAGCATGTGCTAAATAGGAGTTATCTTTAAATGGGAAGAAAACTGAGTATTTTCAAAGCTTTGTTTCATTGTCCTAAAAACAAATGGATAGTGAAAAAATACAAGGTTTTGGTTCAAATTAATTCTTCTCTCTAAAGAAAGGCTGTTTCTTATCAAGTAGAAAACCTCTAGGAGGGGCCGGGCATGGTGGCTCACACCTGTAATCCCAGCAGTTTGGAAGGCCGAGGCAGGCCGATCATGAGGTCAGGAGATGGAGACCATCCTGGCAAACACGGTGAAACTCCGTCTCTACTAAAAAAAAAAAAAAATTAACTGGGTGTGGTGGTGGGCGCCTGTAGTCCCAGCTTCTTGGGAGGCTGAGGCAGGAGAATGGTGTGAACCCGGGAGGCGGTGGAGCTTGCAGTGAGTGGAGATCGCAGCACTGCACTCCAGCCTGGGCGACAGAGCGAGACTCTGTCTCAAAAAAAAAAAAAAAAAAAAAAAGGAAACCTCTAGGAGGGATGATAGCCATAGCAGCACCACAGGTGGATTCTGGGGAGGAAATAACCTTGGAAGGACGCAGGAAGGGAGAGCAAGTGAGCTCGGGTCAGATGAGGAGGCAGGAGCCCTGAGAGGCTGCAGGGACACCCAGCCTGCCCTGGGTGCTGTGCCCTGTTTAAAATGGGCTATTTCGCATTGATGAGGCAGTTGGGGCTAGAAAGCTGTTCTTCCCTGCTCCTGCCCTGCACTTGCTGACAGTCACTCTGTCCTCCTAGTGGCAAGAGATTCTCTCTTGAAGAGACTCCGCAGGAAAACCAGAGATGAAGATGTTGCCGCACAAGTGCAGGTCAGGCCGCCTGGTTCTGTCTGGGAAAAAGTTACTTTCTTAGCTTTATCTTCTTGAGTTAAAATAAGATACGAGAATCTGACCCTATATCTTGTAGATGACTTACACAGTGTCCTTGGTGGGGGGAGTTCTGAGTGAGTCTGTTCCCCATTGAGGGTGGATTTAAGACGGCGGGAGAAAATGACAGCGTCAGCCACGCCCTGAGCGGCAGTGAGCTTTCTCCTCAGCAGCTTGATTCTCTCCTTGGGGAAAATCCCTGAATCGCCCAGCAGCACGGAGTTAGAGGACACATCCTCCAGGAGAAACTTTAGCATGAGTCAGTTTGTTCTGTTCTTCTTCTGTGTTCCTTTGATTTGAACACTGTTTTCCATCTGGTTTCCTAATGTCACCAAGCGAAGAAAAGACCTGTGCACTCGGGACTTGGATGGTCTGAAGCTCATGCTGTTTTTCTTTCTCTCAATGCAGGCAGAGGAACAGGCCGAGGAGAAAGGTGTGTGTTCTGGAATCACTCTTAGTTCTAAGGAAAGATCTTCAGTGTTGCAAAAGGTGGCACTTCCTAGTCTGCTTTTGCTGGAGAGCCACTTTGGTGTGAGCTTCCTGACAGAAATGAGGTTTGGACAGTTTGGAATAAAAAACACCGAGTCCAGTAAAGAACTGTGACCATCCACTCGAGTCAGGGAGGCAGAATTGTCATGTAGATGGAACAGTGTGTTGTGCATCAGGGTGGGGAGGTACGGAGGAGAGAGTCGTGTGGAGTGATTGGGAATGTCTTTGGGAGTGTGTGGGCATTTACTCAAAAATCTTGTTTCCCTGTGCAGAGCACAACCAAAGGAGAAATTTTCCTAAAAATAAAATTGCATCACCACTGCACACTTCACATAAAGTAACGCATTCATCCTCCCCCACAGCTGTACCTGAAGGTAGATTTTATGTCCTCATCCTCAGATAGAGACGGTGCAGAGATGAATTTCCCAGGCTCTCAATCTCCTAAATGGAAGAGGCCAATATGAACTCAGCAATGGGAGGAGGACTGATGCAGTGGGTGACTATTGTGCATTCACCAGCCAGCCCTGGTATAACTCACCATTAGTCCAGGGAGTTCCGGCATCTGTGTGTGCATGTGGAAGGATGAGAGCCTAGAGAGGTCCCAACACTGTCTGTCATTGTAGGCAGGTCTCAAAGGTTGCCTAACCCAGGGTAGCAGTAGGTACATTTTATACTGGACTTTGGTGTGGTCATTAATGTGAAACTCACAGAGCGAGCTCACAGGCTTCTGGCAGTAGTGGTGGGGTCATTTCTCAGCTCATGGTCAAAAGCAAGAAATACTCACTAACATTCTCTATTGTGTTTAATAACATGATTATCACAAGCCTTAAAAATGCTCCAATTGGCCAGGAACAGTGGCTCACGCCTGTAATCCTAGTAGTTTGGGAGGTCGAGGCAAGTGGATCACTTGAGGCTAGGCAGAGTGGTGGAACCTCGTACCTACTAAAAATACAAAAAGCTACCTCAGTGTGGTGGCCCACCCGTGGTCCCAGCTACCTGAGAGGCTGACTGGGGAGGATCACTAGATCCCAGGAGACACAGGTTCCAGTGAGCAGAGATCGTGCCGCTACACTCCAGCTTTGGTAACAGAGACCTGCTATCGAAAGAAAGAAGGAAAGAAATGCTTTAGTTACGTAGCAAACACAATCAGTACACAGGGCCAAGTATCATCCCAAGGAACAACTTGGGTGTTGGCCTCCCACCATCTCCCCTGCTGGAACCTCCGGCACAGCTGGGTTGGAGATGGTCAGTGCTGCCACCTGCTTGCCCCCATGATGTGCTGTCCCAGTGTCAGAGCCAGTGTGAGTGTGAGCAGCAGGGGACCCCAACACACAGACATTGCATTGAGAAGGTTCAGTGCAAGGACGGACAGCACTTGCTAAGTGGGGTTATCTTTAAATAGAGGATAATTGAGTATTTTCAAAGCTCTGTTTTATTGTCTTTAATACAGAAGATTGGTGAATGTATAGAATATTGGGGCTAGAATGAAGTCTCTCAGAACAAAGGCTGCTTTTTACCAAGTGTAAAATATTCTAGAATGACTGATAACACACAGAAGCACCACAGGTGGGTTCTAGGGAGGAAATGATGTTGGAAGGACTCAGGAAGGGAGGGCAAGTGAGCTCAGGTCAGGTCAGGAGGCAGGAGCCCTGAGAGGCTGCGGGGACACAGCCTGCCCTGGGTGGTGTGTCCTGTTCAAGATGGGCTATTTCACTTGATGAGGCGGCCTGGGGCCAGAAAGCTGTTCTTCCCTGCTCCTCCCTTGCACCTGCTGATGGTCACTCTTTGCCTTCCTAGATTCCACCGAGGATCTGGAGGTGGAACTTTCGAAGAAGAAAAAACCTCCATGGAAAGTGAAGGTCAGACCCCCTGCATTTGTCTGAGGAATACAGTTGCTTTCCTAGCTTTATCTTTCTGAGTGAGCCTAAGAGATGAGAATCCGACCTTATTTATCATAGGTGACTTACACAATGTCCTTGGTGGGGAGAATTTAGGGGGAGAGGCTGTTTCCCACTGAGGCTTGATTTTAAACAGCAGGAAAATATGACAGCACCAGCCACGCACTGTGTGGCCGTGAGCTTTTTCCTTAGCCACTTGATTGTCTTCTTAGAACACAATTACTTAATTACCAAGCAACATGGACTTAGAGGAAACATCCTCCAAGAAAAACTTGTGTCTTTAGCATGAGTCGGTTTGTCCTGTTCTTTCGTGTTCCTTGGGCTTGAGCACTGTTTGCCATCTGGTTTTCTAATGTCACCAAGTGAGGAAAAGGCCCGTGCACGCAGCACACAGCATGGTCTGGTGCTCACAGCAATATGTTTTCTGTGATTACAGGAGGCCTGGGGAGAGCAGGAGAGTGGTATGTATGGGGGAATCCCTCCCTCCCGTGTGCATGAGGAATCCAGGTGATGAGGAATGTGCCACTGTCTCACTGGCTGTCCTGCAGACAGGCAGCTGGAGTTGAGCTTCCTGTTGTGACTGAGGACTGAGGCTGTGGTGGGAGAAGTGGTTGCTCCGGTGAAGGACCTGTGGGCACATTCTGCAGTCCCTGAGAGGAACTGCATTCTCTGCGTGTGGGGTGGGTTTGTGTGCACGGGACTGGCGTGAGTCTGTGTGAGTGTGTGTAGTGTGAGGCCGACTGTGCCTGTGTGTGTGTGTGTTTCCCTAACACACGTCTCCCCCATATTAGCGTCCACATTCTTAGTATAAAAATGCCATCACTATTGCAGCCTGATGAGAGGCATAGGCAATTATTAGTGAAAATGTAAGCTTATGATGTGTGTAGTTTATTGCATGCAAAGGGCACTTCAATTAATCCAAAGGAAATCCCGTCAACACCCAGCAAATGTTCATTGGGTACTAATAGAACAAAACTGTCTTAGGATCCCTACTAATTCATTTTTATTTTTCAATGGGAATCCCCTTCCAAACCTCATTTTTCAATAAACCTCACCTCGTAACAGGCCTTTCCATTTCCCCCTGTCATAGGAGTGGTCGTGTCACCTCACTGTTGCCACTTCCCTCCTTCACAAGCCTTTTCTATTGAAGTCGTCAGAACTCATCCTCCACCACCTGTCTTCAGCATGGGGAGTGGGCGGGGCTTCTTTCTTTGCAGGGAGACCCTGGGCAGCCCCATGCTATGACCAGTTTTGGTAGGAGACTGAGAAAAGAGGAGCCTGCAGGCAGGGTTGGGGTAAAAGCACTTGACTGTCCTCACTGCAGCGTCATATTGACCATCAGATAATGTGGCCCAGAACAGGTAATGCCAGGGTCATGTAGCGGCTCAGCCTGCAGCACTCAGCCTAGTCATGGTTTCTGTGTGTTCGGCTCAGGAAACACAGCAACAGGACAAGGGAACCAAGGGGTTTGCCCAATGGCTCTGAGTGGCAGGGTGAGCACCTGCCTTCCTCCTCGCAGGACGGAGGGTGGCTCGTGAATTGCAGGTGGGGAAAGACAAACAGCTGTGGCACAGCACAGGCTCCGTGGTGCTCCCGTTGCCCCCACTGTTGACAAAGGTTCTTCTTTGCCTCTGAAGACCTGTGCAAAAAACAAGTCAAGGTGGTTGGTTTCAGTCCATATGAATCTAAAATGAGCCAAACCATGGTTTGAGTTTCTTTGGAGTGTGCATTTGGTAGAAACTTCTTATATGTCGTTTGGATTGCTACATAGGTGACGGTGTTTTTTCTACTTTTCAATAAATGAGGTTGTGTGATTTTAAAACATCCCTTGTTTGCCCCAGAAAGTATATCCTCATAACCAAATTCCCCTAGTCATCTTTCCTCTCTAGAGTACAGTTTTTCTGTGGCACTGAGGTGGCCTTCCGCTGTGTGTGATTAGAGGTACAAATCAGTGTTGCCAACACTGAGGTTCTAAACATTCATGGCCAGTTGCCCAGTGGGCTCCATGAGAGAGCAGAGCACAGCCTGGGCCTGGGCCTGAAAAGGAACATGAGTTAGAGGAGCAGGAAGAAGGCATGAGGACATCCAAGCCATGGGGGAAAGCCAAGGTTGAAAGGTCAGGAGAGTCAGGCCAATGTCATGCCCTAGGCGCAGCCAGGATGTTCGGGCCCATCTGACGGGGAAGGAGCAGAGCTTGGACTTCAGCGCCGGCATGAGCACTGCCTGGCCATCTTTCCAGGAGCCTGGAGAGAGGAGCTGCGTTTTCATTTCTCTCCTCCATCTTTCTGTGTTGATGGCAATAACACAATCAGAAATTAGTGAGAGGCAAAGAAGAGGAGCGAATTCCCAAAATACCTGACTTAGACACGGGGGAGATGATGAGCAGGGGTGGACGTCAGAGTCAGGCCAGACACAGAGCCATCCTCAGGCTGCTCTCCCTGTGGCTGGGACAGAGAACAGCATTTACTTTTCACCAGCTTCTGGAAGTCACGTGACAGTTGGTCCTTGTGTAGATGCTGTTGGTCAAGGTTGGTTTATCCCAGAATCGCATTTAACTGGAGGGAGCCTCACAGCTCCTGGCCAGGGCAGCTGCTTCACACTAGTTGCAGCAGAAGTGCAAGAGGAGCCAGTTCCAGTGCAGGATGAGCTAAGCAAAGGGAGGGGCTGCCCCAGAGGCCGGGTGTTCCTTGCAAATCTCCCTTGTGACCCGTAAGACATCACTTTGCTTGTTTTTCTGAGCTAGGCTTGGAATCAGCAGTCCCAAAGGCTGTGTTCTTCACCCACGGCGGGAAGGATCCTGGCCATGGCTGGTCACTGTGAAGGCAGGGGCGGTGTCCTTTTTGTTCTTCTCATCCCAGAGCTCAGCCCTGGGCAGCCCATCTTGGGGCCCCAGTGATGTTCTGATGCACACAGCCCTGCCCTGAGATAGATCACGGGTGTGAAAAGGCTTCCTGCTCACCCTCCGCAGTCTGCTGAGTCCCACACGAATCCAGGTTCCTGTGTGGATCCTGATTCAGGGTCGGGAGAAGTGCGTGGGCTCCCCTCTGCGTTTGCTGTTGCGGTCCTGTCTGCTCCTGAAGTGTGCTATTAAGGATTAAAATAATAAATACTACGTATAGCTCACCATAATGTTTTAAAGTCCAATGAAATGGATATTAATTGCAGTAGGAGCATAGGTTTATTAAGGAAAGTTAAATGACATAGTAACATTTTTATGAAAAAGAGGATATTTACCAGGCCTCTTTCTGTGAGGAGACCCTGTCCTGGAGTGATGTCCTGCATTTGTGTGCTGCCTGTGTGAACACTGCCTACTTCACAGTGATGAGGGTGGCTTAGCCAGAGACCCGAGGCTCTGTCTCCCAGGGCTCTCCTGATGGTCTCCTCTGCCTCCTTCACCACCAAGGAGGGTGGCCCAGCAGCAGCTCAGCCCGTGCTCTCACCCACCTCCTCCACACACGCCAGCCCTGTGTGCCCAGCACCCAAGGCTGCCAGAGGTCCTTCAGCAGCTCCCACGGCTGACAGTGACTCTATGTTTCCTAGTGACGGTGACCAATCAGATCATCCCAGAAGTGGTTGTAGCTCATCGCAAGGTAAAGTCTTCTTTCTTTGTCTGAGACGGGAATTTTATTTCTCTTGGTTTCTTTCCATTTCATTTGAATTATGATATGCAAATCTCACCATGGAAATTATAGATGAATCACAGAATTTCTTGGTGGGCAAATGTAAGTAAGAGTCTATTACCAACTAAGAGCTGATTCAAGATGGTGCCCATAGGTGACAACTTTAGTGACAAACTGCATGGCAGAGAGCATTTTCCTCCTGAGAAATTCGTTCTTGAAAATGACGGTGACTTTGCAACCAAAATCATTTTGAAAATCTTACACAAAACTCTTGTGCCTTTCCACAATATCTTCTAGGCTTTATTTTGGGGTCATAGCCTCAGGCACTATTTCGTGTCTGGATTTCTAATGTCATCATGTAAACAAAGACCTGTGCACACAGGACACAGCATGGCCGATGCTCACAGTGTTTCCTTTCTCTATATGCAGCGAACAGGAGGACTAGGACCTCCCAGGAAAGGACGTAAGTATTCTGGACGCACCCCTTTCCTAAGAAAAAATCTTCATTGTTGAGAAAGGTGGAACTTACTAGCCTGCTTTTGCTGGAGAGCCACTTTGGATTGAGCTGCCTGCCAGAAATGAGGTTTGGACAGTTTGGTTAGAAAACATTAAGAGTCTACTAAAGAACTCTGACCATCCCAGTCTAGTCCCTGAAGCAGTGGTGTCATTTAGATGGAAGAGGGTGGTGTGCATCAGGGTTGGGAGCTGTGGAGGACAGAGTCTGTGTAAAGGGATCACAAATGTCTTTGGGAGCGTGTGTGCATTTCCCCAGAAAGCATGTTCCTATGTGCAAAGCACAACACAAGGATTACTGTTCTAAACACAACATTTATCACCATTGAACACGTCACATCAATCAACCCTTTCATCCTCTGTGGCAGCTGTACCTGAAGGTAAGTTTCCTGTCCTCACTCCTCAGATAGAGACGGTGTAGAGATGAGTTTCCCAAGCTCTTGGTCTCCAAAATGGAAGAGACAAATGTGAACTCAAGAATGGGTGAAACATGGATGCGACGGGCTACTATTGTATATTTATGACAGCCCTGGCATAACTCATCACCATGCCAGGGAGTTCCAGCACCTATGTGCGCATGTGGAGGTGTGCTAGCCTGCAGAGATTTTAAGCACTATCATAACAGGACGGTCTTAGTGGTCACCTAACACTGGGTAGGAATAGCTACATTTTACAGTGGAATCTGGTGTGGTCATTAGTGTGAGGCACACTTGCAGAGCTCAGAGGGTTTTGGCGGCATGATGGGTTCATTCCTCAGCTCCCCGTCAAGAGCAGAGAATAATCAGGGACACATTCTGTCGTATTTAAGAACATAGTAACCACAAGCCTTAGAAAGGCTCCAGTTCACTAACACACACACCTAAGGCACAGCACCAAACGGGAGCTCAAGAAACAACTTGGGCGTTAGCCTGGTGCCTGTCTCCCCTGCTGGAATTCCTGCACAGCTGGGATGGAGAGGGTCAGCGCCCCCACCTGCTGCTTCCAGGACGGCCTCTCCCAGTGTCAGAGCCAGAGGGAGCCTGAGCAGTAGCAGACTCCCTGGACACATGTTGTGTTGAAAAGAGAGACTGGAAGGAGAGATAGCACATGTGACATGTCATGTTTAAATGGTAGGATAATTGTATTTTCAAATCTTTAATTTTCCTTAAAACAGATGTTTGGCAGATAAATCTTATAGAATATTTTGGCTGAACTACATATTTTGAAAGAAGGGCTGATTTTATGATGTAAGAAATCTTATAGGAGGGGTGATCCACACAGCAGTGCGGATGGGTCCTGGGAGTAAGTGCCCTCAGAAGGGATCAGGAAGGCAGCACAGGCCAGGAGCTGTGGCTCACGCCTGTAATCCCAGTACTTTTGGAGGCCATGGTGGGTGTATTGCTTGAGCCCAGGAGTTTGAGACCAGCCTGGGCAACCTGGCAAAATCCCATTTCTACAAAAAATACAAGAAATCAGCTGGGTATGATGGGGGCATCTATAGTTTTAGCGACTTGGAGGCTGAGGCAAAGGATCCACCTGGGCTTGGAAGGTCGAGGCTGCAGTGAGTTGTGATTGAACCACTGCACTCCAGCCTGGGTGGCAGTGCGAGACCATCTCAAAAAAAAAAAGAGAAAGGAAAAAAAAAAAAAAGAAAAAAGTACAACTTAGCTCAGGTTTGAATAGAAGTCTCCCTGAGATGCTTTTGTTGAAACACAGCCACATTGTGTGGTGTACCCTGTTTGAGATCAGCTTTCACACTGATGAGGGTGGCTTAGCTAGAGAACCAAGGCTCTGTCTCCCAGGGCTTTCCTGATGCATTCCTCCTCCACTAAGGAGGACGGCCAGCAGCAGCTCAGCCTGTGCTGTTTACCCACCTTTTCCACACATGCCAGCCCCCTGTCCACAGCACCCAAGGCTGCCTGAGGGATCCTTCAGCAGCTCCCATGCGCTGACAGTGACTCTCATGTTTCCTAGGTTTCAAGTTTCTTGCAGCAGAGCTTCCTAGAGAGAAGTCCACAGAGAAAGTCGTGGCCGTTTTCAAAGTAAGATCTTGCTTTGACTAAGATGGGAATTGTATTTCTCTTGGCTTCTTCCTATTTCATTTGAATTAAGATATGCAAACCTTACCATGGACATTATAGATAAGTTACAGAATTTCTTGGTGGGAAAATGTGAGAGTTCATGACCAACTAGGTCATGATGGCACGCATAGATGACACCTTCAGTTATAAACTGTGTGCAGGTAACATTTTCCTCAGGAGAAGTGCTTACTGTTTGAAAATAATGGTGAATTTGCAACAAAAATCCTATCGAAAGTCTTAGACAAAACTCTTGTGCCTGCCTTTCCACAAGTGTCTTCTAGGCTTTATTTTGGGGCCATTGCATCAAACACTATTTCTCATCTGGTTTTCTAATGTCAGCAACTGAAGCAAAGACCTGTGCACACAGGACACAGCCTGGTCTGACGCTCACAGGGTTTTCCTTTCTCTCTGCAGAGGGACTCAGCATTTCAGTCAAGCGGTATGTACTCTGCGGGTCACCCATTTGCTAAGAAAATATCTTAGTGTTGAGAAAGGTGACGCTTTCCTCCCTGCTTTTGCTGGAGAGCCACCCTGCTTTGAACTTCCTGCTGGAAATGAGGTTTGGGCAGTTTGGTGTGAAAAAATGAAGGTCAGCAACTGTGGCCATCCACTGTAGTTCCCAGAAGCAGTGATGTCATTTAAATAGGAATAGGGTGCATCGGGGTGGAGAGGTATGGAGGAGAGAGTCCGTGTGGAGTGATGGTGAATGCCTTTGGGAGTGTGTGTGCATTTCTCTAGAAAGCATGTTCCCCTGTGCAAAGCACGACCCAAGGATCAGTGTTCTAGAAACAACATTCCATCCCCACATCAGTCAACACTTCATCCTTCACCACAGCTGTACCGGAAGTTTAGTTTAACACCCCCCCGTCCTCAGATTGGAGACGGTGGAGAGATGAATTTCCCAAGCTCTCAATTTCCTGAATGGAAAAGGCAAATGTGGACTCAGGAAGGGGTGAAAGGTTGACGTCATGGGCTGCTGCTTCACAGTCCTCTTGTGGCCCTGGCATAACTCGTCACCACAGCAGGGAGTTCCAGCATCTGTGTGTGCATGTGGAGGCATGACAGCCTAGAGAGATGCCAACACTGCCCAGCACTGTAAGATGTTCTCAGTGATGGCGAAAGGCAGGGTAGCAACACAGTGGACTTTGGGGTGGTCCTTCATGTGAAACACACGTAGGGGAGTCACAGGCTTCTGGCTGCAGTGGTGGTGTCAGTTCTCAGCTGCTGTTCAACAGCAGGGAATAATCAGGGACATGTCCCATTGTATTTACAGATATGATTGGACCCAATGGGGAGGCTCATGCCTGTAATCCCAGCACTTTGAGAGGCTGAGACAGGAGGATCACTTGAGCCCAGGAGTTTAAGATCAGCCTGGGCAACATAGTAAAACCACATCTACACAAAATACAAAAATTAGCCGGATGTGGGGACATGCTCCTATAGTCCCTGTTTTTCAGGAGGCTGAGGCTGGAGGATTGCTTTAGCCTGGCAGGTGGAGTCTTCAGTGAGCCCTGATTGTGCCACTGCTTCCCATCTGGGAAACAGAGTGAGATCCCGCCACAGAAAAACAAACCAAAACAAAACAAAAATCATGATTATCACAAGGCTCAGAAATGCTCCAGCTTAGTGACACACATACCCAAGATCCAGTGTCCAATATGATGTTAAAGACAACTTGGCTGTTAGCCTGGTGCCCCCTCTTCCCTGCTGGAATCTCAAACAGCTGGGTTAGAGAGGGTCAGCGCCCCCACATTCTTCCCTCATGACAGGCTGTCCCAGTGTCAAAGCCAGTGTAAGTGTGAGCAGCAACAGACTCCACGGACACACACACACACACGGATGGAAAACAGAGAGTGGAAGGACAGATAGCAGGTGCTAAGTAGGAGTTATCTTTAAATGGGAAGAAAACTGAGTGTTTTCAAAGCTTTGTTTCATTGCCTTTAAAAAATGGTGAGGAAATAATTAGAATATTTTGGTTACAATTAAGTCTTCTCTTTAAAGAAAGGTTGCTAGGTGGGATGATATTTACAGCAGCAGCACAGGTGGATTCTAGGGAGGAAATGACGTTGGAAGGACGCAGGAAGGGAGGGCAAGTGAGCTCGGATCAGATGAGGAGGCAGGAGCCCTGAGAGGCTGCAGGGACACACAGCCTGCCCTGGGTGGTGTGCCCTGTTCGAGATGGGCTATTTTACGTTGATGAGGTGGCCTGGGGATCAAAAACCTTCCCTGCTCCTCCCCTGCACCTCCCGACAGTCATTCTGTGTCCTCCTAGGTCCCATGGAGGGTCCCGTGGAAAAATTCATCTATGAATCAGATGAGGAGGCCCCACGACAGTGGCAGGTCAGGCCACCTGCTGTTGTCACAGAAAAAGTTAGTTTCTTAGCTTTATCTTCTTGAATTAAAATAAGATATGAGAATCTGGCTGTATATATCATAGGTGACTTACACAGTGTCCTTGGTGGGGGGAATTCTGAGTGAGTCTGTTCCCCACTGAAGCTTGATTTAAGGCAGCAGGAGAAAATGACAGCATCAGCCACGCCCTGAGCGGCAGTGAGCTTTCTCCTCAGCAGCTTGATTTTCTCCTTGGGGCAAAATCACTTAATTGCCAAGGAACATGACCTTGAGAGGACATACTCCAGGAGAAACTTTAGGCCAGGCGCGGTGGCTCCTGCCTGTAATCCCAGCACTTTGGGAGGCTGAGACGGGCGGATCATGAGGTCACGAGATGGAGACCATCCTGGCTAACACGGTGAAACCTTGTCTCTACTAAAAATACAAAACATTAGCCACACATGGTGGCGGGCGCCTGTAGTCCCAGCTACTCGGGAGGCTGAGGCAGGAGAATGGCGTGAACCCGGGAGGTGGAGCTTGCATTGAGCTGAGATCCGGCCACTGCACTCCAGCCTGGGAGACAGAGCGAGACTCCGCCTCAAAAAAATAAAAAAAAAATAAAAATAAAAACAAACAAGCAAGCAAGCAAACAAAACTTTAGCGTGAGTTGGTTTGTCCTGTTCTTCTTTTGTGTTTCTTGGATTTGAACACTGTTTTCCGTCTGCTTTTCTACTGCCACCAAGTGAAGAAAAGACCTGTGCACACGGGACTCAGGATGGTCTGAAACTCACAGTGTTTTTCTTTCTCTAAATGCAGGCCGGCGGACTGCCTGAAGAAAAAGGTGTGTATTCTGGAAGCCCTCCTTTGCTAAGAAAAGAGGGTCAATGTTGCAAAAGGTGGCACTTGCTCGCCTGCTTTTGCTGGAGAGCCACTTTGGTTTGAGCTTCCTGACAGAAATGAGGTTTGGACAGTTTGGCATAAAAAACACTGAGTCCAGTAGAGACCTGTGACCGTCACTGGAGTCCAGGGAGGCAGGATTGTCATTTAGATGGAATAGTGTGGTGTGCCTCAGGGTGGGGAGGTACGGAGGAGAGAGTCATGTGGAGGGATTGGGAATATCTTTGGGAGTGTGTGGGCATTTCCCCAGAAAGCATGTTCCCCTGTGCAGAGCACAACCCAAGGAGCTGTGTTTCTAAGAAATTGCATCAGCACTGCACACTTCACATAAAGTAACGCATTCATCCTCCCCCACAGCTGTACCTGAAGGTAAATTTTATATCCTCATCCTCAGATGGAGATGGTGCAGAGATGAATTTCCCAGGCTCTCAATCTCCTAAATGGAAGAGGCCAATATGAACTCAGCAATGGGAGGAGGATTGATGCAGTGGGTGACTATTGTGCATTCACCAGCCAGCCCTGGTATAACTCACCATTAGTCCAGGGAGTTCCGGCATCTGTGTGTGCATGTGGAAGGATGAGAGCCTAGAGAGGTCCCAACACTATCTGTCATTGTAGGCAGGTCTCAAAGGTTGCCTAACCCAGGGTAGCAGTAGGTACACATTTTACACTGGACTTTGGTGTGGTCATTAATGTGAAACTCACAGAGCGAGCTCACAGGCTTCTGGCAGTAGTGGTGGGGTCATTTCTCAGCTTATGGTCAAAAGCAGGAAATACTCACTAACATGTTCTATTGTGTTTAATAACATGATTATCACAAGCCTTAAAAATGCTCCAGTTGGCCAGGAACAGTGGCTCACGCCTGTAATCCTAGCAGTTTGAGAGGCCAAGACGAGCAGATGACTTGAGTCCAGGAGTTGGAGATCAGCCTAGGCAACATGATGAAACCGTGTATCTGCTAAAAATGCAAAAAATTACCTGGGCATGGTTGCATACCTATAATCCCAGCTACCTGGGAGGCTCAGTTGGGAGGATCACTTGATCCCAGGAGGCAGAGGTTCCAGTGAGCAGTGATCATGCCACTACATTCCAGCTTGGGTTACAGAGAGCCTCCATCAAAAAAAAAAAAAAAAAAAAAAAAAAAAAAAAAAAAAAAAAAAAAAGAAAGAAGGAAGGAAGGAAGGAAGGAATTAAGAAAGAAAAAATGCTTCAGCTGAGTAGTAAACATAATCGAGACATAGCGCCAAATATGGTCTCCAGATACAACTTGGGTGTTAGCCTAGCAACCATCTCCCCTGATGGAATCTCCAGCACAGCTGGGTTGGAGATGGTCAGTGCTCCCACCTGCTGCCCCCATGACGTGCTGTCCCAGTGTCAGAGCCAGTGTGAGTGTGAGCAGCAGGGGACTCCAACACACAGACATTGCATTGAGAAGGTTGAGTGCAAGGACGGACAGCACTTGCTAAGTGGGGGTTATCTTTAAATAGAGGATAATTGAGTATTTTCAAAGCTTTGTTTTATTGTCTTTAACACAAAAGATTGGTGAATGTATAGAATATTGGGGCTGAAATAAAATCTCTCAGAACAAAGTTTGCTTTTTACCAAGTATAAACTATTCTAGAATGACTGATACACACAGAAGCACCACAGGTGGATTTTAGGGAGGAAATGACATTGGAAGGACTCAGGAAGGGAGGGAAAGTGAGCTCAGGTCAGATTAAGAGGCAGGAGCCCTGAGAGGCTGCAGGGACGCACAGCCTGCCCTGGGTGCTGTGTCCTGTTTGATATGGATTATTTCACATTGATGAGGTGGCCTGGAACTAGAAAGTCATTTTTCCCTGCTCCTGCCTTGCACCTGCTGACCATCACTCTTTGTCCTCCTAGGTTCCACGAAGGAGCCCCTGGAAGACAGCAACAAAGGCTCAGCTGAGGACGCTCCCCAATATTTGAAGGTCAGGCCACCTGCTGTTGTCAGAGAAAAAGTTACTTTCTTAGCTTTATCTTCTTGAATTAAAATAAGATACGAGAATCTGACCGTATGTATCATAGGTGACTTATACAGTGTCCTTGGTAGGGAGAATTTAGAGTGAGAGTCTGTTCCCCACTGAGGTTTGATTTAAGACGGCAGGAGAAAATGACAGCATCAGCCACTCTCTGAGTGGCAGCGAGCTTTTTCCTTAGCAGCTTGATTCTCTCCTTGGGGCAAAATCACTTAATTCCCAAGCAACATGGAGTTAGAGGAAACATCCTTCAGGAAAAACGTATGTTTTTAGCATGATTCGGTTTGTCCTTTTCTTATTTTGGGTTCCTTTGACTGGTCTCATCGTGACAGTCAATGTCCTGGTCTTCAGTGTCTATAAAGTCCCTCTGCAGCCCTCCTGCCCACTGCCTTGGCATTGCCTCGATTCCTGGTCCCCAGGGTGCAGTGCTGAATCCTGTTGAGCAACCCCACAGGGTTTAGGCAGGGAGCCCAGGTGAGGTCAGAGGAGTTGGCCCCACCCTGCAGGAAGGGTTCCCAGTGACATCTGGGTCTGCTCTGGCCGCCCTCACCGGCCGCCCCAGGGTTTTTGCTGCACTGGGGTCTCTGGACATGCGCAGTTGTTTTCTTCCTCCCAGATACCAACAAGACCTCTCCCGGCACCTGCAGAAAAAGCAAAAGAGACAAACCCTGAACAGGCAGAAGAAATGTGAGTGTGCAGGGGCGGCATGACCAGGGGAAGGCAGACAATGCCTGTGTGCCTGTGGCTGCCCTCACTCTCTTGTTGTTCCATCAGAAAACCTAGTGAGCTCAAGGAGGATGAGGATGCTGAAGAGCCTGAACTGACCTGTTGTGGCCTGACCTGTTGTGGCCTTTGTATTTCATGGTGGAAATCACTAAAGGCAAGTGAAGGATGCCCTGAGAACATCCTCCAGGCAACAGACACCCTCTCCATAGCAGCCCCTGAGCCCACTGGGTTGAGCCCTCCATAGGCTGCTTTAATGACGGAGGGGCTGAGGTGCCAGTCAGGCTACCACATGTAGGATTCCGAGGGCCATGCACCGCGTTCTTGTCTGCAGTATCACTTAAGCTCATTTGAGGGGACTCAGCTTTGCTCTCCACGTCCCCAGAAGACAACAGGGAGGGAGTATCATCAGTTCAACATAAGCAGCAGACTCTTAATCTCAGTGTTGTGAGTTCGAGCCCCACATTGGGTGCCAGATGAAGGGGGCCTGTCCCTCCACATCTGTGGGTATTTTTCGTCAGGTGGAACGAGAGACTGAGAAAAGAAATAGACACAGAGACAAAGTACAGAGAAAGAACAGTGGGCCCACGAGACCGGCGCTCAGCATACGGAGGACCTGCACCAGCACCGGTCTCTTAGTTCCCTCAGTATTTATTGATTACTATTTTCCCTATCTCAGCAAGGGGAATGCGGCAGGAGAACAGGGTGATCGTGGGGAGAAGGTCAGCAAGAAAACATGTGAGCAGGCTGGGCGCGGTGGCTCACACCTGTAATCCCAGTACTTTGGGAGGCCGAGGCAGGTGGATCACGAGGTCAGGAGATCGAGACCATCCTGGCTAACATGGTGAAACCCTGCCTCTACTAAAAATACAAAAAAAATCAGCTGGGTGTGGTGGCAGGAGCCTGTAATCCCCAACTACTTGGGAGGCTGAGGCAGGAGAATGGCGTGAACCCGGGAGGCGGAGCTTGCAGTGAGCCGAGATCGTGCCACTGTACTCCAGCCTGGGTGACTGAGCAAGACTCCATCTCAAAAAAAAAAAAAAAAAAAAAAAAAAGGAAACTTGTGAGCAAAGGAATCTGTGTCACGATTAAGTTCAAGGGAAGGTACTATGCGTGGATGTGCACGTAGGCCAGATTTATGCTTTTTCTCCACCCAAACATCTTAGTGGAGTAAAGAGTAACAGAGCAGCATTGCTGCCAATATGTCTCGCCTCCTGCCACAGGGCAGTTTCTCTCCTATCTCAGAATTAGAACAAATGTACAATCAGGTTTTATACCGAGACATTCAGTTCTCAGGGACAGGCAGGAGACAGAGGCCTTCGTCTTATCTCAACTGCAAGACGCCTTCCTCTTTTACTAATCCTTCTCAACACAGACCCGTCATGGGTGTCAGGCTTGGGGAGGGTAAGGTCTTTCCCGTCCCTTAAGGCCATATCTCAGGCTATCTCAGTGGGGAGAAACCTTGGACAATACCTGGCTTTCCTGGGCAGAGGTCCCTGCGGCTTTCCATAGCGCATTGTGCCCCTGGTTTATCGAGACTACAAAATGGCAATGACTTTTACCAAGCATACTGCCTGTAAACATTTTGTTAGCAAGGCACATTCTGCACAGTCCTAAATCCCTTAAACCTTGATTCCATACAACACGTTTCTGTGAGCTCAAGGCTGGGGCAAAGCTACAGATTAACAGCATCTCAGGGCAAAGCAATTGTTCAGGGTACAGGTCAAAATGGTTTCTTGTCTTCCTTTTCTACATAGACACAGTAACATTCTGATCTCTCTTTCTTTTCCCTACACTCCTGAAGGACCTGGTCTCGTCGTGACAGTCGACGTCCTGGGTCTTCAGTGTCTATAAAGTCCCTCTGCAGCCCTCCTGCTCACTGCCTTGGCTTTGCCTCAATTCCTGGTCTCCAGGCTGTAGCGTTGAATCCTGTTGAGCAACCCCCCACAGGGTTTAGGCAGGGAGCCAGGCTGAGGTCAGAAGAGTTGGCCCCACCCTGCAGGAAGGGTTCCCAGTGACATCTGGGTCTGCTCTGGCCACCCTCCGTCCCCCGCCGTGGGGCTTTTGCGGCCCTGGGGTCTCTGGACATGCGCAGTTGTTTTCTTCCTCCCAGATACCAACAAGTCCTCTCTCGGCATCTGCAGAAAAAGCAATAGAGACAAACCCTGAACAGGCAGAAGAAATGTGAGTGTGCAGGGGCGGCATGACCAGGGGAAGGCAGACAATGCCTGTGTGCCCATGGCTGCCCTCACTCTCTTGTGCCATCAGAAAACCTAGTGAGCTCAAGGAGGATGAGGATGCTGAAGAGCCTGACCCGACCTGTTCTGGCCTTTGTACTCCATGGTGGAAATCCCTAAAGGCAAGTGAAGGATGCTCTGAGAACATCCTCCAGGCAACAGACACCCTCTCCATAGCAGCCCCTGAGCCCACTGGACTGAGCCCTCCATAGGCTGCTTTAATGAGGGAGGGGCTGAGGTGCCGGTCAGGCTACCACATGCAGGATTCCGAGGGCCATGCACCACGTTCTTGTCTGCAGTGCCACTTAAGCTCATTTGAGGGGACCCAGTCCTGCCTCCATGTCCCCAGAAGACAACGGGGAGGGAGCATCACCAGTTCAGCATGAGCAGCCACTGGGGTTGATCACGAATCCCCCTGTTTCATGCCTCCTGGGAAAGGTGTGAGAGGGAGGGAGGCAGCCCCAGGTTTCTTGCCACACAAGCAGCCCACCCAGCCCAGCACTGCATACCTGTGGGCACTCAGTAGGGCCTGGCATCAAGAAGGGGAAGGGCCAGGATCCAAGACCCGCTAGGATGTGCCCAGTCCCAGGGACCCCTCAGTCTCCGTAGAGCCCTCGGGTCCTCGGGTGGCCTCATGGCCCCATTTCTCAAGATGAGGTTGGAGAATTCTGTGTGTAGAGAGCACCGGCTTGGGCATCAGTGGTTCTGTGTGTCAGATGCCAACAAACAAACTCTTGAAAACAAGTCAGGGCCATGCTCACTTAGGAGGAGTTGAGGGGCAGGATTCAGGGAGCCACTGTTTTAAATGTACTTTCCAATTTGAAATTAGAATATACATATGAATGTGTGTTTTTGTGTATTTTATACACACACACACACACACACAGTTTTTTACTCTTATTTAAAACAGTGGTTTCTGTAACCTGTTATGCTGGAATGTATTAAGTGAAATGTATGTTTTACCAAAGCATTAATGATTTTTAAATGAAAATGCATAGACAGGGTGGTGGGGATGTTGGAAGGATCACGTCTTATTGGGCGATAACAATGACGAGCTTCAGGAAGCGGCACACATTCAACGTGCAGCTCTTCTGTCTGGATGGCATGGAGGGTCTGGGTGGAGGGGCAGGTCACCACCCCACCCTGTGTCATCAGACCTCCTGCTCCTCCCAGGGCCCGGGGGCATGAGACTCTGCCTGTTGATCCTTGAACCTCCCCCCTCCCTCTTTGTGTTTCAGTATCTGGAGGTCCAGCCCCCTGAAGGCGCCCGTGTGCATGCCTGGGCTCAGTGCCTCCTGCAGGACATTTATAGACACTCTGGGCACAGACAACACCCTCAGCAGAGAGCAGCACACAGGCCTCAGTGCCCTGTGGATAGACTCTGGGGAGGCCAGGGGCCCAAGGCCACCTTCCAGGGCCCGAGGAGCCCTCTGAGACCTGCACACCCACCCCAGGGAGCCCCCTCCCTCCTCCTCTGTGCCCCGCAGTGACCCTCCGACCTCTGTGTGTGTTGCAGATTTGTCAGCCTCCGGAAGGGCCGAACCTCGGTAGATTTCCCTGGCCCGTCAGCCCTCTGGATCGTGCGAGTATTGGAGAATACCCTTCCTCTGTCGTTTTTTTTGGCCTTCTCTAATTTTTTAAAAAATATTCTTACTTTCACATGTTTACTTTTAAGACACAAGCTGTCATAGTGTCATCATAGCTTACATTTTATTGCTGAAGTAATTTTCCGATTGTTTTATTAGGTTTTTTTGGATCTTTGTCCACTCATTTTGGAGTTTTCGTCATTTTGACAGATGTTCTTTTATGCTTTGTATCGTTTTCTTAATGACTTTTACCTTAGTTTTTAACAAATCCATAGTACAGTAAGTTATATTAAGACAGTATTTCAGCCAGGTGCGGTGGCTCACGCCTGTAATCCTAGCACTTTGGGAGGCCGAGGCGGGCAAATCACGAGGTCAGGAGATTGAGACCATCCTGGCCAACATGTTGAAACCCCGTCTCTACTAAAAATACAAAAAATTAGCTGGGCGTGGTGGCGGGCGCCTGTAGTCCCAGCTACTTGGGAGGCTGAGGCAGGAGAATGGCGTGAACCCAGGGGGCAGAGCTTGCAGTGAGCCAAGGTAGCCCCACTGCACTCCAACCTGGGCCACAGAGTGAGACTCCACCTCCAAAAAAAAAAAAAAAAAAAAAAAAGACATAGTATTTTTTATGTTTTTAAATAGCGTATATTCTGTACATCTTTTCACATATATCTATAAGTGTTAATGGCCAGGCATGGTGGCTTACACTTGTAATCCCAGCACTTTTGGAGGCTGAGGCGGGAGAATCAGGAGGATTGCTTGAGCTCAGGTGGTTGAGGCTGCAGTGAGCCATGATGGCACCACCGCACTCCAGCCTGGGTGACAGAGTGAGACCCTGTCTCTAAAAAAAAAGTGCTTGTTTATATTAATATTAGTTAGAAGTCTACTTGTTTATAGCAGAATAAACTGGTTTATAGCAGATATAAGCACTTGGAGGAAAATACCACATTTTCATTCCAGGCCCTGAGTCTTTAGTAACTGGCTGTGTGCCCTTTAGGGCTCTACAGTTGTTGGTTGAGGAGCAGAGAAATCAATTGCTCCAATGTAATGGGTGAAGAGTTCCTTAGGGAACGGCTGCGGGGCTCAGCTTTGCTATTGTCTTTGCTTTCTAGTAAGCCTTGTGTTGCTGAGAAGTCCAGCTGAGTGAGTATTAACACACTAACGGTATTGTGAGCTTCTCCGAGCACATGCAGGCAATGTTGCGAGAAGCTTAATATGTGTAAGCGGTTTGAGAGAAGTCTTTTCAGGGTGTTTTCTTGGGTGAGTCAGGTGAGGGAGATGGCATGGGGCTAAGAAGGAAACTGATTAATTCATATAAAACTGCCATCCCTTCATCACCTGAGTTGTGATTTGCAGGCACTGAGCACACTGCAGGTTGAGGACATATTTGGGTCTTTACTGTAGCCTGTGCTGTGCTCTTCAGAGCCGTGAGTGTGCCTCTCTTACTCACCATTTGATTTCTTATAGATTGTTGTGCTTGATGCTGGAAAACATTTTGAAGACAAGACTCCAAACAGTGACGTAGGCCACACTAGCTGATTAGAAAATGAGAAACTTGCGTTATCGACAGGCTTGGAAGATTCTTATGGTCCTGTAGTCACCCGCATTTCCCTGGTCTTCACTTTGCCGCTCCGTTTTATTCTCGTTTTCTGTTGCAGTAGCTATAATGCCACAACGTTTTGGGTTTTTCCCCCTTTTCTTCCTTCCTGCTGGCACTCAAATGACCACTCCTATTAAGTGATGGAATTCCAGAATTTTTTTCTGTATATTAAACCTGATACAGTTTCACTCAGTTTATCATCGTTAGGGTGCAAAGTAGTCACCTAGAGGTGCCACTCAGTATATAGCACTGTGTTTAGAAATTTAGGGAGCCGTGAAGTATTTAGCCTCTGCTCTCTGAGACTTCAGCCAGGTGCAAAGAGCAGATACAGAGCTGAATGTGAGGTTGGGTTACTTACATCCAGCAGTACCAGAACGTGCCTGGGAATCATGGGGGTGAGAAATTAACTTTGATTGAGGCAGGTATCTCTGATGCTTTCTGGAAGGAGGATGGGGTCTGTGCCAGGCCTTGGATGTTGGAGGAGGAGGAGCTGTCAGGGAGCAGCAGTGGCTTTAGCAATGGCACTGTTGTGAGGAACGTGGGCTATGTTTGGGGGACAGCCAGGGGTTTTGTGTGGCAGGTTTACAGCACCTGTAGGAGGCTGCACTGGTAAATAAGCCCAGAAAAGTCGGCTGGGGCCAAGTTATGCAGGACTCTGAAGGTCAGTCTGATGAGTTGAGTGGGATAAATAGAAACTATAAGTAGCATCAACTCCATTGAGGACAGGTTTTGCTGCCAAAAAAGATTTTTCAGACTTTGTAGGATTGTGTAATTGTGGATAAAGAATTACTGACCTGAATGTATTTGATCTTTGATTGTTTTAGTATGCTAGATTCTTGGAGGTGAAATTGCTAAGTCAAGGTGATGACTGTTGTTGAGACTTAATTGCAAAATTAATCGCTAAAAAGACAGTGGCAGCTTAGAAGACCATGACTGATTGAGAGTTCTTGTTTTATCTTGACCTTGCAGAGCTGGGTGTTACAACGTCGAAAACCCCTGCAGTGTCCTCTTTCTCGCCCTCCCTGCCCCTTGCTCTCCCTCCCTCCCTCTCTCCCTCCCTCTCTCTCTCCCTCCCTCCCTCTCTCCCTCCCTCCCTCTCTTCCTTGGTTCTTCTCTTTCTTCCTTTCACTTCTCCTATGACAGGCTCTCATTTTCTGAAGAGCCTGCTGCTCTCTTCCCATTTATTTATGATGCCACATTGATCACATTCTTTTTTTTTGAGACAGAGTCTCACTTTGTCATCGAGGCTGGAGTGCAGTGGCGTGATCTCGGCTCCCTGCCACCTCTGCCTCCCGGGTTCAAGTGATTCTCCTTCACTTCCTGGGTAGCTGGGATTACAGGCATATGCCACCACGCCTGGCTAGTTTTTATATTTTTAGTACAGACAGAGTTTCACCACGTTGGCCAGGCTGGTCTTGAACTCCTGAACTCAGGTGATGCACCCACCTCGGCTTCCCAAAGTGTTGGGATTACAGGAGTGAGCCACTGTGCCCAGCCACATCCTAACTTTTGATAACATGCCAGGTTCTTTCTTTCCTGTCCTCTCAAAGAGGTTAAATACTATGTTCATAATAAGTTATAATTGAGAAGTTTTCTCATGTCAAATATAAAAACAAAATCATATAGTTCATTGACTCACTTATGTCTTACCAGCTTTTTTATTACAAATTATTGTTCAGTCAACACTTGAAAGTGAGTCCTATTTTTTCCTAAGGTTTACCAATAGATGATGATGTTGATGAAATGTTTGATGATGACCATTTAAAGCCTTATTTTGAACAACTGGCAATTCCAGGAGTGATGGAATTAAACATATGAAGATCTAGAAGGACTGGAGGCTCCAGAAAAAGATTGGACATTACCTGCAAGTGCTCCTAGGCAGGAATGTTCCAGTCTTTGTGGCTTTTCCGAAATTTGACATTAGAAAATCACTATTGTTCTCGTTGGATGTTCACATGAAATTTAAGCCTCTGGTTTTCTTTGGACTCCATTTTTTTCCAGGTATGAATTGATGAGGAATGCCTGCCTTTTCTTCCTTCTTCCTACCTCTCCCTCAACCTACAGAAAATTCAAAGGCTAACACAATGGAGATTTACATATTCTTCATGCAGATTCACCAGCTGCTAGTGTTTGCCACCTTTGCATTTTTTCTGTCTTCATACTTTCTTCCCTGAATCACTTGAAAGTAAATTGCAGAGAACATGACATCTTACCCCAACACTTCAGCATCTATCTCTTGTGAATCAGAACATCTTTCTCCATAATCACAGTTCTGTTATCTAACTTTGATATAATAATTTAAATTAACTTTTACACTGTTGGTGGGATTGTAAACTAGTTCAACCATTATGGAAAACAGTATGGCAATTCCTCAAGGATCTAGAACTAGATGTACCATATGACCCAGCCATCCCACTACTGGGTATATACCCAAAGGATTATAAATTATTCTACTACAAAGACACATGCACACGTATGTTTATTGCGGCACTATTCACAATAGCAAAGACTTGGAATCAACCCAAATGTCCATCTGTGACAGACTGGATTAAGAAAATGTGGCACATATACACTATGGAATACTATGCAGCCATAAAAAAGGATGAGTTTGCGTCCTTTGTAGGGACATGGATGCAGCTGGAAACCATCATTCTTAGCAAACTATCACAAGAAGAGAAAACCAAACACCGCATGTTCTCACTCATAGGTGGGAACTGAACAATGAGATCACTTGGACTCGGGAAGGGGAACATCACACACTGGGGCCTATCATGGGGAGGGGGGAGGAGGGAGGGATTGCATTGGGGAGTTATACATGATATAAATGATGAATTGATGGGTGCAGCACACCAACATGGCATAAGTATACATATGTAACAAACCTGCACGTTGTGCACATGTACCCTAGTACTTAAAGTATAATAAAAAAAAATAATTTAAATTAATGTACCATCCACATTGAAATTTATGTGATTATCTCCCAAATGTCCTCTATTTTTATTGTTTTCAATTCACAGTTTAATCAGAGATTAACCTTGCCTTTGGTTGTCATATTTCTGTATTCTCTTTTAATTTGGAGTCATTCTTTCACAACATGAAACATTTTGTAAAATCTAGGCTCTTTGTTTTTCAGAGTGACTCGCAATCTAGATACATCTGATTGCTCCCCCGCCTTGACTAGATTGGATTAAACCTTTTTGCCAGAATACACATTAAACAGTTTCCTCATGAGTGGATTCAGATTAAACATGGGCAGCGTGGTGTACTTCTCATTGCCTCACACCAGGAGACGTTTGAGTCTGTCTGTCCCGTGATTTGTGATGCTGTATTTGGTAATTTTGGCTAAGGTGGAGTTGGCTAGACATCTCTTTGTGAAGGTAGCCTTTCCCCTATGTTATCAGTCAGTCATCTGGGATGAGACATCAAAGCCCTGTGAACATCCTGTTCCCTGACAACCCTTCAGAGCTGGGTTCAGTGCCACTGCTGAAGCCTCTGGGAAACATTGATTACACTCACGTGACGGTGGGAATTTCTCAAATTCCTTCTACATTGACTGCCTGCGTTATTCAGTGAAGCAGACATTGCCTGTTCCCTACAGTTTCCCCTTCAAAATGTTCAATTTTAATTTAAAAGATTAATACAGTCAAGATATTCTTTCAACAGGCAAATGAAAACCGCAGTTTAAACTCTAAGTTTCAATCAGAAACTAAGGGCTCCTGGATTTCCCGTGGCTCACACTCTTCTGAAACAACTCACAAAGAGCCTGAGGAAGCAGTTCTCCCTTATAAGTGGGCCAGTTTATTTGTCTCCCTGGGACTAGTAAGTACTGAAACAGTTCTTTTGTTCTTAAATTCTGAGTTTGACTTTATCTTTAAAAAATTATTTCTTTGGTATGATTTAGTATGTATTAACCCTTCCACTCCCTCAAGTCTAAAACTTTTCAAAAGAATTTTTAATGATACCTGAGTAAATTGGTGTTATTAGAAATACCATAGTCGGTGCTTCTTGGGCTGAATGTTATGAATGATTGTGTTCTACCCAGACATCGAGAATTAGATGTGAATTCTCTCATGTGGTAGCAGTTTATCATGTTTATTGTTGCCTCTTGCTGTTACATATTTTCTCTCTGGGCAAATTGTGCAATTTGTCATATGAATGCTAAGTATTAGGTTTACATAAAAGAATATTTTGATGAGAAGGATGCAGTTATTATATTAGATTGCTCAGATTGGACATCGCTCCATTAACTGTATTTTTCAGGTAATTCTGTAGTTACTGGAGGTAGTAGAAGGCACACAGATCATGCCATTTCCTTCTAGTACTTGGATAACTGAGAAAGAAATGGCAGAAAATTGTGAGTGGTATTTCCAGCTCCTAACAGAGTAAGTTATGCTTTTTCCTTAGACGTCCTATGAAAGGGAATAAGGACTCCCTTGCGTTTGTATGATATCAGCTTTTTTCCAAAGAAACAATTGCTGTTGACATCTGAAAACTATACAAAAAGTATAAAAATTACTACCAATAATGTTTCGTATGTTTGTAAGTTTCTTTCTCATAATTTTCTTATATTTAAATATTTAATGTCTTGTGTTTAGATCATTCATGTGGAAAGCTCTTTGGCCCAGCGTCAAAACATTAAATAAAAAGCAAACAGACCTTTACCTCGCTCAAGCATATTTGTTTTTATTGTTTCTATTTTTTTCTGTTTGTTAATATTTTTTCTGTTTGTTAAAAAAGACAATCGTCATTTCTGACCCTTAACTATTCATTATGCCCTTTGCTAGTCACGTACGACTCATGACTGTAGAATGGGGTTTACTATTTGGAGGGAGTGTGTGTGCTATGGAGACAGTCGTTCCATCCTCACAGAATTCTGTGAGTGGATTCAAGCAGCGAGAGACGGGATTGTCACCTTAAGGGAGATGAGGTTCAGAAGGCCTAAATCCTGTCAGTACAGCCTCAAGCCTGTGCCTTCAAGATTTGTTCTTTCTTGTTTATTTCATTTACACCAATTCAAGTCCAAGGTGCTAATTACCACATCTAATTCATTGCCCCATCGACAGTGTCTCGCTACTCTGTCATGCTTGAAACCAGCAGATTAATCTTGTTATGGTGGCTTTTTTGTGTATAATATTCTGTGTGTCCCTATGTTTCAGATTAATAGTTCTTAAGGTACTGTGTCATCTGGTCCCACGTTATCTGTCTCCTTTATTTTCTACATTTTTTTCCCTTCTGTCCCTAATCCAAATTAGAACCATCTTGCCAGACTTAGGTCATGTCTTGGGTTAGTTTTTAATCATTCTAGACCACATTAACTGATCTGAACTCCTATTACAGTAATTGTATTCCACAGTGTAGTACTTTATTATGGACAGAAATGCACACTTATCTAGAAGTTGCCTATTTGGCAGCTTCAAGAATTTGTAATTAACCAGAGGAGGCAGTTACATAGACATAAAATACAAAGCCATGTTCTCAGGCAGCCAGGATGAGTGTTCCAGAGTCCATGGGTTTTCCTCCCAGTGCTGGGCTGTAGACACTTGGACATGTGCGTAATCATTGATGTGTATGTGTGGGCAACAGTGCAGCGTTTTGCTATTTTATATATTTAGTTAATGGATTTCCAGCCCTCAGCCAGTTGGAGGTAGCAAATTAGGAATAAGAATGAGATAACAGGCCAGGCATGGTGGCTCATACCTGTAATTCTAGCAGTTTGGTAGGATAAGGCAGGAGAATTGCTTGAGCCCGGGAGTTCAAGACAGCCTGGGAGACCCTGTCTCTACACACATACCACACACACACACACACATACACACACACACACACACACACACACACACACACACAGCATGGCTATAGTCCCAGCTACTTGGGAGGCTTAGGCAGGAGGATCACTTGGGCCTAGGAGGTGGAGGCTGCAGTGACAGAGTGAGAACCTATCTCACAAAAGGAAAAACAGAAGAGAGATAGCATCTATTAGTTTTGATTTTTGTCAAAATGTGATTGTTGATAAGCTTTATAAATAGGTCAATCTGTGGTGACTTAATTTTGGGCTAAGATCTTGTTCTGCTATAGTACAGCAACTATGTGATAAATATCTATTGAAAACAATGTATTTAGTTTGAATATGGTTGAGTCTCACAAATTGTTGGGGAATCTTGGTGAGGTCGTTTCAAATGAGAGAATGGTCAGGAGACTTCTCAGTGATAGGTGTGCTGCTTGGTGGTGTAGGCCATATGTAGATAATCTCCCTGCTTAAAACTTGGTAGAAAAACAAAAGAAATACTTGGATAACTATAAAATAACTTAACTGAAGCAGAATCTTAGTCATTGAATCATGTAGCACGTGCTGAAAGAAGTTCTCAAGTTTTAATTGAGTTCTAAAAATTTTGACTATTGGAATTCTTCATATGTGAGTAAAAACATAATTTCTGATGATCCATTTCTAGTCCATCTCCTAAGAAAGTATTTAACCTGGACCAGGCATGATGGCTCACTCCTGTAATCACAGCACCTTGGGAGGCAGAGGCATGAGGGTTGCTTGATGCCAGGAGTTTGAGACCAGCCTGGGCAACATAGCAGGACCCTGTCTCTACAAAAAATTTAAAAAGTAGCTGCCATACCGTTTTCTACAGCAGCTGCACCAGTTTCCATCCACCAGCAAAACGGCAGGGTTCCAGCTTCTCCACATCCCAACTGACACTTTTACCACCTTCTTTTTATAATAATTATCCTAATAGGTGTGAAGTGGGGGTACCCCATTGTGGTTTGGATCTGCATTTCCCTGATGACTGGTGACTGTGAACATCTTTTCACGTACTTACTGGCCATTTGTGTGACTTCCTTGGGGGGGCTGTTCGTTGAAGTCCTTTGCTCACGTTTTAACTGAGTTGTTTGGCTTCTTGTTGTTGAATCGTAGAGTTCTTTATATCATCTGGATATTAATTCCTTAACAGATACATGATTTACAAATATCTTATTTCATTCTGTAGGTTGTTTTTCACTTTCTTGATATTAGTCTTTTATGTGCAAAAGTTTTAAATTACGATGTAGTATGTAGAGTTATTATCTATTTTTTATTTTGCTACCTGTGCTTTTGTTGCCATGTCCATGAGGTTGTTGTGAAATTCAGCGTTGTGAAGGATGAAGTCTTCATAAGCACACGGGATGGATGCCTGTCCATTGGTTTAGGTTCTTGCTTTTAACAGTGTTTTGTAGTTTTCAGTTCTAACAGTGTTTTGTAGTTTTCGGTTCTAACAGTGTTTTGTAGTTTTCGGTTCTAACAGTGTTTTGTAGTTTTCGGTTCTAACAGTGTTTTGTAGTTTTCAGCAGGTCTTTTGCTTCCTTGACTAAACTTATCCCCAATACTTAATTTTCTAGATGCTATTACAAGTGGAATCACTTTCTTAATTTATATTTTAAATGGTCTAGTATTGGTGTTTAGAAATGTCTGATTTCTGTGTATTGATCTGGTGCCGTTCAAGGTTGAATTGATTTTCTAGCTCCAGTAGCTCTCTTGTGGATTCTTTGGGATTTTTTGCATATAGGATGATGTAATCTGCAGAGAGATACTTTTACCTCTTTCCAATGTGAGTGCCTTTTATTTATTTCCTTCTAATAGCTGTCTGTGATTTCCAGTACACTATTCAATAGCAGCAATTGGGCATCATTTCTTGTTTCTAATCTTATAGGGATAGCTTTCCGTCTTTATCATTCAGTATGATGTTAGCTGTGGGTTAAAAAAATACCCATTATCATGTTTAGGAATTTCCCTTCTATTTCTAGTTTTCTGAGAGTTTCTATTATAAAAAGGGGTTGGATTTTGTAAAATGCTTTGTTTTGCATTGTTTAAGGTGATCATATAGTTTTATTAATGTGATTTATTATGTTTCTTGGCTTTCTTATGTTGAACCACATTGTTATTCCTGGAATATATCCTACTTGGTTATGTTGAATACTTTTCTTACATGCTGCTCGATTTGATTTGCTGGTTGTTGAGGTTTTTTTCTTCCATATTATTGAGGGGTATTGGTTTATAATTTTTTTTTCCTGTGAGGTCTTTGTTGGGCTTTAGTATCAGAGTAATTGTGGCCTCATACAATCAATTGGGAAGAGTTTTCTTCCTCTTCAGTCTTTTGGAAGAGTTTGAGGAGGATTGGTGTTAATTCTTTTTTAAGTATTTGATAGAATTCATCAGTGAAGCCATCTGAGCTAGGACTATTTTTTGTTGGGAGTTGTGTCATTACTGATTCAGGCTCTCGTTAAAAGTCTCTTGAGATTTTCTATTTATTTTTGTAGGTCAGTTTAGGTGATTTGGGTGTTTCAGGGTATTTGTCCATTTCTTCTAAGTTATCTAATTTGTTGCACTACGCAAATTTGTAGTGTTCTTATTATTCTTTATATGATATAAAGTCAATAGTAATGTCTCCACGTTTGTTTCCAATTATAGGTATTTTTGTCTTATATCTTTTTGGAAGTGTTACTCCAGCTAATAGTTTGCTGTTTTGCTAATGTCTTCAAAGAACCAACTGTTTGGTTGTATTGATTTTTCTCTATTTTAATAATATTCTCTATTTTATTCATCTTCATTTCAGTCTCTCTTATTTCTCTTTTTTGTTAGCCCTGGGTTTAGTTTGCTCTTGTTTTACATTTCCTTATGGCTTAAAGTTAGGTTATTAATTTAATGTTTTTCTTCTTTTTAATGTAGGCATTTAAAACTTATAAACTTCCCTTTGAGCACTCTGGAAAATGCTGTGTGTTTATGTATCTCTTAATTGTTTTCTAATTTTTCTTGTAATTTCTCTTTGAACCATTGGTTGTTATAAATTCTGTTCTTGAATTTGCACAGAGTTGTGAATGTTTCAGTTGTATTGATTTCTAACTTCAATCAGTTGTGGTTGGAGAAGATACTTGGTATATCTTTTAATATCCATTGAGATTTATTTTGTGGCCTCACGTGGTCCATCCTGAAGACGGTTTCATGTGAACTTGAGAAGAATGTGGATTCTGTTGTTGTGTTGGGTGGAGTGTTCTGTCCATGTCTGTTAGGTAGAGCTGATACGTTGTGTTATTTCAGTCAATTTCCATCTTATCTTAGTTGTTCTCTCTATTATTGACAGTGGGTATTGAAGTCCCCAGTTAGCATTATAGAACTTCCTATTTCTCCCTTCAATTCTGTCCTATTTTTGCTTCATTTCTTTTGAATGCCTGTTATTAGGTATTTAAATGTTTGTAATTGTCATAACTTGTTATGTTTAATCTTTAAAAATATGTGACATCCTTCCTTGTCTCTTATAATGATATTTGGTTTAATAGTTTCAAAAATCGGATATTACAGCACTCTTTTGGTCACTATTTACATGAAGTATCCTCTTCTGTTCTTTTACTTTTGGCCCATTTGTGTCTTTGGATCTAAAGTGAGTCTCTTGTAGCCAGGATTGCAGTTGGGTTATGTTTTTTTCTACATTTAGCCAGTCTCTGTATTTTGATTAGAGAGTTTAATACATTTACATTTAAAGTAGTTACTGATAAGGAATTACTTTTGCCATTTTGCTGTTTGTATTCTATAAGTGTATCTATGCTGCAGCTGTTTTTTCTGTGGCTATCATGGAAATTATATGTAACGTCTAATGTGGTTTGAATACTTGTCCCTGCCCAAATCTCATGTTGAATCATCATCCCCGATGCTGGAGAGGGGCCTTGTTCTTGCCCAAATCTCATGATGAATCATAATTCCCAGTGCTGGAGGTGGGGCCTTGTCCCTGCCCAAATCTCATGTTGAATCATAATCCCCAGTGCTGGAGGTGGTGCCTGGTGGGAGGTGACTGGATCATGGGGATGGATTCCTCATGGCTTGGTGCAGTCTGTTCCTCATGAGATCTTTTTGTAAAGTGTGGTGTGTCCCCCTTGCTCCCTGTTGCTCCTGCTGTGGCCGTGTGATGTGCCTGCTCCCCCTTTGCCTTCTTCCATGATTAAAAGCTTCCTGAGGCCTCCCCAGAAGCAGATGCCAGCACCGTGCTTTCTGTAAAGCCTACAGAACTGTGAACTAATTAAACCTCTTTTCTTTATAAATTACCCAGTCTCAGGTATTTCTCTATAGCAATGCAAGAATGGCCTAACACAACATCCTAATGTTAAACCACTCTAATTTGAATTTATAGCAACTCAACTTCAATAACATATGAAGTGTCTGCTTCTGGACAGCACCATTCTCCCCCTTTTTGTTATTAATGACACAGATTGCATCTTTATACACTATGTGCCTAACAGCATAGATGAGTATTTTAAAGTACATTTGTACTTCAAATCATACAGGACATTAAAAAGTGGAGTTCCAAACCAAAATGACAAAATATTAGCTTTTATAATTGCCCATGTTTTACCTTTACCTGAGATCTTTATTTCTTCGTATGACTTTGAGTTAACCGTCTAGTGCTATTTCATTTCAACCTGAAGAACTCTCAGGCTTTTCTTGCAGGACAGGTTTAGTGGTAATACATTTCCTTAGCCATTGTTTATCTGGTAGTGTCCTGATTTTTCCCTTAAAGAACAATTGCCAGTGTCTCAGTCTCTTTTGTGCTGCTGTAATGGAACACAACAGACTGGAAACGTTAGGCCTTCGCACGCATTGTCTCATGGTGGGAGGCGAAAGGGCAAAAGAGGGTGAGAAAGAACCAGAGCCAGAGAGGGCCACATTTGTCCTTTGATGCGGAATCCACCCCCATGATTACGGCATTAATCCTTTTAAGGTTCCCCCTTCAGACACCTCTGCATGAAGTTTCTAACACATAAACTTTGAGAAACACATTTAAACCCTTAGACCCAGACCTAAGACTCTTAGTTGAGAGGTTCCCCCTGCCCCTCAGCACTGATCTGTCACCCTGGCTGCCTTCTGGCCTCCAAGGCTTCTGCTGAGAAATCTACTGACAGTCTGACTGAGGATTCCCTGTATGTGACAAGTAGCTTCTCTCTTGCTTATTTCTTTTTTTTTTCTTTCTTTTTTTTTTTTTGAGACGGAGTCTCGCTCTGTCGCCCAGGCTGGAGTGCAGTGGCCGTATCTCAGCTCACTGCAAGCTCCGCCTCCGGGGTTTACGCCATTCTCCTGCCTCAGCCTCCCGAGTAGCTGAGACTACAGGCGCCCGCCACCTCGCCCAGCTGGTTTTTTGTATTTTTTTTAGTAGAGACTGGGTTTCACCGTGTTAGCCAGGAGGGTCTTGATCTCCTGACCTTGTGATCTGCCCGTCTCGGCCTCCCAAAGTGCTGGGATTACAGGCTTGAGCCACTGCGCCCGGCCTCTCTTGCTTATTTCAAGATTCTCTCTTTGTCTTTGTCTTTTGATAGCTTGATGATAACATGTCTTAGGGTGAGTTTTTTGGACTTATCCTACTTTGAGTTTGTTGCACTTCTTGGATTTTTAGAAAAATTTTTAAAAATCAAAAAAATGTTTGAAACAAGCCTTACTTTGTCATCCAGGCTGAAGGGGTTCAAGCAGTCCTCCCATTTTAGCTTTCTGAGAAGCTGAGACTATAGGTGCATACCACCACACCAGCTAATTTTTAATTTTAATTTTAGTTGTTTTTTGTATGTGTGGAGACCGGGTCTATTTCACTCAGGCTGATCTCAAATTTCCTCACCTTAAGCAAATCTCCTATGTCAGCCTCTCAATGTGCTGAGATTATAGGTATGAGCCACTGTGCCCAGCTTGGATATTTATATTAATATTTTAAATAAAATTGGGGATATTTTCACTATTTTTTCAAATATTCTTTTCCCCCCCATTCTGTGATTCTCACAAACTGTTGTTGGTCCACTTCATGGTGTCCCACAGGTCCCTTAGGATCTGTTGCTTTTTCTTCAGTCATTTTGTTTCTGTTCTGGACACTGGATCATTTCAATTGTTCTGTCTTCAAATTTGCTATTTGTTTCTCTAGTTAGTCAAATTTGCTTTTAAAGCTCTCTGGTAAATTTTTATTTCAGTTACTCTACTTTTCAGTTGCAGAATTTCTTGCTTCCTTTTTTTTGAGACAGAGTCTTGCTCTGTTGCCCAGGCTGGAGTGCAATGGTGCAATCCCGGCTCACTGCAACCTCCACCTCCTGGGTTCAAGTGATTCTCCTGCCTCAGCCTCCTGAGTAGATGTGATTACAGGCACCTGCCACCATGCCCAACTAATTTTTTTTTTATTTATTTATAATAGAGATGGGGTTTCACCAGGTTAGCCAGGCTAGTCTCGAACTCCTGACCTCAGGTGATCCACCTGCCTCTGCCTTCCAAAGTGCTGGGATTACAGGTGTGAGCCACCGCACCTGGCCTCAGTTGCAGAATTTCTTTTGGATTCCTTTTTAGTATTATCTCTTCATTGACTTTCTCATTTGGTTGAATGTCATTTTTCTGTCATTGTCCGCGTCTTCCTTCAGCTCTTGTGCATCTTGCAGAATTGTGGCCAAGTTTTTGTCTAGTGAGTCTGATGTCTGGGCATCCTCAGGCACACTTTATATTCACTTACTTAGTTCTTTTTAACAGGCTATGCTTTCCAGTTTCCTTATATGCCCTGTGATTCGTTTTTGTTGGAAACTGGACATTTTAAACTTAAAATGTGATAACTCAGGGAGTCAGATTCTTACTTTCCTCCAAGGTTTAGGATCTTTACAAAATTGTGTTGGGTGCATCTGGGCTGAGAATCAGCGTCTTTCCTTCTGTACGTGTGTAGGCTGTCCAAATTCTCCTTGTATATTTATTTATTTTTTGAGACAGAGTCTCGTTCTGTCACCCAGGCTGGAGTGCAATGGCGCGATCTCGGCTCACTGCAACCTCCGCCTCCCAGGTTGAAGCGATTCTCCTGCCTCAGCCTCCCAAGTAGCTGGGACTACAGGCAACCACCACCATGCCTGGCTAATTTTTTTGTATTTTTAGTAGAGATGGGGTTTCACCATGTTAGCCAGGCTGGTCTCGAACTCCTAACCTTAGGCAATCAGCCCGCCTTGGCCTCTCAAAGTGCTGGGATTACAGGCGTGAGCCACCGCACCCAGCCTTAAATTCTCCCTGTATAGATGGTGGTTTTTGAATAAAAAAAAAAAAATTGCAGCTCCTTTAAGTCTTCTAAAGGCTGCTTCATCCAGTGGGTTAGAAACAGTGATGGGCAGCTTCTGTGCACCTATCTCGGGCAATCAGAAGCAGCAATGTGCAGTTAGGACATAGAACCCTGATAAAGCGGAGGCAAGGTCCTATTGCCAAACGTGGCTCCAGCCATCTGCCCTAGAAACACGGATTCCCTTCCCTACATTTGCTGGCCATGAGCCTGGGGCTGCGGGCTGGGGAGCCACTGTTATGCTGAAGCCTGAAGTTGGTCCACATTCACTGCAGTTTACCAGCTGAGCTTTTTCCCTGGTAGCTGGAAGTGTTCAAAGAGACCCCAGAGTTCTAAAAGTGACTCCAGAGAGTCTTTTCACTGCACACTATGGTTGTTGACTAGGTGGAGACACACATTTCTGGCACTTTCTACTTTGCCATCATCTTTCCTAATGTCACTTCTTGTTATCTTTTCATTTCTAACGTTATGGGCAAATAATCAGAATTTGGTTTGGCAAATCTAATTTAAATATTTAATGTTATATAAATAATATATATGTTTCATGGATATAAGAAGATGAACTAAATGAATTTTTGAGGGGTTTTAGCTTTACATGATTTGAGTTCAGCATTTTATATGATTCCATTTTCTCTTTTATAGCATATGAGATATAATTCTTCCCACTTTTTTAGTAGTTGCTCTAGTGTTTGCAATATACATTTACAATTAATCCATGCTCACTTCCAAATAATATTATCCTGCTTCCATAGTAGTTTGAGTACCTCATAGTAACAAAAGATTTCTAATTCCTCTCTACCATTCCTTGTATCATTGCTGTCATTCAGTTTACTGACATACAATTGTACATAAGCATATATATGATATACATATATATATTTGCCCACCCACCCTCATATATGTACACACATAACTCTACATAATTGCACACATTATTGCTAGTATTATTTTGCACACATTTTTATTTGTTAGACCAATTAAAAATAAGAAAAATACAAGTTTATGTTTTATTCTTTTTTTTTTTTTTTTGAGACGGAGTTTCACTCTGTCACCCAGGCTGGAGTGCAGTGGAGGGATCTCGGCCTACTGCAAGCCCCACCTCCCGGGTTCACACCATTCTCCTGCCTCAGCCTCCCGAATAGCTGTGACTACAGGTGCCTGCCACCACGCTTGGCTAATTTTTTGTATTTTCAGTAGAGATGGGGTTTCACCGTGCTAGCCAGGATGGTCTTGATCTCCTGACCTTGTGATCTGCCCGCCTTGGCCTCCCAAAGTGCTGGGATTATAGGCGTGAGCCACCGCGCCCAGCCATGTTTTATTCTTTATTTATTCTGTCTTTGATGATCATTCTTTCTGTGTAGATACAAGCTTCTGAGCTATATTATTTTTCTTCTCTCCGAACTTTTTGAAAATATTTCTTGCAAGGCAGGTCTACTGGCAACAAATACCTTCATAGTTCGCTTGTCTGAGAAGGTCTTGTTTACTTTTGAAGGATAATTTATTAAGGAACAGAATTACAGGCTGGTGGTCTCTTTGATCTCTTTAAAATATTTCACTTTACTCAGTGCTTGCTTTGAATAGTTTCTGAGGAGATTTCAGGTATTAAGTTCTTTGTTTCTCTATAAGTAAGGTGATTTCTTCCCCACCACACCACATGGCTTCTCCTTAGGATTTTTCTTTATCTTTGATTTTATGTAGTTTGAAAATAATATGCTTAGATGTAGTGTTGATTTTGGCCTTTATCTTCCCCCCTGCTGCCCAAGAACAGTCCCATTGCAATAAGGTCTTTATTTTATTTTATTTTATTTGAGATGGAGTCTTACTCTGTTGTCCAGGCTGGAGTGCAGTGGCGCAATCTCAGCTCACTGCAAGCTCCGCCTCCTGGGTTCACGCCATTCTCCTGCCTCAGCCTCCCATGTAACTGGGACTACAGGTGCCCGCCACCACGCCCAGCTAATTTTTTGTATTTTTAGTAGAGATGGGGTTTCACCGTGTTAGCCGGGATGATCTCGATCTCCTGACCTCGTGATCTGCCCACCTCGGCCTCCCAAAATGCTGGGATTACAGGCGTGAGCCACTGCGCCCAGTCAATAAGGTCTTTATTTTGTCTGGTGTTCTGTGAGCTTCCTGGATATGGGATGTAGTGTCTGAACGAATTTGGGGAAATTCTGAGTCATCATTACTGCAAATATTTCTTGTATTCCCTTTGGTTTGTCTTCTCCTTCTGATATTTCCATTAGCCATTGCCTGCACTTTTGAGATTCTGGTTTTTTTCTTACAGTTTTCCTAAAGTTTTTGGAGATTCTCTTTTTTTTCCCCTCTTTATTGTCTTTCCTTTCAGTTCTGGAAGTTTCCATTGGCATATCCTCAGGTTGAGAGTCTCTTTCCTGTGCTGTGTCCAGTCTACCAAAGAGCCCAGCAAAGGCATTCCTCATGTCTTACAGTTTTTGCCCTCTGGCATTTCGATTTGATTCTGCCTTAGAAGTTCCATCTCTCTGCTTGCATTGACAGTCTGTTCTTCCATGTTGTCTACTGTATCCATTAGAGCCCTCAGCATATTCGTCGTAACTGTTTTTAATTTCTGACCTGCTTATGCCTACATCCCTGCCATATCTGGTTCTGATGCTTTCTCTGTCTCTTCAGAAAGAAACTTAATGTGCTTCTTTACGTTAAGCATAATGTGCTTAATGTAACTGTGTTTTTCACCTTTTACTAAACCGTAACTTTCTCTTGCTAGCTGGACATGATATATTAAATAAAAAGAACGGCTTTCAACATGGTGTGGTAAGATGTTGGAGAGGGGAAGCATTCCACAGTTCTGGGATGTGGTCTCAGTCTTTAAGTGAGCCTGTGCCTTTGGACTGTGCACTTCACAAGTGTGTCTCAGTCTTTCTCCCTCTTAGGTTGGACAGGGTGGCTAGAGGGAGCTGGAGTTGGGCATTTCCCTTCCTCTAGGCTAGTTAGGCTCAGCTAAAACCCCAGCAGGTTAGGCTCTGGTTAATCAGTTTTTTCTGAGGGCTGACCTGATTAAGAATAAAGTGCAATGTCATGTTTCAAAGTGGCCCTTTTCCCCTCCCTGCTGGAAGTCCAACGGGATTTTTCTGCAATATTTGCTGTGAGATTCTGGTCATGTTCCTGGAGACAAAACTCACAAAAGCATAGTGGCCCACCTATGACTGGCCCCCCTGGAGTTTTTCATCCACAGACTTTTCTACAGTGAGCTTGCAGCAGTTCCTCAATTGCATTTCCGGCTTTCCTACACTGGCTGTGGCTACTGTGGGGGCCTCTGCTTGGGAGTTTATGCTCCCATATGTTATAATTCTCTGCATTCACCTATCTGTCTCTCCAGCTTTGGAGGCAGTAGTTTGTGCTGTGACCTCACTTCTCTCAGAGATCTCAGAAGAAATGTTGACCTGTCAGTTTTTTCATCTTTTTACTTGTTGTTGGGATGGAGTGGTGGCTTCCAGGCTCTTGATGTGCAGAACTGGAAGCTAGAAGTTATAACTGCATTTTTCATTCAAGATTCTTTTAAGTTGCTTTGTGGGCAAGACAGCTCACTTTTCACATGATGCTTCTTTTTCATCTTTGCAAGTGTTGTATATGAAAAGTAGTTGTCTAGTTTTATGTGGTGTTTCTTTGTTATCTTTGTCCTTTTTTCTATTGGGGTATTCATATCTTAACTATCAGTTTTATAAGGTTTCTTTGTTATGGAAATATATTGATCTTTATGCATTTGAGGCTTTAATGTGTGTGTCAGTTTCCTAGGCTTGCCAGAACAAATTACCACAGTCATGCTGGCCTAAAGCAACAGAAATTTATTCCCTCAGTTTTCTGGAAGCCAAAAGTTTGAAACCAAGGTGTTGGCAGGGTGGTGCTCCCTCCAAAGGCTCTAGAGGAAAATCCCCCCTGGCTCTCTCAGCTTCCAGTAGCTCCTGGCATTCCTTGGCTTGTAGCAGCATCATTCCATTCTCTGTCTTTCAGTTCACTTGGTCTTGATGTCTCTGTCTGAAAATTTTCCTTCTTTTCTCTGATAAGGACATTGGTCATTGTGCTTATGATCCACCCCAAATCCAAGAAGGCCTCATCTGAAGATTCTTAAGAAAATTGCATCTGCAAACACCTTGATCTAGAATAATAATATCACAATTTGTAGTTACCAGGCTTAGGACTTGGATGTATCTTTTTGAAGGGACACAGTTCAAACCATTAGAGTGTTATACTTAGATGCTATCTACTGAAGACTACAAGCTAATTAATCTGTGTATTTTCCTAATACTTTCACATCAAAATCTTTAAGTCAGCATCTTTTATTTAGAATGACCGCATTTTAATTGTTGTAACTTTCGGAAGTTGAGCCTTATCAGGCCGTTCCCCTTATTGCTCATCTTACAGCAGAAGGGACTGCTGTTAATAGGTTTTATTGGCCCTTGAGACCACAGTGACAGCCAAATGTCCACAAACAGTATTGAAGACACCTGAGTCCCTTTTCAGCAGTTTTGATTTTAGGAGAGACTGAGATGTGCCACTTGGAAAGATGTGATGGAGAGCGTAATTTTAAGGCACTGGTTAAATTTGCTGTGTCTGATACACATTTTATTGGACTCTTCAGGGGCATTTGTAGTATCCACTATTTTACTCCTTCTAAGGGATACTAATATCTGTGTTTTCAGGGGCTGTTACTCATATTAACTTTAGGAGGTTGGTCACACTAACGGGCTGACCACCCTTGTAGAGACAATGATTGGTCACGATAAAAGTTAAGCTGACATTTCTATTATTCTCTCATGAAACGGATACACAAGACCCACTTTGGTATCTGAATCTGCTGATGTGTGGAGCCCAGGGGTTGGGGGCCCCTGATGTAATGGAAACCTAAGACCCACTTTTAGTATCTGAATCTGTTGATGTGTGTATTTTTCATGACCACATCATAGCTTTTGGTTTTGGTCAACTGCTTGTGTTTGGTTCACATGTGGTCTGGAATACAGTAAATAGCGTATATTGTTCCTTCATATAATACAACTTTTATATCAACTATATAATTTTTCCCATACATTTTAGTATGAGTTATGAAACATAAAATTTATTATTGCTCTGTTACTGATTCTTTCTTAAAGGAAAATGCAAGAAAAGCTGTTGCAGTGAAGACCCTCAGGCAGCCAGTATGACACTCAGCTCTGTTCATTTTCATGATGCAAATGCCCACAAAAGCGGTTTTGACCTGACTGACCCTGTACGCGGAGGCACAGTCTCCTCACCAGCATAAGCACGTGGCATCAGATGCAGAGACAGTTTTGGACATGGATGGATGTTTACACACTGAGACCCCTTCAGTGTCCCTTCAAGAAAATGTGGACACAGTGTCTCTGAAGCCTATTAGTGACCATAGAATTAATTTCACTAGTATCCTTCGGTCACCAACTTGTGAAAAGAGAACATGTGAATGTCATGAGTCCATTGAAAAAAGACAGTAAGTAGCCTTGAAAAAACAGAATAAACGAAACACAAGTTTTCATTTTGATCAACGTTAAAACAATACAGTTAAGGAATAGCTGCCTTCCACCTAAATGAGTCACTAGATGCTAAAATACTTTTGCTCATCTGTAAACATGTGAATACAATCAGGTTTATATTACTTTGAAGAAACCGTATTATATTATCTAAATTTGTAACATCACATTTGAGAGACTCAGTGATTAAAAACAGCTGCTTTCGCTGTAGTTAAATATGCTTTTGATTCTGATTTTCAAACAAAAAGAAAACATACTTTTAGTAAAAATGTGTCTCAGAGGAACACTATTACAGTTTTTCCACTTTTATTAAGTGGTTCTCTGCTCACTCCCTTTTTCCCCACCAGAAGTGTGGATGACTCCAGTATTCCTATTAACAGATAAGTTACTTCTTTCCTAACTTCTTTTAAGATTTACAAGCACATAGATTCCAAGCACAAACCTTTCAAAGTAGGAAAATATCCTTCTCAATATATTCCCTTGTTCTCATGGCTTTGATACCCAGGGAATCTTATTTAAATTGGTTCACTGGAGGCAGTATCTACAGGGTGTTTACAACAAACATGAAAAATATGTCTCTAGTTATCAGGAAGGCAATTTTTCAACAAGTTTCAACAAGTTTCATTGATTCGCATCATGTCCTTTCACTTACACCTAACTTGGTGAAAAAAATCCAAGAACATTTAAAACTCATTACGCCCAAATTGAAAGGCTGTATTTGTCCTCTCTGAACTGACATTTATGTTGCAGTAGTTCTGTTGCACTTTCACGGTGTAATAGGACGTTGAAATCATATTCTTCCTCTCACTTTTGACGGGGGCTTTTAGATAGCTACCAACCACTTCCAATAGGTACTAACCACTCCCGAGTTCCTGGCTCAGAGCTTCACAAACCCTAGAATTTTCCTGAATAGGAGTGTCTCTTGTTATTCATACAAACCCCTTTGGACCATACCTGAATTTACGCCAGCAAGATGACTCACGGATGTGGGGTGGGGGGACTGGCTGGATGGCTTCAGGATAAAGGCTGTTTGCCAGAAAAAACAATCATGTAATTAGGGGGTTGGAATTTTCACCCTCCCAATCTCTGGGGAGAGGAAAGGGGCTAGAATGGAACCCAATCACACGGTCAGTGATTTAAACAATTATACCTATAAAATGAAATCTAGATAAAAACTCTCAGCAATAAGGCTTGGAGAGCTTCCTGGTTGGTGAATCTATTGATGTGCTAGACAGACAGATGAGCTGAAGAGGGCACAGAAGCTCTGTACCCAGGACCCCTCCAGACCTTGCTGCCCTGAGTGTATCTTCACCTGGCTGTTCATTTGTATCCTTTACAATAAACTGCCGTTGCAAGTATAAAAAAAGAAACAGATATTTGTCCATTTTGGATAGGGTATAGTTTCATGTGGACTGTGTCAGTCTTTTAAGTTGAAATATTTAAGTGTTTTATAGTTCAAACAAAATTTCCAACATACTAGTATAGGGAGAATTGCTCAGAAATCGTATCTTTCATCAGAGTTCTAGTGGAAACATACCTTTCTATGTCTTAGCATTCTTCCCTTTATTTCTCAGTCTCAATTATTGACTTGTTTTCATGAGCACAGCTAGCTTGTCTGCCATCAAAGAGATACTTTCATTGTGGGAAATGGATTTTTCTTTTTCCAACAAATTTTGGGCAGATTTCAGTGCTATTGATAACTAAGGCAGTCATCTAGATAAAACAATTATGTGAGAATGTCTTATCATTTTAGTTGTTACATGTGTCAATGGATAGTTTTGGAATTTTGTTTTTTAGAAATGAATCTCACACAGAATGTGGTTTATGAAAATGAAGAGGGCAGACGGGTCATGGACCTCGCCTGTCACACATCTTTTACCAGCAAATAAAATGTGATGAGATGTCTGGAGACTTGGGATCTGGTTGTAAGTATGTGGATGAGCTCATTTGTTGTGTGGTTTTCATTGTTTCTAATGGTGTTTCCGAGGCTGGCCTGTATACGTTGCTCAGCCACATCAGATCCCTTTGGGACTATCATTGTATTCTGGAAGCTCTTCAGTTACTTTCACAGGAACCGAGGTGTGAGTGAGCTGGTCTTCACCACTGTAGAAGTCGAACCATTTCTTGAAGCAAAGCCACTGAGCGAGAAGAGCACTCTTCTGTGCAGATCCCATAGTATTGCAGGACTGGAAGGGACTTTCAGCTTTGCTTGTCCACCTTAAAAATTCTGTCCTGAGCAAAAGAAATGTTCTGGTAAATGCGTCATTGTAAACACCAGCCCATTTTAGAGTACAGGCTAAGAAGTGTGATAGAAATGATGGAAGAAAAGTGGCACAAAGGATAAATGAAATCCGAAGGGGTAAGAGCATTAAGGGAAGCTGATCATCGTAATCCTGACAGTGAAAGTACAGCCTGGCTTAGGTCTGCAGAACGTGGGTCGTGGCGTTTTGAGCCTGAGCCTGTGAAGATGCTGTGCCACCAACCGCAGGGCCTGGGCTCCTCTGTAACCGCAAGGAGCCACGGTGCTCCCTGGCCTGCCAAGCCCAGCCTTATTGTGAGTACCCACCGCTTGTACTAAGCTCTCCCAAATGTCCAGTGGTGTGGAATTACCGCAATAAGTCATGCATTATTAGAGCCACATGCGTTTAGACACAGGAAAGGGATGGGTCCACATAAGAGTTAACATCTTTACTCTTCAAGCACAGGCAGCAGCAGGGACAGATGGCGGGTGGGGCCCTGTGAACCGGCTGCACCTCCGATCCCCACTCTGCCTCGTGACTAATGTATTTAGATTTTCATTATAAAGTTTACACAAGTCCCTTAAATTGTCAAAAACTTACTTGACCCTGGTCCTTTATCTATGTAAACTTCAGATATGACTGGTGTATACCTCCTGTTTATTTTCCTCATATGTTTTACAAAGAAACAAACATAAATTTTCTAATAATCTGCATTTCCCAGTTGCAAAATAACTCCTTTGTGTAGACCACATCTATTTCATAAAGATAACCCATGTAGATTCCTTTATTACCTGAGTTTATACTAGTATGACTTGAATTTGTTGTATTCAGTTTATCTGATTATTTTTAAAATTTTGTCACACTCAGAGTGATACCACTAGTGAGATGAGCACCACAATTTTTCAAGCCAGCCCAGCCCCGTCAGAGGAACAGGCTGTGGAAAAATTGAGAGAAAAAGTTCCATTTCAGAATATAGGAAAAGGAACATAAAGGAACATCTATGATCCCAAACAACTGTGAAATGAAAACATGACTGCAACTACTCTGAGTAGCAAGCCTAAAGATGTAAACCTAACCTTAGATCAACTGAAGATCTTCCTCCAAAGTGGAGATCTTTTGGAACCCAGTGAGGTGGATTGGACGTCAAACCTCAAGGAAGTAGACCCGATCAGGCTGGCTCTCCTGAGCAAGTCAGGTCTGAGTCGTCAGACAGGATCAGCCCCTCACACCTCCCTGTGTCCTGCCAAGAGACTGTAGATGATGATGAAACAACCATCACTAAAGCTATGTCAACTGCAAGTAGTGAGCTCAGAGGCCAGGACCTGTTCCCAGCGGAACCATTCATGACTCTGCAGCTGAGATGCAGAACATGCCTGCTGCGGTGCCTGCACTCTTGATGTGAGCCCTCCCAGCACAGCTTCCTTCAGCCAGAGGTGTTTAAGAACAATCCCTTCAGCTGGAAGTGTCACCTTGCCTTAGTGCCACGCTGGCAGGGCCACAGTCTGTGGCTTCTCAGGAGGCCATCCCTGTCCAGCTGTCACGGGAGAGCATGTGCAGAACCCTGCGGCTATGGAATTTGGGACCAAATACCGGCTCTGGATGGATGGGTGCCTCTTCCAGCTGCAACCCATATTCTAATGCCTCACAGCGGAACCTGCTAAGCGCAGCGAAACCTTTTCCTGTGCATTCTGTTGGTACAAACTGGAAATAAACCACGGGATTCAGGAATGACATCAGTACTGGGTGAGATGCTTTTGCTCCGTTATTGTTGTTATTTCACAGTTGAATTTTTTCAAATGACCCCACAAAGCTAGTTTACTTCAAGGAGTTACTGGTTGGCCTTAATTTCTTGTAAGTTTTGTGCTTTGTCCTAAACTGAGACCACAACAATATATTTCTGTGCAAGGGTTCCCAAAGATGGCTCAGAACACCCCCAGCACCTATGCAGGTGGCAGGCTGCCTGTGGCTTTGTCTTCCTTACCTCTCTTTTGCTCTCCTGTTGCAGTTTTGTGATGATTTCGTCTAGGAAATGTCCAGTTTAGAGTTGGTTCCTAGAGTGAGCGAGTGCTTCCAGCTTGTGAGTCTCTGGGCGGCTGTGATGGAGGCAGCACTCAGGTGCGTCCGGGAGGCCACTTCTCTCTTGCTGATGGTCACTGTGCCCCCACAGCTGGGACTGATGCTTTTCCTGACATGGTACACATGCTACCAGGGTGCTGTCTTCTCTGCCCTCCCGAGCAACTGCGTGAGGATGGGGCAAAGGCGGGTGGTAGTATTAGAATCGGATAGGCTCCACATCTGGAAAGTTAGAGCCTCTGTGGTTTTCTTTTAGGTTAAGTGGTGGCTTATAATTTGTGAGAGAGAAACGGAAGCCATGACAGTAACATCGAACAATTCAGTGGTGAGTTTGATCTAATCTTAATTGTTTTTCCTGGACTGGATGGAAGCAGGAAGAAAATGTTGGCAGGGCTCTGCTGAGGCTCAGGCAGGGGCAGGGACTCCTGCATCTGGGGCGCTTTGAACTGGAGCTCTGAGCTACAAACAGGCCGTCCCATAGACTCATCGCCACTGAACCGACTGAGCTATTAGTCAGGGGTCTGGTGTCACTGGCATTGTGGACTGTGCGTTACTCTCACCGGGGAGTATCTGTCTGAGGAGTGGAAGCTTCCTGATGCCTGTGGTGTTGGGACGGCTTCCCAGACCCGCCTTCATCATCATCTGTGCTCAATGCAGCCGACCCCTGGCTGCAAGTCAGCATCGGCGTCCTCAGATCAGTGTCAGTGGTCCTCAGATCAGTGTCAGTGGGGGAAAAGGCAGCCTTCTAGGGCGCTCTCCTTGGATGGAACAGTTGCACTAGGAGTCAGCGCTTGATTTCTCCTTTCTCAGGGCCAGGCTCTCCCTACCCCTTTCCACCTCACGCCGGCATCGCCATGGGATCTTCTCTCAGGCCCCATTTTGTTGTAGTGCTTATAATGTACAGTGAAAACGGAATGTTTTGCTTTTTCTGTCATTATTTATATTTCATTGTTATTTATTTATAACATTATACAAATTTGTTTGTGGCACTATTATTACAATCACTGAAAGCTCAGCGGTCCTGGTCCCTCTACTTGTTAATCTTGTAAAATGGGGCTGAATATAAGTTATTGTCATTTATCAAAAGAGAGAAGGAGAGAAACAAGGGGCTGGGGCTATACCTTAATCTTGGGGCTATACCTTCATTTGGAAAGGGGAGTCTTTTTGACTAATTTATCTGATGACTTTCTTACATAAGGTTTTGAAATACCTGGAAATGCAGTTTTAACATGAACTCCGATGGCAAGGGTCTCTCACGTACTCAGTTGCAGCTGCTGTAACTCCAGACTCCCCATCTCCTTTCCTGGTTACAAGGACCATCTGAATGGCAGGGAGTGGGGAAGGGAATAGGGTCAGCAGCTACTGTTTTGCAGCGTCCCGGTTTTGTGATTGCTACTTGCCAACTAGCATTGGTGGGTGGGTTTAGTCTTCCCACGTGCCTCTTAGTGACTCTAGTTTATGTGGTAAAATAAGATGCCCTCCCCCCTCCCCTTTCCTGGCTTCTCCCCTCTGCTTTCAGATCCTCAGCTTAGATGAAAAGCAGATGACTGAAGGAAAGGGTTGAGGGTGAAAGGTGGGCTGTGAAGGCTTCTTAGGGACACCCAGGAGTCTGGGAATGAAGCGGTGTTGTCTTTGGCAGTGGGGAGGAGAACAGAAGATCCCCACCGAGCACGACAAGGGAGAGGTGGCCAGAGCGCTCATCACAGTCGGGGTGGGGTGGAGCTGCGGGACCACAGTGATGAGCCTGACTCTGTCCCCACCGTGCTGTGCATTGATGTTTCTCATTCACCTTTTCTTTTTCTCCCTGAAACTACTAGTTGACTTTGTCAGCTGTTAAGATATGTTTCTTCATATCTTCTCCAGGCCCATGCATTCTGGGCCCTAAAATCCTGAGTGAATATCAACTTACAGCCAGAGCTCTCTCGTCAAGAGTATTGAGCTTGCTTGTGTGACCCCTGGTTAAAGCAGAGTCTGCTCTGAGACACACGGGATTTCTCCCCCTGCCTGGGCGACAGAATTCTTCTGTGTGCTCAGTCTGCTCTCAGGACCTTACAGAAGAAGAGAAGAGTCCTGCCTGCAGCAGTGTGAACGCCTGTGCCTGGAACGCTTGCCTGCAGCTTCCTTGGGCTGGCTTCTTCTGGGAAGCTTTCCTCCACTCGGAATTCCCAGACTTCCTATAAACAGTGTTCCCGAAGCACCACGACTGCTCACACCCCCTGTGCAGATGGCATTGTGATCGTCTCTCTCCTTGTCTGTATCCTTCTCTGGAGCATAAGCTCTAAGGGTGGGAATATCGTATCCTCAGCACCTAGCTCTGTCTTTTGGACGAAGGAAATATGTAGAAAATAGTTGCCAAAATGATTAGTTACACGGACCTTCGATTTGGATTGCTTTCTCTGTTAGGATCTGGAAAATATTCATGCAGCCATTTGGGCCTCAGTGTGAAGTGGTGTTAAAAGGTGAAGTCCACTCTAGCTAGCATTTGGCTTCCACTGCCAAATGCTAGCTTTATTTTCTTTCTTTTTTTTTTTTTTTTTTTTTTTTTTTGAGACGGAGTTTCGCTCTGTCGCCCAGGCTGGAGTGCAGTGGCGCAATCTCAGCTCACTGCAAGCTCCGCCTCCCGGGTTCACGCCATTCTCCTGCCTCAGCCTCCAGAGTAGCTAGGACTACAGGCGCCCGCCACCAAGCCCGGCTAGTTTTTTGTATTTTTTTTTTAGTAGAGACGGGGTTTCACTGTGTTAGCCAGGATGGTCTCGATCTCCTGACCTCGTGATCTGCCCGTCTCGGCCTCCCAAAGTGCTGGGATTACAGGCCTGAGCCACCGCACCCGGCCTGCTAGCTTTATTTTCTTTACGAGTTTCCTTGTATATCTATTGCTTCACTGTTACTGTGGGGAGTCCGGTTATGAAGGTGACAACTTGTAAATGAGTCTTTGTCCTACTTGAGCTTTCTGCCCGGCCCCCATTTCCCACTTCATGGTCAGAGTGTGGGATGGAGGCAGGTGGGTTGATTCCGTGGTCTAGGATGTTCAGCTGATGTCGGTGTCTCCTGTGAGCTTGGAAGGACTCTTCTCGCGGGTACAGAGCTCTTACATGTACTTAGCTCTGGCTTATTTCTCTGTAGTTCAAATCTTCGGAATCATTACTCATATATTTGCTTGCTTAACCTTCAGTTTCTGAGAGATGGTTTTAGATCTGAAATTTCTCCTACAAGGAGGATTATACATCCCGTCATTTTTTTCTTGGGTATTACACAGCTATATTGTTACAGATGTTTAGGTTTAGGATTGTTTTGTCTTCTGTGTGGAATGGTTAATTTTTAAGTAATTCTTGGCCAGACATAGCAACCCATACCAACATAATTCTAGCACTTAGGGAGGCCTAGTGGGGAAGATCACTTGAGGCCAGGAGCTTTAGACCAGCCTGAGCAACCCAGTGAGACTCTGTCTCTAAAAAAAAAGTTTGAAAAATCAGCCAGGCTTGGTGGCTGAGGAGGTCCAGGCTGCAGTGAGCTAGGATTGCGCTGCTGCACTCCAGCACTGGTGACGAACAAGACTATGACCCTAGAAGACTTTAAAAGTAATAAAATAAAGAAATAAAAATTCTCTTTACCCCTTTTGTCTTAGAGTCAATTTTGTCTGGTGTTAATATTATGCATCATCTTTTCTTTTCTTTTTTTTTTTTTTTTGAGACAGCCTTTCCTCTTGTTGCCCAGGCTGGAGTGCAATGGCACAATGTCGCCCACTTCAGCCTCTGCCTCCCGGGTTCAAGCGATTCTCCTGCCTCAGCCTCCCAAGTAGCTGGGATTACAGGCATGTGCCACCACACCCAGCTAATTTTGTATCTTTATTAGAAATGGGGTTTCACCACGTTGGTCAGGCTGGTCTCGAACTCCTGATATCAAATGATCCACCCACCTCAGCCTCCCAAACTGCTGGGATTACAGGCGTGAGCCATGGCGCCCAGCCTTATTTTCTTGACGAATTTCCTGGTATATCTATTTCCACCCTTTTGTTTTCAGTCTTTAACATCTACTTATTATAATATACCTTAAAATTTTAGTCAAAATTTTTCCTTTTATTTCTTCCTTTTCTGCCTCCTCTTGGATTATATTTTCCTTTGTCCTTCCTTTGCATGACTTTGGACATGATGTGTTTCTAGTTCTACTCACTTCACGTTGCTTACCCAAATCTGAAGTGAATCAGGAGCTCTGTTCTATTTTCAGACAACACAGCTTTCTTCATTTAAATGCTCATCTTCTCCTTCCGTATTACCTTTGACCAATACTTTAAATTCTAAACAGTTTTTGAAACCCCAACATTAAAAAAATTTTACAGATTGATCGATCGAGCTATTTACACTTCTTCATGCTCAGCATTGCTTCGTGAATCTTCTGCTTTTTCCTCTGTTGTAGACTTTATGATCTGTATTTAAAACGAACTCATGCCGGGCGCAGTGGCTCACGCCTGTAATCCCAGCACTTTGGGAGGCTGAGGCGGGTGGATCGCAAGGTCAGGAGATGGAGACCATCCTGGCTAACATGGTGAAACCCCGTCTCTACTAAAATACAAAAAAAAAAAATTAGCCGGGCGTGGTGATGGGCACCTGTAGTCCCAGCTACTCGGGAGGCTGAGGGGGGAGAATGGTGTGAACCGGGGAGGTGGAGCTTGCAGTGAGCTGAGATCACGCCACTGCAGCCTGGGTGACAAGAGCGAGACTCCATCTCAAAAAAAAGAATAAAATAAATAAAAATAAAAATAAAAAAAGAACTCATTGTATAGTTGATTTCAGATTTCTGTTTCTTGAGGCACTATTGTTCACACCAGTTACATTTGTTGAATCTCCCTGACTTTTTTGAGTGGATTCCATTTTTTTGTTTGTTTGTTTCATGCAAGCTCACATTGATTGATGCTGCTTTTTTTGCTTTAGGAATCCCATGTGTCCTGGTCTTTGGAAATGTCCCTAGAGGATACTTTGCAGAAATGCTGGAAGCACTGAAAGCCTTCATGATTTTTAGGCTGGGGCTCCCATGCCTAGTGGGGCCTAGGCCCAGGCCTTCATGTTCCTATTAACAGTCTTCGATGCCACCTACCTCTGGACAGGTTCCTTGTTATATACCCCACGGACATGCGATCAGACATTTTTTTCAGTTTTCTTTTTATTTCTAGAAAG